>NC_090932.1:547012880-547330405 GCF_040938575.1 Ambystoma mexicanum
AGTTGAAAACTTTAAGAAAGAATTAAAAACATATCTTTTCAACTAACCCCCAGTTTCCCATATGCTAAGCTCCATGTTTCTATGTTTGATTGTTAGTCTTTGTCGTGGCCATATGCCTCCGGGTTCTGAGGAGCGCGTTATACATTTTTAAAGGAAAGATGCACGAGTAGTGGTCGGCGATGAGGCATTGTAGGACAGCTGGTGGGAGGCCCTCCAGGTCCGCCACATCCAGACAGGCTAAGCCTTTTATGTGGGCCTTCTATGGTGGGACATACACTATGACCTAAAAGAACCAAGTAACTTAACAATAAACATGATCATAAAGATTTATTAACTTTGGTGCAGGGATACTACCTACCTATTTCTGAAACACATTTCTACGTTCAAGCCTGTGAAAAGTGGGAAAACCCCTGGTGATAATGGTTTTACTGTTGGTTTTTATCAAATATTTTGTCTGTCCATATTGACTAGAATCTTTAAATGATATTCTGATGGGGGCCTTCATACTAGGCACTATTTTGACTGCGATGATTACTGTGCCAAGGAGGGAAAAGACTATACCGACTGTTCGGTTTATCAAGCAATATTTATCCCCAGCACTGATGTAAAGGATTTTGCGAAAGACTTCGGAAATAGATTGGATGGGGTCCCACCCTCTTTGATTCTTGGGGGATCAGGTTGGGTGCATCAGGGGACGACAGTGGTCTGGTAATCTCAGAAAGACGCTTGATTTAATATATATATGGCCCAACAAACGGAAAAACACAGCATGCCTGCTTTCTCTGGATTCAGATAAGGCTTTCGATAGAATGGAATTGTAGTTTATGGGGCTCTGCTTGAGAGGTATGATTTTGGGGAGGACTTCTGGGGATGAGTGTCTTTGTTTTATAGGAAACCCTTATCAAGAATCATGGTTAATGGAACACACTCTGACCCCTTTGCACTTTTGAGGTGTATGAGCCAGGGCTGCCCTCTGTCCCCGTTGTCTTATGCCTTGGTGATAGAGCTCCTGGCCATAGCCATTAGGTCAAATTAAAATATTACGGGACTTGGGTGTGGTGGTATAGAGTTTAAACTCTCTCTATTTGCTGACAACATCTTGGTTTATCTGGACAGCCCCAGGGAATCTCTTTGTAGGTTAATGGGGACGATTGAGGGTAACGGGAAGTTACCAGGCTTTAAGATTAATCTGTTGAAGTCTAGCATCATGACATTGGGTACTGGGGTGAATGATGTGGTTGTGAACAGGGATACTTGGGGTATTGCTATAGAAAACTGCTTTGCGTTATTGGTTTAAAGTTCCAAAAGACCTTGCAAAATGTTATGACCTTAACTATGTTCCCTCGATGCAAACTATAGGACGGATCTGAGCACATGATCCAAGATGACAGTCTCATGGTCTGGCCGTATGATATCAGTCAAAATGAATATTTTGCTGCACCTTCTCTTTTCTGTTCTCCATGATTCTGAATTTTCCCCAGAGAAAATGATTAGGGACCTGAATGTTATGGTCTATACATTTGTTTGGGAAGGGTTGAAATCGCGAATTAGTAGGAATACCTTGACTTTTCCTAAGGATCATGGGGAATTTGGATTCCCAGACTTTTATAATTATTATAGGGCTACCCAGATTAGAGTAATTCTGAAACATATGAGAGAGGAGTTGGGAAACGATTGGACTTTCCTCGAGGATTGGGTGATTCATCCGAGAAAGGTACAGGACTTAATCTGGATGCCCGACTTAATCTGGACGCTCTTGAGGTCCATCCCCACTGCAATGAGAAATAACCCCATCTTTGGGTTTTTGTGGTCTTTATGGAAGGAGGGGACAAATAATAAGCTGCTCTTTACATGACCATCCCCCTGAGCTCTTTCTTGGGGGGTCCCCCCTTGGGTGCCCCCCCCCCCCCCTGTAGACATAGGTTTATTGGGGTTCTGTTTTATTCAAAAATGGTCAGATTTGGGATTTGAAAGGGTGTGTCATGTGTTCATGGACGACAAATGTATGGATTTTGACACAATACAGGTAATGATGTGGAAAGAGCTAGTTTTGATATTTGGTTATCTAAGGGTGAAGGGTCATTTTATGGATCCCAGACAGAAAGTAAACCTATGTAGATTTCTTTATCCCTTTTAGAAAGGTTTTTGATTTAAATGTATCAAAGAAAGGTATTGTCTCTTAAGATTTATAGGATCTTGATCACTAGTGACCTTTTGAGGAGACGCTTTTAAGGGTTTTTGGGATTCTGCATCTGGAGGGATTATTTCTGATCATTTGTGGGACAAGATCTATATAACTATATAGTCACCTTCCGCAAATGGCACAAAGATCCTCATACAAGTTCAAAGATGTTTGCGGGCTCCTTGCCAAAGTGTTACAGGAGGTATGACCAAAAGGGTACATTAGAGCACATTTGGTGGACGTGCTCTACCATACAGATTTACTGGGCTGAACTGTGGAACTGGATTAAAGCTTAAAATATTTGTATAAACTAGAAAAATAGCTGTTCTTGCCCTCCAACCACCACTAATGTCCCTTGTGGGGTGACTTGCCCTAGTAAGAGCTGGTTTTTCTGCTTATCTAGGCTTAGAGGATCGAGAAAGAGACTAGCCCTAAACGTATGCAGTCTAATGTCTCAAGAAAGTACATTGGCTGTACAGGTAATAGATACCACACAAAAATAAAATCCGGAAGAGCCAGAAAAAGTGCGCAGAAGGGAGTAAAACCCAGTTTATTTCTCCCTACTCATGTGCTCACATATAAAGACGAACAACTAAAAATAATGTAACCAAGATGTCTAATTATTAGTTCCATTAATCTGTGGTTCGACCGGTTTCAGTGGTTTATCCATGCCTTCTCTCCCACTTTGTTTGGGACCCAAAAACATGTTTTTTTATTCATATGCCTCAAGTCACATCAAAAGTTCATGGAGTCAACCTCCTGCACCTTCACCCTTGTCATGACCCTCTGGCGATAAAGGCTACCTACTTTTACAAACTAACTTTAAAACCAGAGAGCACACCATAACGAGCTAGGTTCTCCAGCAGACGTGGCACTGATTGTTTACGTTTGGTGATATAGAGTAGGGCATCATCATCGAAGAGACTTAGCTTGTATTCCACCCCCCCTACCGTGACCCCTGAGTTTCCTGCGTCCTTTCTGACCCCTGTAGCCCAGGTTCCATGACCAGCACATAGAGTAGGGGAGAAAGCAGGCAACCCTGCTGTGTGCCCCTTTATAATGGGAACCTCTGGGACTCACTCCCATTGACGACCGCTTTGGCCTGCGGCTGGGAATATAAGGTCGAGATCCAACCCATCCACTTCAGGCACATCCCCATTGCCGAGAGAGCCCCCTTTAGAAAGGGCCAGCCTTTTCGGCATCCGGGGCTAGGAGTAGGGCATGTCTCTTTCCACCATTGGCGCATTAAGAATATGCTGCGTCTTATGCAGGTTATCAGAGCCTTGTCTCTACAAAATAAAGCCAGCCTGATCCGGATGGATCAACCTAGGTAGATGAAGCTCAAGCCGGGATGCTAGGATCCTAGCAAACATTTATTTTTCTTATCTACGTTTAGCAGGGAGAAAGGCCTGTATGAGGAACAACATGTTTAGTCCTTCCCTGGTTTTGGAATGACCGCAATTAACGCTTGTAAAATCGACCGTGCTAGTGTTCCCTCCCCCGTGACTGAATTAAAAAGCTTGGCTACGGGCTCCACCAACCAAGATTGCGACCTTAGAGTCCTCATAGTTAATGTTACCCAATCGCCTCGCCTTCTCCAGGATCTTACCCTTGTCCCCATAGTAGTGGAGGCGTGCCAGGACTGAGCATGGCCCCTTATCCCCTCCACCAGCTCGATGTACTCTGTCCAGGTTCAACCTTGTACCTTCTTTGGAGTGCAAGTTCATGCCTATAATCTCCTGAATCTTTTGTTCCAGGCTGGCTGGTGACTCCCCCTCTTTTTCCTTGAGTCCAAAGAATTGGAGGTTGTTGCACCATTCTTGGTTTCAATGTTGTCCACTTTTAGGCGCTCCACTGCCCAGAGTTGTGCATCCATATGCGACTTTTAATACCTCCACAGAAGGCTGATTTGCCTCCAGGCCTTACATATTTTCCTCCAAAGATTCTACCTTTGTTGTAAGGTCTACCACCTTTGATCCTATGCTGGTCCTCATCCCCCTTATTTCCTCCAAAATGACTTGGATATCACTCTTGATAGCACCTATTTCCACAGTGCAAGGATGGGACCGGAGTCTCCTTCGGCCATTGCCATGTCTCCACGCGTGTAGTGGAAGTACAAGAGTGTTTCCCTCCAATTCATTCACCAGTGTTCCTCTGAGGAGCATCCGCCAGTGAGGTAGTTCCCAGCCTTTGTTCACTTTAGAACTTGTTAATCTTTTTGCCCCGTACCCTGCCTCTGCGGGGGCAGTAATTGTCCAAATGGGGGTGGTGCTCTTGGTGGTCTGACCCGTTGGGCCCTGGGAAACTCGCCCTGCATTCTCCCTCTTACCAGCACTCCACCACCAGCGTCAGGCTGTGAGGCACCCCTTAAACATGCAGCACTTCACCACTGCCAGCTGAAGGCCCCCCTTATCACCATTCTCCTTGCTGGGGCTCCACAAATAGGGTCTGTTATTGCGAAATAAAAGTCTGCGGTGAACCCATCCTCCCCAGGAGCCTTGCCTGTATTAAACTGCTTTATCGCTGCCGCTACCACCTCCTCTGTGATCTCTGCATTCAAGGCGGCACCCTCCAGCTCCGTAAGTCGTGGGATAGACCAGTCGTGTTGGTATTTATGTATCTCATCCTCCGAAGCCGCCGCTGATTGGGCGTACAACTGTCTGTGAAAGGCCGCAAATTGCACTCGGATATCCCTTCCTCTACCCACTAGAGTCCCTTCATCCCCACGGACCTGGTCAACCCTCCTCTCGACCCGGCACCCCCTCACCCTAATCTCAAGCAGAGTACCCACTGTGTCACTGTGTCCCCCTTTTCATAGTACTTCTGCCTGGTATATCTGATTTGTTTGACCACCTCCCTATTAAACCTGACTGCAGCTCTTGCCACTTGTCTCTCATTTCTGCTAGTAGCACCTTCCTATTGGAGTCCTGCTTCATAAGCTGGGTTCTCAGACCCTTCAATTCCTCCCGCAGCCTGCCTTCTTTTAAACACCTTTCTGTCTTCTTCCCCGCCCCTTGCGATATAAGCAGCCCTCTAATCGTGGCCTTAGCTGCTTCCCACATCATGGCCATAGGCACTTCCCTGTTGTCATTTACATCAAAGTAAGCCGCAATCTGCTTTCCCAGCAAATCCCTGAAGACCTAGGAGATTGTTACATTTCCCTCTATGCACTCGCCTACGGTGTTTCGCCACCCTCCAATCCGCTATAACGAACTCGTGGTCCGACCACGTAATCGTCTCAACCTTGGGTGCCCCTATGTCAGCTGTTTGTTCCTGCGGGACCAGCAAAAGGTCTATCCTTGTGTATATATGGTGCGGAGGCGAGAAAAACAGGTAGACCCAGGGCCCGAGAAGTGATGCAGAAATTATCCGCTAGAAGGTTCCAAAAAAAGTTGTTTTTACTAATCTTCTTTAGTCCATCCCCCTTCACAGACCACCAGTTCAGGACTGGATTTGCTAGGATATTGAAATCGCCCCCCAGAAAAATGGCACCCTCAGCCCATTCCTCTAACAGTGCAAAAATCTGTTGCAGGATGCAAATCTGGCCTGCGTGGGTGCATAAAGTGTGGTTTATGTGACCTTAGCCCCCTCATGGAAGCCCTTGACTGCCAAGAACCTTCCTGCGAACTTCCCCTTGACCTGAATGTCTTAACTGAAAAGATTTCCCCAGCTGAATACCCACCCATTCCTCCTTATGATCCTGTTGTGAAGCCCAAAACCAATGCCCTATGTCCCTGCCCTTTATCGTGGATTCCTTAACCTGCTTGTAGTAGTGGGTTTTCTGTACAAAGGGGTCTGCCAAGTGTTGCTTACGAAACAAATTACTCATCAAACACCTCTTGTTCTGCGCGTTGAGTCCCTTTAAATTAAGGGTTGCTATCTTTACTTCAGCCATATTGACTCTTTGCATGTTGTCCCCTTTTTCTCCCTTCCCTGTTAGAGTTCCCAACAACATTACAATGTGAGCCACTGCATGGGATTTGCTCCCTCCACCCTTTAGGCCCCTTCCCTCATAAACAATCCCCCTCGCAACCAATTGGGGACCCACCACCCCCACCCCATCTGAGGTGTTGGACCGTGCAGCCCGTAAAATGTGGTCCTACCAGTCGAACCACCAGAGATTCATCTCCTGCCCCAACAGCAATAACATTTTCAACTATTTTCGGAACCCTATGGGCACCCTCCTCCCCCACCAGCCCCCCACCCCCAACCAACCGGAGCCCCACTCAGTGCTGCTCCTTCACATCATCCCCAACATCCCTCCTCCAAATTCACTGCAGGTGCCTCCCCCAAAAACATGTCAGAGGCTTCCATGGACTAGCATGGCACCCCTCAGACCTCTTTTCCCAATATCCTTCAGGCCCGACCCCCCCCCCACTCCTCCGAGATATAGAAATCAAGGGCCCTGACATGGGATTGACTGTGTCACTCATCCTCTGCGAGGGAGTGTTAAGCCGCTGGAACTTCCTTGCTCCCTTGATTTTGCATCACCTGGAATTTCCATTCATGTCACAGGAGTCTCTGTGGGGTCCATTCCCCTCCTTCCCCTCGGTCTGAAGGCTCTCATATCGGTGTCCCATCAAATCATCCATGGCTCGCATGATTTGTCCTTCCGTCATCAAATGAAAGCACTCTCCCTCCCACTCAAACACAAGTGCAAAGGGGTACTCCCAACAGTATTTCACTCCCGTTTCCTTCAGCCATCTGGTGAGCGGTGCACATTTCTTTCGCCTCAGGAGCATGTGAGCCGACAGGTCTTGAAAGATCGCGACCTTCAAGTCCTCACAGTCGATGTTACCCAATCGCCTCACCTTCTCCAGGATCTTCAGCTTGTTCCCATAGTAGTGGAGGTGTGCTAGGAGGGAGCGTTGCCCCTTCCTCCAGCTTGATGTACTCTGTCCAGTGTCACCCTCGTACCTCGATCATGCCTATAATCTCCTCAATCTTTTCCTCCATAACCAGTGACTCCCCTTCTTTTTCTTTGAGCCCAAAGAAACAGAGGTGGTTGAGCCTTTCTCGTTTTTCAATGTTGTCCACTTTTAGGCGCAGTTCTTCTTCCTGTCGCTCAACTTCCAAGAGTTGCATGTCCATTTGCAATTCTAACTCCTCCACAGAAATCTGATTTGCCTGCATGCCTTCCTCCATAGATTCTACCTTCGTTGTAAGACCTGCCACCTTTGATTCTATGTCAGCCCTCATCCCCCTTATTTCCTCCAAAGTGATTTGGGTATGACTCACTATCGCACCTATTTCCACGGGGCACAGATGGGGGCCGAGTCTCCTTTTGGCCTTTGCCATGTCTCCACTGGCCGTGTAGTGGAAGTGCGAGAGTGTTTTCCCTCTAATTCATTGACCGGTGTTTCACTGAGCAGTATCCACTGGTGAGGTAGTTCCCAGCATGTGTTCACTTCAGGCTGTGTTACCCCTGTACTGTGCCTCTGGGGCAGTGGCAGTACTGTCCTAATGGGGTGGTGATCTTGGTGGTCTGACCCCCTGGGCCCTGGGAGACTCGCCCAGCGTTTTCCATCTTGCCAGCATTCCCCCAGCAGTGTCAGGCTCTGGGGCTCCCCCTTAAAGGTGCAGCACTTCACCACTGCGTGCTGAAGGCCCCTCTTGTCACCTTGCTGCTTTCACTGCCTACAGTGTCAAGCGTTTCTCCCCTCCTTCTGCGCCACCTCTTGGTGAAGCCACCACTGCCAGAGCCTCCCTGCGTCTCCTCGGCACAACCTTCTATTAAACTCTAAATCCTTCCCCTAAGTGCTGCATCAGTCGGGGTCTGTTGCCACTGTGACAGTTGTGCGCCAGCCTGAGTAATCATGGGGGAAGGAGTTGACATGCAGGTAGTTGCACCATGTTAGGGCTTCCAGAGCATGTCTTTCAGCTAGCCCAGATTCAAAATATGGTATCTGGGAAGTGGCCTTTGATGTTGCCTGGCGTGCTCTATTCAGATGCTCACTGTTCTCCACAGCCTGGGGGCCTCTATACAGCCTCCTGTTTCAATGCTGTGCAGCTCCCTTCACTGTGCCTCTCCTGGGAGAGGGGGCCTCCCGTACGGCTACCTCTCCCGCCTTCGCCACGGTTCCTCTGGCGTCCTTGCAAGGTGTTGTTTGGAGCAGGAGAGTGAGAAGGCATGGCCTAACTAACTACGATGGGGCTGGGCCTAGCTAACTGATGTGACGCAGCACGGCGTATTAAATGAGACTGAGGCATAGTATGACTGTTGGGACGCAAACTGCCTTTTCGCGGGCTCATGCTCCCTTTTATTATTTTGCCCACGTGACAGAGGTCATGTGGACATCACATCCCTTTTCAACTTTGCAATGAACTAAAATAATACTTACTAAATAGAACATCATAGAATGTCTCTGGCGATTGCTTTATCAACCGCACTCGGTTCTTCATTAGTTGTCTAGTTGATCTGGTCCTGACATTTAACTAAACTGGCGTATGTAGATGCCATTCAGAAGATAGCCTTGCAGTCTTGTGGAGGGTACCAGCCGTTTCCTCAACGAGTAATGTCCTTCACGTTCTCTCTGAGGGGTTTGCAATACGGCAGTGTTCTTTTCTTCTCCTTTTGGCTCTGGGCTCTTTTTACTCTGATATTCTCTCTCTCTCTCTCTCTCTCTGTCTCTCTGTCTCTCTGTCTCTCTGTCTCTCTGTCTCTCTGTCTCTCTGTCTCTCTGTCTCTCTGTCTCTCTGTCTCTCTCTCTCTCTCTCTCTCTCTCTCTCTGTCTCTGTCTCTGTCTCTCTCTCTGTCTCTCTCTCTCTCTCTCTCTGTCTCTCTGTCTCTCTCTCTCTCTCTCTCTCTCTCTCTCTCTCTCTCTCTGTCTCTCTCTCTCTTTTGATGTTCGTACTTCAGTAGGGCTGAGGTTCCCATAAAGTTGATGGTACTTTCTGGAAATGTGAGACATTTCTTGGCCCCTTGTGGCTGACGCAAGGCTGTTCTTTCGGTGAGCTATAGTCCATGGAAAGGATTCATAAGGAAGTGACAATTTCCCTTTTTGTGCTCTAATCTTCACTAACACAGTGTCTCCTACTTGGAGTTCACAAAGGATCGCTCTTCTGACTTCATTTTCTTTGGCATTGTGTCTCCTCCTTCTGTTTTACACCTCTTCAAAGTTTGCTGGGGAAGGCTTTCAAGAGTGATGGAGAGGCAAACTGCCTTGGATGGGCACTCCAAACATCATGTCAGCAGGGCTAACCTGTGTCGTTGAGTGTGGAATCAGCCGATGCACTCGAAGAAACCTGTAGAGCTTTGGGAGACATGCTTTGCCTTTATCTCTGGCTATCTAAATGGGTTTCTTGATGGAGGACATGAATCTCTCTACATCCCCATTGGCTTGGGGCCAATACAGGGTGATATGGTGATGATGTATCCCCAGACTGTCAGTAAATGCTTTGAATCCTTTTCTCATAAATGGTGTTCCATTGTCACTTCTGATGGAGGTTGGGATGCCATGCGTCGCAAACATTTTCTCAAGTGCCATTGTTACAGGGGCAACATCTGTTGCTGTCACTGGTTCAACTTCTGGATATCTGGTATATTCATCACTCACCACTAACAGGTAAGTTTCATTAGCTATTGTGCAGAAGTCAAGACTTATATCATCCCACCGACAGTTACGGGGAGGGCACTCCATAGGTTCTGGTGGCCCTAGCTGCCGTGTGGACCGACATGCGATACATGACTCTACAAAAGCTATGACCTTGTTTTGCATGTGGGGTAGCCATACGCGAGACTTGAGAAATGCTTGCGTTTTCACTATTGATACTTGGACAAAATTCTGCAACCTCTCATACAGGAATCTAAGACTTACGTAAAGGACACTATGCACTTTTTACACAAACTAAAAAATGTGCAATTCGTCAAAGGAAGAGATGTGATGTTCACCATGGACGTGACATCGGCACCATGCTATGCCAACACCTACATGTACTACCTTGAACATGAAAATATTCGCAGTTCACCAAGAAGGATGAGGCATCTGCCACTGTATTTGAGATACATTGATGATATTTTTGGAATCTGGTCCGGCCCGGAAGAAGAATTGCAAAACTTTTACGAAATGATGAACTCGATTCATCCTCGTATTAAATTCACCAGAGAGACAAGTGATACTGCCATCCACTTTCTGGATGTGGAGATATATGCCAGTAACAACACTCTTGAGACAAGAATCTACACCAAGAAGACAGATAGAAATAGCGTGTTGCTTGCCACAAGCTTTCATCCTAAGAGAACTGTTGATAGCGTCCCGTTTAGCCAATTTCTGCGTTACAGAAGGATTATCTCGGAGACTGCCGAGTATGAACGCCAATCACGGCTATTGGAAACTAAATTTTCATCGAGGGGGTATGACCAGCTGAAGATCACTGAAGTCGCAAACAAAGTCAGAAGCACTGGGAGAGAGACATTACTGACTCCAAAACCACCCAAGTCGGGCGAAGCACTGGTTTACGTGACTACCTATTCCATGCAGAGCATGAAGATTAAGAGGGTCATCAAAAAGAACTGGAGCATGTTTAGAATGGATCCACAATTACAGCAACTGTTTCATGAACCTCCAACTTTTGCCTGCAGGAATAGTAGGTCATTACGCAAGAGCCTTGTCAAAGCTGAAATTCCATCTTCTAGTCCACAGAAAGTGTTTAAGGGTACCATTCCATGTTACAATTGCCAACATTGCGGTAACATCATTAAAGGCAACAGCATATCACACCCCCACTCTGGTAAACCCATTTTTCTCAAACACTTGTGCACATGTGATGCTCAAAATGTTATGTATGCATTAAAATGTCCATGTGGGTTATACTACGTAGGCATGACCACCAGAAAAGTTAAAGTTAGATGGTCTGAACACAAATCGAATATTAGTACTAAGAGTCTCAAGTCACCAGTATCACTACACTTTACTGAAGCACGGCACACCATTGCACAATTGAAATGTGTTATCTTGGAGCAAATCACAGCAGGAAGCGGGAGGTGATGTGCAGCGTAAACTGTTGCAACGGGAGATTTTGTGGATTGAACTGTTGGACTCGTTGAGCCCACGTGGCATGAATACCGAATTCGACCTTATGTGTTTTGTGTAAATTTATGTGTTTGGAAAACTGTTTTTTGGTATGCTTTGCTTGTAATAACATGTCAATAACATGTCATCTTAATAGCACCGCCTACCCTTTCTGTTCATGACTATTGTTATGTCTCAAATCTGACAACATGCACCATCTGAACATGGACTTTTCACATGGCGGACTGTTGTACTTATTCCATCGCTTCAAGGTGACTCTCTTTGCCCTTTCTGGTGGTTGATTTTATCTTTTTACTCGCCCGATGACCATAGTTCCTCCCCGACTGATGTTACCTGTCTAGTCATCTTTTTAGCCTTCGCTTTAGTTGTCTTGTTAGCCCAGTCCCTTCTCAGAATCCTCTTTATTAATTTTTTTTCCAGGGTCAGGATGCTGTACCTTTGCACGCGCCCATCCTTTCTAAGGATCCCTTCACGCTTTTTATACATTGTGTGATTACTTTGCTCCACTTGATTTGTTTATTGGGTTTAGACCCCACTAGTTGTATCTCCTGCTGTTTCCGTTCCTAGTTGGACCTTAGACCTATGTGTTGCCTTTCACACTTGCTGGCTGACGGCTGCTGATAGATCTTTGAACTGTGTTTACCTCCGTGCCGTGGGGGCACCCCGTAGTTCCTCTGAGCTATGGTTGCTGCCCCCACGCGCGCGTTCCCTTTACACTCTTTCCATACCTTCCTGATGACTTATTTTGCGTCCCTTTTGTTTTCCTCCAATGCGATACTGCCCGGCCCACTGACCTCTCTGTCTCGGTGACATTGTCACTGTAGTTTGTTTCATTATCTCCATGGTTACGCCACACTCTTTTTTTTTTTTTTACCCCCCATACCAAGATGGACGTCGCCTTGGTGCACTCACGCGCATGCGCGAGTTTACCAAGGCGACGCTTTTTTTGGATTGTGTGAACAGAGTCACTTCGCGCGCACGGCTGCGGCGAGATGATCTGTTTTCTCACGCATCCGAAGGTAAGCTATCTGTTTCCCTCTGTTACTTGTCACACTCGGAATATCCCGGTTCACGTTACTCGCTCTGAAGAGAGTTGCTGACTGTGTTAGTGTGCTCGTCTCTGATGTACACTTTTCGAGTTGGTGTGCAGCTACCCTAAACTTCACGCATTTCTCCACATGTGTGGCTTACTTGATGTCTCTACCTCCGTTAATCGTTACGGTTTGCATGTATGGGCCTTCATTTGTTACTGCACTTATATCACCCCTAATTTGGTACTTTTGCCGCCCGTTTACTTTTCTACTTGATTGTTCTACTATGGACTATTAGCCATCTGGCTTTTCTAAATGGATGGTCTTTTGATCTTACCCCTACAGATATCCCAGCAATCTGTGGCATTCGGCTACCCATTGCTTTTTGACTGGATCTCTTTTCTGTGTCTCGGCTCTTGTATCAGCAAGGTTAGTGACTTTGACTCTTTTCACTTTGATAATGGATTTCTTACAAACTGAAGAGTTCTACTGAAAAATCTTCTTTCTTTTACTACTCCACAGAGACTGTGCTATGACTTAATGGTTATGAATATGAAAAATGAAGTCTATCCCCTGAAGATGGTTCTTTGAACCAAAACGCGTCGGCCTCTTTTGTTATATCTAAATATGAGACTTCATTTGTAAATTGTTGAATGGTTGAACCTATGCATTTAGAGCTTTGTAAACTGTAAACTGCTATACAGATTTGCAATTGTGCTGCTCTATACAAGCTGTTTTCTATCTACGCCGTTTGTTCCTACTTGTGTTATATGGAACACCCACAAGTGCTCTTTCCATATGTAAATAGAGTACACTGATCGTACTACTTTTTGTTTATTCATGTACGACTTATTGGATTAAGAGGATTAAAATCCAAAGTTAACTCTGTCTTGGTTCTGATTGTTCCATTCATTTCACACCTGTGTTTACAATTTATCCTTATTAACACCGTTAAATTGTGTAATGACATATTTTCTTTTGGAAACTAGAGAAACTTAGGCGGTGTTTGTACACCGTAGAATTTACGCCCTGTTGGCGCCAAATGTTTAAATGAATTTTGATTTAAAATAGAGGGTACTTATTGTCCCTGTTGAGTGCATCTGGGCTTGCTGGGTAGCAATACACAGCTTTGGATTTGTTTGCGTTTTCACTATTCCCTGATGTGCCTCATGCGCAAGCTTGAGAGCTCTCTCGTGTAGAGACGTAGGTAAGACAATGCAGTGTCCTTTAAGGATTAGCCCATCCAAAGAAACTGATAGTTTGTGTCGTATTCCAAAAAGAGCTTTTAGTAGTTCCTGGGCTGAGGCTGTTTTCTTTGTAACTGCTGTCAGAAACCTCTTCCATTGACCCGATAGGATTGCTGTCTTTGCTAGTTGCATACATGGGTCTCTGTCTGTCTCAACTTGGATTTCTTCAATCTTCATGGTTTTCGGTCAAGCACACGCAATTACTTGGCATACATGTTCTTCTGTGATTTCCGCCGCTTTGCGTTCTGTGGCATTTGCCAGGCGAGGGTGACGTGACAAAAAATATAGAGGATTATCAACTCCCACTCGATATTGCACATCTAAATCAAACTGCTGTAGCTGAAGTAGCCATCGCTCGATCCTGGCTGGGGGATGTGGCACTGATCCTGCAAAAATGGGGATAAGTGGTTTGTGGTCAGTTATAACTTTCACTGGGTGTCCCAAAATGTAAACATGGAAGTGTTTGCACCCCCAAATGATAGCTAGCGCTTCATTTTCAATATGGGCATAGTTTTTCTCTGTTGGAGTTAGCGCTCTGCTTGCATACGCGATAGTGAATACTGTTCCTTCTGTCCTTTTGCGTCAGCACCGCTCCTAATCCTACAGGGCTTGCATCCACAAGTAATTTTGTTGAGCGGTTTGTGTCCTAAAATGCCATTGTAGCATCACTAGAAAGGGAGTCTTTGATTTTCCTAAATGCTTGTTCTTGCTCAATACCCCACTGCCAGGGTACTTTAGTTTTTGTCCGTTCTCTCATAGGAGCTGCTCTGGTGGCTAATTCTGGAATGAAACGACCACAGTAAGTGGCCATTCCTAGAAAAATCCGAACCTCTGTAGGTGTGGTTGGTGCTTGTGCATTCTTGATGTCACTGACTTTGCTCGGATCAAATTTCGGATCAAATTTGCCAAAAAAAATTTAAAGTACGTTTTCCAAATTCACACTTCTCTTTGTGAAGTGGGAGTCCTGATTCTTCTGAGCGCTGAAGGGTGTCTGCAAGCCTTTTGGCGTGTTCTGCTTCTGTCTTTCCGTATACCAAAATGTTGTCACTCACATTTGTCACTCAGTCTATATCTTGAATAACTTTTTTCGTATTTCTTCTTGGAACACTTCTGCCACTGACGAAATGCTAAAATTGAGGCGGCGATATTGTTGAAGGCCTAGGTGTGAACAAAAAGTAGTGATGTAGCAGGATTCTTTTGCAAGGTGTATTTGATGGTAGCTTGATCGGAGATCAAGTTTGCTAAAAATGGTCGAGCCAGTCAGATCAACAATTATTAAATCTATTGTTGGTGTGATATGTCTCTCCCGACCTATTGCAGCATTGGGGAGTCGCATGTCTATGCATATGTGAACTGCATTGGGGTGTTTCGGTTTAGCAGTCACCACCATTGATGAGACCCCCCAGGGTGTAGGTCCAGAGGTTTTCTCAATGATTTTAAAGTCTTCTAGTTTGCGAAGTTAATCTTCCACTACTGCTCTCATATGAAAAGGAACTCACCTGTGTCGTACAGCTCATGGTTTGATAGTAGGATCAATGTGAAGTTTTACAGACCTTCCTTTAAGGCAGCCATACTCTATGTCCCGTCCCCTTTCCTCCATACTTATGGGACATTCCTCTGTCCTGTGGGACGGGACCGGAGCACTTTGAAAAAGCATCAAAAATGTTGCAATTTCTTTTAGTCCTTCCTCTCTTTCTACGCGGGGTACAGCATGCAGCCGTAACCCCGCCCATCTCGGCTCCGCCCCACGCATCGCCCATCCGTCCTTTTCTCCGCTCGTTCGGGACTGGACGCACTTGCATCTGCGTAAGAATTTCTTCCTTTTTCCTCCTAGCGATCACGTACTAGTCTGTCTGTGTCGTTTAAACTAGACTTTCCAGATTGTTCCTCGTGTCATCGACGCTTCGCGAGGGCGGATCCCCATCCTCTTTGTTTCGAGTGTTTGGGTCCGGATCACCGTTGGGACTCCTGTTTCTATTGTGATTCCCTTTCGGTCTGGGCACTTAAAGTGGTTACACCCAAAATACACCACTGAAACCGGTAGACAGTAGTTGTTACATGATGGAGAACTAAAACATCTTCTACCTTACCATGAACAACCCCACATATGTCTTTTATATGTTTTGTCTTGTAGCCTCATGCCCCGTCCCACTATCTAGCATTCTATTGGACAGGGCTATGTCGCCTACATGTTAGTTTTCATGTGTCTTCTTTGGAAAGCTGGCTCATTCCCATTTGGGAGAATCTACTGTACTAAAACATCTACACTACAGTAGTATAACAACATTAAAACATCTACAGTAGTATAACAACATTGGTTTAAGCATTTTCTTTCCAAAAATGTTTTTGATGTTTTTAAATGTAGAGCCTCCCTGGGAAGTCTTGTGCTGTCTATGGCATAGTAAAAGTAATAAGTACCCACAATAGACAGTCCTGACATGTTATCACTGGATATGTATTCTCAGTCCAGGGTGTAAACTTTACTTTTATATATTGCTGCCTTTAGTCCAATAAGGGGTTGTATGGTGACCTAGGACGTGCAGGAGTCTAACAACCTTGATGTTACTGTTTTTCAGAAATTATTTCTCTTTGACGTCTTTTACTGTCCTCGTTTTTGTAAGCAGCAAATCAGCGCTTCCTAAGGATAGTTTTTTTCCTATTTGTTGGGATAGAATAGGGATATATAGTGTTTCTCCCCCTATCCTGCTGTCTTCCAAAAATTGACCCTGCATTGCCTCGTCCACTATTCTATGTAGCGCCTCTGGTTTGTTCGAAATGGTACTCCCATACTGCCTTTTTAACAATTTACAGGTGTGTGATGCCCTTCTTTGTGTTACAATATTAAAAATATAGACACATTTATTACAAGGCCTTTGTAACATCGACCATAGTAAAGAATCACGATAAAACTCAAGTAAACCAACACATCACAATCAATACAATATATATACAAGTCCGAGGGGTCTAATGAGTTAGGAGCACGAAATATGCAGACCACCTAGATGGGGAGGAAAACAGGCAGTGCAAGTAATCGTTAGGCCCAGTTCGACATCAGAGACCACCTAACTAGAAGGAAGTCCGAGCCCTACGGGCCAAGGAGTGTCTCTTTGGGGGAAATCGGGCAGTTCAGAAAGGTGAACAAACGATGGCGACCAGACCTCCGCTACTGAAGCGCAGCCTCCACTTGTGGGCAGAAGCAGGGCGCGAGTACGGAGAAAGGGGTGCTGCTTTTCAACAGCGGGGGAAAGCCACAGGCTTCTGCAGGAGGGAGACCGGTTCAGGGTATTGACTACTCACAGGTCCCCGATGCAGGCCGACCCAGGCTTCTCTGAGTTAGTTTCTTCGCTGGCAGGTTCAGATGCGATCAGAGGGACGTCTCGGCGCCATGTAGATTCCGCGGCAGCAGAAGTCCGGGTCGAGGGTGTCCCAAACGCAGCGAACACGCACAGATGGTTACCTCAGCAGGGCAACTCGGCAACCGCAGGTATTCCGGTCCCAAAGCACACGTCTCACTTCAGACCTGGGAATGCCAAGTGTACGAATCGTGTGAGAGTGCCGAGGACATGGAATTAGCAGTAAGCCAGACGGCGGTGACAGAGCAAGGTTCCTGTGTAGGCTGGTCAGTCCACTGGATGGCCCAGGGACGCTTCCGAAGGCTTACGTACAGGATTTGGTGAAGGTGCAGACAATAGTTGTTCCCACTATTCTAAAGGTTGAAGCGCCAGTACAGGCCTTCTTGTTCGATCAGAGGCAGAGGGGTCTCACAGGACGACAGCAGTGCAGGGTGCCAAACCTTCAGCGGGTCACCAGCGATTCCTCGACTCAGCTTCTTAGTTGCAGGATACTTGGCTCCTTATCATTTGTTCGTGAGAACTCAGGAGATCGACATGGTAGTGGTGTTTCCAGCTGCGTCTTATCCAGGGTTCCCTTCGCGCCAAAACAGAGAGGGCCCAATGGGAGATCTGCTCACAAAACACTCACACCATATGTGGACCTATCACGGATCATGGTGGTCCCAGGCATTCAAGACACACTAGACTCTCTGGCACCCAGGATGTGTATTGGGACCAGACATCCCAGCCCACATCCTGGAGGCTCACAACCGGCCTGTAGAAGCCAGCAAAAGCATCTGTGTTTCACGGGAAAGTACATGCCCAAATAAGGATGGCCCTGGGTCGGCTCGACCTGGGGAAGGTGAAGGGGGAAGACGGTCAGCAGACAGGACAAAGAACCTCGTGGTCTGGCCATTTTGGAAGCGAGGCCACCCATTTTGGCCAAACGCGAGAAGCGCGGTTAACAGGGCAAAGGGAGTTCAAAACACAAAGAAATGATCGCTGCTATCAGTCCCGTCCGTGACATACTTGCACAGTTCGTTATAAATCCATCGAGAGTTTCTAGGGCCTGTAGAATGACTAGAGACCCAAGAGTGCAGTAACTTGGCTTACAGTGCCCTCTTCTGCCATGTTGCCCGAAAGCTGCAACATGAGAAAAGAACTACGGAAAATAACGTTTCCCGGTACTGACTGTCTTAAGGGCATGTCAGTTTCCCCGTAAGAATGGAGCGAAAGCCCAGAGGAGTGCGGCGGAAGGCTGCGCTTCTCTGGCAAAGTCTAGATCAGGGTGTAAAATAACAGCAAAAAGTTTGGGGGTTGCCACATGGAAGGAAAATTACCTATAATATGAAATCTTTCCTAACACTCATGCGTACTGACCCCATGAGGGAGTATTTAAAGGGTCTTTTTAGGGAGATATGCCCGCCTGCGCTTCCGGCTCCACCCGCGGCTCCGGTGGTTCCGCCCGCGCCGCCCTTGCCTACGGTGCCTCCCCGACCTGTCCACCCTTGCCTCTGTTGTCCCACGTGGACAACGCGGTGCCTGACGTGGTTCAGCAGGACCCTGACCTGTCGGATGATGCGTAGGTCGATCAGGACAGCGAAGACCAGCCACGCTCTATTAGAGCTTTTCATGACTGGGTACTGGACATGATGGGCCTGTTGGATGTTCCAGTAACTGAGGCACCCGCTCCGCAGGAGGGTGTGCTTTCGGGGGCGTTCACCTTGTCTTCTTCGGAGCGTACCGCCCTGTTCTTGCAGAAGGAAGTTTTGGCCGAGGTCCGTAGAGTCTGGGAAAAACCACACTCTCGACTTTTTGTCAATAAGAAAATTGACGCGCGATACAGGCTGCATTCTTCGGAAGAGGTGGCCCTAGCATCTTGTCCGCTCCCCTCTGCCACGGTGGTGGCTGCGGCCACTTTACAGTCCAGGCCTGCAGCATCCTCTTCTACGATGGCTACTCAGGTCCTGGGGAAAGAGGACAAGAGGAAATCTCGACTCTCTTGGGAGGAAGATTTGTGCTAACTCGGCCCTGCAGCTCTGGCAGGCCAATGCAGAACTGGTGTTAGTGGGAGTGAATATGAAGATGTGAAAAGGTCTGTCGCAGTTCGAGGAGTTAATTCCGGTCCAGAAGCTGGAAGACTTCAAGGCGGGATTGTCCGATGCCAGGGTCTTGGCCCAGGATCTGCTGGAGGCCGCGGCTCATCACGTCGACACTTCGGCTCGGGCCTTATGCTGGAAGTTGATACCTCTCGTCAGGCGTGGTTGCATGCCACCAAGTTCTTAAAGGAAGTGCAGGACAAGGCGTTGGACCTGCCGTTTGACTGTAAGGAGCTTTTCCGTC
The DNA here is from genome assembly GCF_040938575.1 of Ambystoma mexicanum. NCBI lineage: Eukaryota > Metazoa > Chordata > Amphibia > Caudata > Ambystomatidae > Ambystoma > Ambystoma mexicanum. The sequence continues at coordinate 547,032,048 of NC_090932.1, forward strand.
CACAAGGGATGTGGAGCTGACCAAAACGAAGGACAGCACTGTAAAGGACCGGAGGTGGGGGTCTGTACTTCCGCTCTCTATATGGAAGAGGAGAGGCACAGAGGACCCCTGCCAAGATTCTCTATTATTGGTAGATGTGGACAAGCAATCAAGGCCTAGCTTCTCAGGAGGTGATGCGGGCTGGTTTTTAAGTACAGTGTAGTCCCCACGCACCCACAAAGGAATGTCCGCACACTGAATCGGGTAAAACACAGTCTTTATATAATCAATATTCAAAGTTATGTACAGTATCACAATAACTCACTTTGTACTCGGAAAATCGGCAATGGTAAATATATACAATTCTAAAGTGGTACCACAAACGTTATTAGACCTCGTTAAAGTACATACGGTCAGAATGAGACACAGATCAAAATAAAGGAAACCAACAATAGAAAACGGGAGGAAAGCAGCTGGTTGGTACAATTGGCAGATTACTGGTCCCGCTACCTAGACACAGTTCTGTGTGGAGATCCCACCACCTGGGCAACCTGTAAAGTAAAGATGTATCACAAGCCCAGTCCATATATTGTTCCCCCTAGCCTTTCCAATAGTTCTGCAACCCCAAAGTACCTGACGTTGTAGCGTTCCTCGTCGGGGAAATCGACAACCCTTCTTGAGTGCCCTCCCTATAAGGCAGTAGTCACGGGTCGTCGAACGTCCGACGGAGAACAGGTCGAGCTATGACGGTGAAGTGGCTGTGTCATTCCTAGCGGTGCTCGTTGGTGGGGAAGCGCAAACGTCCTGCAAGGAAGAGGCGTGCGGGGCACCTCGTTGTCGATAGTTCTGGACCGCAAAGAGATGAAGAACTGTGGCCCAGCAAGGGCGTTGAGTTGTCGGCGTCTCTGTGGTCTTTGGATGACGCGAAACCCACCGGTGGATGCTCCTCGGCGCGTCGATGGTCGGGCCTTTTCCAGCAGGGTACAGCGGCGACGATGCGGACGAGAGCTTCCTTGGATTCGAAAGTTCTTAGGCAACGGGAGCACGGCGGCTCCGGTTGGCGACGGCGGTCGGCGACAGTGGTGGACAACAGTCCGTGAGCTTCTCCTTGGAGTTCTGCAGCAGTCACTGTATCGGGTCGGCAGCCTGTCGAAGGTCTGTCTACAAGGGAGCTTAGGCAAAGATCAGCTGTGCACGATGGTCCCTCGTAGCTCGGGAAGAGGGCGCCTTACGAGGTCCTCTCTGGGTCGGTCCTTGAAGGCACAGCAGCTTTCAGATTGTGAAGGAGAGCAACCACAATTCTTCTTGTCCTGCAGGGCTTCAGGGTCAAGCTTCAGTTACTCGTCGTAGTGGACTTCAGCTTCTGAACACGATTCCTAGCAGTGAGAGGTCCCCAGATATACTGTTGATCTCCCATTCATTCTGCTGGGTCACACTCAAGCATCCAATCACGACTAATGTCATTCATGCAGTCAGGCAGCCAATCAGGCACATGGTGCATTCAGGCTATTCACGTCTCTCCCGACACTCAGAACAAGTTATGTGTATTGGGACAAGTACCGAGCCATTCAACTCTTCATACTGACCGGTTTCGGGCAGGGCTGTCTCAGTCATTGTGTCAACCACCAGATACTAGACAGTCACTACACAGAATGCGTATTCGTCACACACTCTATTCACCCGGGTGCCACCCACGGGCGTACCCACAACATACGGTCATTGAGAAGGCTCCAGCCAGTCTGGTCAGCACTTCCCCCACACTACCATGTAAGGAACTTCCACCTAACAGCCAGTCAGGGGGAAGGGACAGAGTCCGGGCTTCCCGGGACTACGGGAAGATCCAAAGTAACAGGCGATGGAAGACAAGAGGCCATGGGAGCCATTTTGTCTCGATCAGGAATCTACCGATTCCAATGACCGGGCCTGGGCATCCCAAAATGGAGGACGCTCAGGGCACCAGTCAATTCAGCACGGAGCTGCCACCAGCCTGTATGCTGCTCTGTGGATCACACACAGGTGCCCAAAAACATACACTAGGGGCACAGGGTTGTACCCCTACCCATGGGTGCCATAAGGGTATCCCATGGGTCTGTTCACCAAACCAAAAGGAGAGAGCTGCACCGCCAGGAGTCCCATATGAACTCCTGCGCGGAAAACACGACAGAACACACAATAAAAACCAGTAAAGGACAAGGATACGGAGCCCCTGTCCCTCCGATGCATTTACAGCATCACAGCACCCAGACACCTAAGTCCTTGTTAAACTCCTTTTAGAACCCAGAGACCGTTGTCGCAAAGCAGGCCCTCCTCTGGTTTCAGAGGGTTTCTAGATCGAAAATCCCGCAGAGTGGATACCCCTTCGGGTAATTCCCGCCGGAGGCAGCAACAGACTCGGTTTTTCTCCCGCTCCTCAGCCTCCTCCTCAGGTTCAGGTGGTAACACCACTGAAAAGCCTGCCAAATGAGGGTTCTCCACGCTCGCACGAGACCCCGTTGGGAGGACACATTGCGTCTCATTGGGAGGCGTGGCAGACCATCACCGAGGACCGGTGGGTCTTGTCAGTCACTCGGGCGGGCTTCCGCTTACCCTTAGCCCCTACCCCACCCTCCAACCCTCCTTTCCAGCAGTTGGGGTCATCCTCCCTAAATGCCGAGGTTCAGAAACTGCTGGACCTCAGAGCTGTGGAACCTGTTCCCCTTGGGGAGCGAGGGGAGAGCTTCTACTCCCGGCTGTTTACAGTGCCCAAACCCAACCAGGCTGGCCTGCGCACCATCCTAGACCTCTCCCAGTTCAATCTTTTCATACCCCAAGAGAAATTCTAGATGATCACGCCCGGCCAGATACGGTCCTCTTTGTGGATGGGCGATTGGCTCAGCGTGGTGGACCTTCAGGATGCGTACATATTCTGATCTGGAATCCACACAGGAGATATCTCCGTTTCTCTGTGGGAGAGGAGCACTTCCAGTTTTGAGTGCTTCTTTTTGGCCTCAGCTCGGTGCTGTGTGTCTTCACGAAGATGATGTCAGTGATTGCAGCCTATCTTCGTCTGCAAGGTATCCATGTGTATCCATATTTGGAAGACTGGCTCTTACGCAGCCCTTGCCAGCTGAAAGCCGCCTGCAATCTTCAGTCTGTCCTTCAGCTCCTGTTCCTTCTTGGGCTGTCGGTGAACTGGCGGAAATCTTCCATGACAGTCTTGCAGGACTTGATTTTCCTGGGTTTTCGCTGGAACACGATCGACTGCAGAGTGTACCTGACCGGGGACAGAATGGCGGATCTGTTGGCCACGTGTCAGATGTTTGAGCAGTCGGAGAGCATGTCAGCCTGGTGGTTCCAGAGGCTTCTGGGCCTTATGGCCTCGTGCATATTGGCTCCTCCTCTTTCTCGTCTCAAGATGAGGCGGATTCAGATGGCTCTTCAGAGTTCTTGGCGTCAGGCTGTAGATCCGGACTCCAAGTTGATAATGATTCCGGTTTCCATGAGAGCGGACCTGGAGTGGTGGTCGTCTCTCAGCAACCTGTCGGTGGGGGTCGGTTTTCAGGACCCAGCCCCTATGGTAATGGTCACGACGGACTCCTCCCTTCTGGGGTGGGGTGCGACATTGGATCTTCTCCAGGTCTCAGATCTTTGGTCGCCTCAGGACAAGCTCCTCCACATAAATAATCAGGAGCTTCTGGCGATCTTCCTAGCGTTCAAGGCGTTCAGACCGATCATTGCCAACAAAGTGGTCCGTATCCGCACGGACAATGTGGTGTCGATGTATTGCATCAACAAGCAAGGGGGAACCAAGTCTCCCCCTCTCGTGGACCTGTCCATCCAGATTTGGGAGTGGGCGGTTCTTCATGGTGTCTGGCTAGTTGCAGTACACATTCCAGGCCAGCTGAATGTCACGGCAGATGCCCTCATTCGGCGGACGATGGTCAGCTACAAGTGGGAATTGAAGGCTGAGATCCTCTCATGGATTTTCCTGCGTTGGGGCACTCCGGAAGTAGACCTCTTTGCGACAGCAGCAAAGAAGAAACTTCCTCTGTATGCCTCCAAAAACAGGCTGAGAGCCTCCTCTTTGGGGGATGCTCTCAAAATTCCATGGCAAAACATGAGGGTCTATGCTTTCCCGCCTCTGCCTCTGATTCATCGGACGATTTGCAAGCTGAAGAACACGGTCAACTGTTCTCTTCTGCTCATAGCCCCGTGGTGGCCGGCCAGGATCTGGTTCTCAGAACTTCAACACCTGTTGGTGTATTCACTGATCAGGCTACCAGTGAGTCCCGATCTGCTTCTCCAAGGGGATCAACAGCTGTGCCACCCCTCCCCACAATCGTTCAGCTTGGCGGCATGGTGCCAGAGTTCAGATCTTTAGAACATCTCAACCTGTCTGCGGATAACATGTGCATTATTCAGGCAGCCAGGAAACCCCCGACTAGGTCTCAGTACAGAAGCAAATGGCTTAGGTTCTGTCCTTGGTGTTTACACAAACAACTGGACCCAAGGGTGGCTACGATTGACACTGTTCTGTCCTTTGTATCCCACCCAACAGAGTCGGGAATTCACGTTCTGTCATGCGGAACTTATCTTTCTCTCTGTCTAATCCATTGGTTAAGAGACATTTTGCAAGTTTGACGCGCCTTTATCGTCTGGTTCGTAATCCGCACCCGCCGTGGGATCTAAATGTGGTCCTTACGGCTTGTGCCATAAACCCTTCAAACCAATGGCCCCGGTGGACCTCAAGCACCTGTCGTGGAAGGTGTCCTTTTTGGTTGCTGTTAACTCAGCAAGGCGCGTGAGTGAGCTCTAGGCTTTGTCGGTGGAGCATCCCTTCTTGGTTTTTCACAAAGATAAGGTGGTCCTACGGACAAACCCTTCTTTCCTGCCGAAGGTGGTCTCTGATTTTCATCTAAATAAGTCATTCTCCCTGCCGGTCTTCTTCCCGAACCCTGCATCAGAAGCAGAAAGGGTTCTGCACTGCTTGGATGTTAGAAGGGCTCTTAAGTTCTATCTGGACAGAACATCCGAATTTAGGAGCTCTTCTCAACTGTTTGTGACCTTTGGTAACCCACAAGGTAAGTAGGCCTCTAAGGCGACTATCTCCAGATGGATCGCTGCCTGTATTACGGAGTCTTACACTGTCCAAGGACTTCAGCCTCCTAAAGGTATTCATGCACACCTCGTGCGGGGCAAGGCAGCTGCAGTTGCCTTTCAGAAATATGTTCCCTGGGAGACCATCGCAGAGGCCTCCCCATCGGCTTTTTGTAAGCATTGTCTAGACCTGAGCTCCAGATCTGATGCTCAGTTTGGCCAGGCTGTGCTGAAGAACCTTTTTCAGTAGTGGGTTTTTCCATCCACCCTTAGTTCCTGTGAGGAGTGCTTGGGAATCTCCCATAAGTATGGAGGAAAGGGGATGGGATGTAGGAGTTATAACCAGGTCACTCACCGTAGTGACCACCTTACTCCTAGTCCATATCTCCTTTCCTCCATACGCCCACCTGCCGTCCCCTCTAATAAGGTTCCTCTGTTATTGCTTAAAGGTCTCTGACCTAGCGATAGAAAAGGACTGATGGGTGATGCGCGGGACGGAGCCAAGATGGGCAGGGTTACGGCCGCATGCTGTACCCCGCGTAGAAAGAGAGGAAGGACAAAAACATTTTGCTAAATTTTTGATGCTTTTTCAAAGTGCTCCGGTCCCATCCCACAGGACAGAGTAATGCCCCATAAGTATGGAGGAAAGGGGACTATGGACTAGTTGAATGGCAAGGTTGAATTGGATGACTTCGAGACGTTCTGCAGTGGGACAACTCAAAAGTGTTTCGATCCCCGCATCTACTACATGGATCCTTGTTTTGCAGCTCTTCCCACGATGTGAGAGTATTATCTTGAAATATCCAACAACGGGAAGGGGTTTCCTGCAGCCATATGCGTAGAGTAAAACAGAACGTTTTCGTAATGGGGGTTTGGGATCAAGTTTGTTGAATCTCGTAGTTGGCATAACATTTACTGTCGCCCCTGTGTCGATCATCATTGTTACAGGGACTTCCCCCACTGAAATAGTACAGCGCCAGGATTTGTTTCCTCCTTGTTGGTTGCTCTGACCCAGTTTCACTGCCGAAATCATGCATACTCTGTCTCTTCTGAAGTTGCTAGATCTGTTATCATGTTCAGGAGACTGTTCTGTACTCGACTGTTCTTCATCACTGCTGAAACTTTCATTGTCTTCCCCATCAATGGCTCAAGCACGTCCACCTTTGCTGTTGCTGTACCTGTTTTGTCCTCTTTTCTGTTGACGTCCACGCCACTCTGAGCAGTTTTGATATGTTTTGCATGGACTTGCATTCTCTTTATGATGCGGTTCCCTTCTTTTGGGTGATTAATTTCTGGGTTATCATGAGCTTAAGCAGACCGATGCATATTGATTGAGTTTTCCACATTTACGGCACATGGTACCATACGCCAGGCATGGTTCATTTCTGCCATGCTGTCCTCCGCACCAAATGCAGTCTCTTGATCGGGTAATAGACTGGCTCCTGCTGTACTTCTGCTGTTTTAGTGCATTGATGGCAGCAGCGTTGTTTTTCACTGGTTCTGCATCTACTGGCAGTCGACTTATGATTTGCTCCATTTCTGTTGCATATTCATCAGTCCTTTCTCTCAACCGTCCCATGGACAGGATGGTGTCTAACGGGAGATCTGTTTCTGATAGAATGCCACGCCTCAGTTTCACTGACGACAACCCATGTATCACTTGCTGTCTAATGGAAAATTCTTCGTTTGGGAAGTCGCCGGCTATTGCCATCTCTCGCAGGTGGCTCTGGAAGTCATCTATTCCTTCTTGTGATCTTTGCCTTGCCTGGCTCATTTTGAACCTTTCGAAGTCAGAGCTAACCTTTGGCTTGAATTTCTTTGTGAGCAATTCTTTCGCTGTTTCATAGTCATCTGCTGTTCCTCTATCTGGTAATGCATTGAAAATGTGTAATGCCATTGTGCCTAATTTGAGCATATGCTCTTTTCTTCTCTTCACTGACAATATCACGTGTCAAAATACATAGTTCAAATGGCTGGATCCATAACTCCTCCAAATGGTTGAAATGGTTGCATAAATGTGCCTTGTGACGTGTCTAACCATGTACTTGTGTCTGGACTGCGGTTTTGCTGTCTTTGCGGCGGCGTGACATCATCTGCCATCTTGTGTTAACTTTGGCTTTTTTTTCTCCATAATCTTATTTTTCTGTTTGTCTCTGGTGTTATTTGCTTGCCAAGTGTGAAGTATTTGTTCTCAAATTGTCTGTTGTCTTTGGTATGTTCGCTTTCCTTGTGTATTAGTGTTTTCTGTTCGCTACCCCAGCCGTGCTGCAGTATTTTGTTACATGTTGTTGCCCCCAACATACTTCTTCAAAGCTGTGTGCTTGTGCTCTGTGTTGCTTTCTTCAGATTAGCTTGTTAAAAAAAAAAAACGGTTTGATGGTTTTTTAAGGCTGAGCAAACCAGTTCCTTTGTAAAATGTCATTCAGGCATATGTGTTTTGTTATTTGAGTAGAAAAACTTTTCTGTGATTTCTAATGTCATTCAGTATAGGAATAGCTTCCGCGCATATAGAGATGAAGTTCATGTAATAATGATGTTCCTTTTACTTCCACAGTTTTTTTATATGCCTTATATATTCTCACGTTGTGTGAAGGAGAGAAAACTAATATCACCCAAAAAAATTACTGTTTCTTCCTTTTTATGTAGTCCTTCTTTAAGAAGAGAGGAAAAAAAATAATTTGGTTTTTTTTGTTTTTCTTCATACAGACACACTCATGTGTGTTTTCTCTGTGCTTTGATCGCCTGAGGCACTTTTTTTCTTCTTCAAGGAGCCCCCCCTGGCCACTTAGTGCATCGCGCACTTACTAGTTTGTTGTTGTGTTTTTTTTTCTTTTGTAGCGCTCCTCCGCGCCCGGTGAAAAAGCCCAATTTACTCAGCGGGCCTGAGGGGACCAGAGGAGCATAGATGCGATCACCTGTTACGTCGCTTGCAGCTGCTTTTTTTCTTTTTCTTTACCGTGCACGACAATCCCGTCCTTCGTCTCCAGTGTTGTGTGGAGCAGGAGAGTGAGAAGGCAGGACCTAACTAACTATGAGGGGGCTGGGCCTAGCTAACTGACGTGATGCAGCACAGCGCATAAATAATGAGACTGAGGCATAGTATGACTGTTGGGATGCGAACTGCCTCTTCGCGGGCTCAGGCTCCCTTTGAATTATTTCGCCCATGTGACAAAGGTCACGTGGACATCACACGAGGCAGCCGTGCTTCATTCCCACAGCCTCTGCCAGCCCAAACGACGGGGCGCTCCAACGCTGCTTCTCTGCCACCCAATGAATCGAAGCTTCCCATGGGGGTCCCCACACATCAGGCGACCCCCCCTTCCCCACTCCCCAAACTCCCGACCAGGTAGGTCGCTACGGCTGCCTCCCAAGTAGATGCTCCTGCCTGCCTGAGGCCCCACCGCACCTCCACCAGCAGGTTCCAAACGGATGCATCGGCGCACCAGTGCAGGCCTCGCTGTGTCACTCTAGATTTCTCTTCAGCTGTGTGGAGGGGGCTCCTCAGTGGGCCCACAATACCCAATGGCTTTCCCCGCTTGGCGAGAGTCCCGACCGCACAACTCCATAACACCACTACTATCCGTCAGGGCAGGGGATGGAGCGCGACACTCAGGCAGCCATCATACCTGCGCCCCCTGGTGGCCGCCTATCATGAAAATGTAACCAAATATGCTTTAGTGTTAATCTGGTCTAAGCGTGTCTTAGTTCTGTTATATACATTTCCAGATTCTTATAGTTTGCCCCTTATAAGCTAGATTCTGGTCCTGGAATTTAAACTCCATTTCAGCATCCTTAATGATGGGTGTATTTTTGAAATCATCCCTTGCAGACCAAAGGAATCCAGTTTTCTCATCCAAAACCTTTCCTTCTCACCATCAGTTGACTGACATTGCCTCCCCTTTTTTGCAGTGTTAGTTTCTCTAATGTTACAAGCTATAACTGTATTTGTGCAATATTATGTTTTAGTTGTAAAAATAATACACAGTAACTGATGATTTCACTATGTGTACAAATATTTGATTTATGTTCTGTCCATCTAACTTTACAAGTATTCAGTCTTACAAAGTGCATGCGTCATGGACGTTGTGGCAAGCCAGAAGAAGGACTTGGACCAAAGGACTTGTTTCTACTTTGTTTTTATTTAAAATTAAAAGAAAACATTTCCCTGACCCTACTCCTAAAAGGGAGTTCCCTTCCTAACAAAACTAAACTGCTCATCTATAGTCAAAATTGAAAGTAGTCGTCGGAACTAGCCACTAAACTGGCCCCACCACTAAGCAAAACATAAAATAAAATAGGTGGAGTGCCCTGAACTCTTCGTTCTCCCCAAAGGTGTCTCTAGATGTCCCATGAATTCCTCCTGGGTCTGGATCCAATAGTTAGAAATAAGTAACAGTTCTTCTCCCAGAACAGTTCTTATCAGTCTGTCAAAGTTCCCAAGGTTTCCCAAGTTCAACAACAAAAAGTCTTCATTTCCATCAAAACAAACTTTCTTTGGTTGGAGGAATATTTCCCTGATCCCTCTCCACCAATTGTGTTGGTCTATCACCACGTGGTTCAGGTCGGGGAGTCTCCTTGCTCCTATCTGTCTGTTCTCCTCATTGGGGTTCCTCCGTCTCAATGTCTCAATTGTTATCTCTCGATTACGGTTGTCCCCTCTTTCCATTTAGTTCTTTTAGTTCTCACGGTCCCTGTGTCTACGGGGGAGGCTTGTACTGTTTGGGTTTCTCAGGTCTCCTCAACCCTTTTCCTGGTCTTGTGTTCTCTTTCTTGTCGGACCCCCGTGAGTCCTACGGGGGTTTCGGGTAGTCATTTCTTCTTCCCCCACTTGGTCTTTCACTTATCCCTCTGAGGTATTGGTGACCCTCTTTTATATTTGGTCCTTTCAACTCTTGGCCCAGATGTTGGGAGCCTCCGTGTTCCCCTTCGATCTGTTCTTTGCTCTGCTTATTGTGCCCCTGATGCTCGCTTGGGTTTATTTGGCCCAATGACTTTCCTAATTCTCGGAGGTATTGGCAAACCCTCTCTTCTTGTGTCTCTCTTAGCTCTTGTGGGCTTCTCTAAGCCTCCCGACGGTTTATTCTATTTGGGTTTCTCAGGTGTAACACTTCTGCTTCTCCTGTTCAGTCTCTCACTCTCTCTCTCCGGACCTCTGTGACCCTGGTACAGAGTTAGGACTATCCTTCATTCTTCCACACTGTCCCTTTCCTCTCTTGGCCTCCCTCCGATATAGGCAACCTGTGTTGCAGGGTCTGCTTCAGTGGGGGTGTATCCCTTCAGCAGCAATGGCGTCCTCCAAAGCTTACTGCTCTTCCAGACTGTTGTGTTTAATCAGAGGTGATTATCCTAGAGGCCCTGTTCTGGGACCCTTCTCATGTGGCAAGGAAAAGGCAGACACTTCCTGATCCCGACCCTGCGGGTGGTGCTCTGCGGGAGGATCACGTGAAAGTTGACTCCGGTCAGGAAAACTGTGATAACACCCTAGAGACCCTACACTCTTAATTGCTCACTGTAGAATTGAACCAGGCGAAGAAAGTAATCAGAACATTGGGGACTTAAAATCAAGAGTCCTGAGATGAGGACGGAGGACGAAGAGGCACTAAACTGCAGTGTACAGTCCAATGGTTCTAATGGCTCCCACCTGAGAGGGACCTTTGAATATATAAGGCCCCCCCATGTGCAGGCCATTAGAACAGAAGGGTGGAGTTGCTGAAACCACCAGTTGCAGTGGAAGCAGAAGGAAGACGCCGGAGCTGGCACTAATTGTGAAGCGGGTGGTGGTCCTGAGAGGGTCTCCAAAGGTTAATAACCCGAATGGCTGAGTTTGCGCAGCGGGAAACGACATTGTGGCTGGCTTTCTTCCTGTAGAGAGAGGCTCTCCTGTTGGAGTGCGGTGCCCTGGTGGCTGGCAAGCTCCGGCAGAAACTGGGAGCGAGGAAAGCTCCTTTCCTGTTGGGTGTGGGCCGCGGGAACCTAGAAGCAGCCTGCTGTTCAGACGGAGGCAGAAGATGCAAAATGAGGAGGGACAGCAGATTGCACAGACGCGTGTGACAAAACCGGTGAGTTTACCATTAGTAGATAACCGCTGTGCGCTCCGTATGCAACCGCTGAATACTCAGTTATTTTGAAAACCAAACTGATATAAAGAAGTCATATTGGCAAAATAAGAACTTTGTAAATAGGCACGAAGAAAAAGATTACAGGCATTGTTATAAAAGCCAACAACAGTGCCAAAATAAAGAGATCAGCAAAACTGAATCAAGTTGACCATAACCTTCATTCCCAAAGTAAAGAGGGGGGGTGTACTTCAGAGCATATAATCCATGTTGGCTAAATAACAAGAGAACATTGTTGCAAGAAGTTTGTAGCTAGTGTTGCCAGAAAAAGGAAGGGGCAATAGTTAAGCAAGTAATCAACAAGCATTGACTAAGCCAAACAAAAGCCATTGTAAGAAAGAAAATATTGACAGCAATTGATGTTCAAGTGGGAAAACAGAAGTGGCAGGAGAGAGGCTCTCCTGATTTTGACTATTGAGGAGGAGAGGAGTATGACCTGCATTAACTGTGGCAAAACCAAGAGTGGAACAAGCAGCACAAATGTGTAACATGTTTTCCCCAAAGAAGACTTTTACAACAGTTTGAAGTAGACTTCACCACAAGGTACTCGCAGCAGTGGTAGGAGCTTTTTGACCTGGCAGATGAGTAAGCAGGATAAGGACTTTCTAGTGGTAGTCCTGGCAGGTTAGTGGGCAAGGAATAAATCATTGAAGTACTGTATTGTAGTTGGAGGATACAAGAAGAAGTAGTAGTAGTAGTGACATAGCCACTAAAGTGTTTCATGAAGTGTTCTGGAATCATTCTAATAAAACTTTGCTGTGGATACAGATGAATTGTGAAATTGTTTTGTTTCTCAGGAAGAAGTTGTGTTGAACTCTTTGCTATAAGTGGAGAGGTAAAGACTTGTTGAACTGTTGCTTAAAGTTCAAGTGAAAGACTTTTGGAGCAAGAACTTCATCATCCGAACTTGGCTACAAAAAAGGAACTTGTTTATTTGAACTTTGACATTTCTGTTTTGAATCCCTCGAAGGGGATTCAATCCAGGATACAAGGATACATAGTTATCAGGCATAGAAGATTACTGTTATTTATGTTACATTTGTATTGGCATTTATTACCTTTAGGTTTCATGTATGTACAAGTGTGAGGGACAAATTCCTTTTGTTGGAGTGTTTCCTTTAGTTTTTTTTGATAGGCAGGGAAATCCTCTTTACTTTAGGGATAGTGAGGCGTTAAACCCTTATTTATTTAATAAAATGGCTTCTTGTGAAAACCCTTTACCAAGTTGTCTGCCTCATATTTCTGACGGCTGACACTGGACACGAGCAGTTTTCGAGTTTCGCTCATTTCACCAATCTCCCGCCCATCTGCTGTCTTGTTGGGAGCAGAGCACTCGCGCCTCACTCTGTGCTCGCCTCACCTCCCTCAGCCACCGTTTGCGGGCAGCGGACCCACCACCCACCATGTCCTCTATTTGGTCGCACCTCCAGATAGGTTTAGTTTTGGACGACCTTGGCTTCTCATGCCCTGCACGTCTCTGTATAGGGAACACAGTGTCTCCCTTTGCATTAGCCTCTCACCACGCCACAGCTGGCTCCGCTGTTCAACGCAGGTTCGCCCCTCATCAATGTACTTAAGTCGGATGCTCAACTCTGCGTATGGTTTCTCCTCTTCCACTCAAGGTTCATTGGCCCCAGTGCCCCAGATAACATTCCGAAGCAGGAGTTTTTATTCCCTCTTTTTAAAGTTGGGAGTAAAATGATTTTTAGGAGGAAAAATGTAAGTCCATTTCCCAGTGGGTGTATTTTATAAGTGAGTAAAAATGTTTTAACTGGAAAACGGACATGTTTTTGTAATAATTATTCCTTTGCACCTAGTAATTCATGCACATTAAAAAACGATACATGTTTACTTCTTCCAATTAGGCCGTAATAGTAGTAGTTTCTTCCTGTGATGCTATGTGCACTACTGGTCAAAACATTTCCATGGAGCTATGTGGGTGAAAGTAGGAGCACAAGGTCCTACATATCTGTTTACTATTTTTTTGGGAGTATTTTTTCTCCCTGAGTAAAAGTGGCTGATACACCCTTATCTGTAGGGCTGCTTGTCCCTTTCTTCTTGCTCCAATAACGAGAGGGGAGTATGGTTTACCACAATTTGTCAAGCGCATGCAAGGTTCTGCATTGCTCTGATGCATTGTCAGTATTTCTTGTTCCAGTATAGGCAGATAATACCTTGTGTATAGGGAGTTCCCCCCATGGGAATGGGAGTCCTTGTCCCCTAAAGGGGAGTCACTCACATTGAGGTCCCGCTTTCTCAAATCCCCAGGGGAAGGCTTGACTGAGCGGGGCTCACTACCCTTGCCTGAGACTCCCCTTTGGGGAGAAGGACATATTTCCCGGATTCGTCAACATGCAATTACATAAATGATTTGATTTATATCACATGTTAAGGATTGATGTCATTTAATCACTTTACCTGAATATGGGTGACTAATGTAATTTTCTCTCATTAGGTTATTGCATAGAAGGATGCCTCTTTTGTGAGTAGTTAGTGGGTATAAAGTGATATGGCCAGCCTTTACAAGCATATGCCCGAATGAAAAGCATTTACTGTTTGCAAAGGTAGGTGGATGAGTGAACAGTTCATGTAAGAGTGAATCATAATTAAAGATGTTCAGATTAGTTCTAATAATACTTTTAATTTTCTAACTGATTTGGATAAGTTGTTAGGTATGCCCAGTCAGCAGAGGTTTTAGTCGTTTTTAGTTTGTTAATCTTGTAGAAATTGGCTCAGTTGCGAGCAAAGTGGATGTCATAAAATGTTCTCTGTATTGTAGTCTTAAGTTCAAGATTCCTTTAATTATCTTGAGAGACAATTATTTTATATTTCAGAAATTGAATAAAGGGGGACATAGCAGACGGTGCCCGTAATGGCCGCCTTCTAGCTTCACAATGGCTGCCCTGAGGAAAACCTATCCTTTCAACTAGCACACAGGCATGGTCTGCCTACCCAGAAGGCAGGATCCAGAACGGCTTCCCACATGATTGTGACACAGGGGGTGCCTGCACTATCACCAAGATCCAGTCCCCTGGTTGAGTGCGGGTGCCGGATGCGGTTGGTCACCAGAGCTTGTGATGGTCGGGAGGATGACTATTTTGTTTCCAGTGGGGAGGAGGGACACTCTGGGGGGGGGAGGCATTGGGGCAATCCCTGTCCGAAGGGGAGAGAGAAAGGGCCTGTGGCCTGCCGATGCCGCCCTCCGCCAGTCCCCAGTGGGTGCTATGAATGGGCCAGCAAGGCTGAGTAGCGATATCACTGAAACCGGGGAGGCCCATGCAACACCCGTGACACATACATGGGCATGCTGCCCTGCTCTGTGTGCTGCTGCTGGACCAGAGGCAGCCGAGTGGCGAAGAAGAGTGAAGGAAGGTGATTCCGGAAAGCGGGATGATGTTTCAGCAATCCGTGGGAAGGCAATGTCAACAAGAGGATCCTCCTGCAAGATCAAGACCTTCAACACCTTCTGGTCCCCAAATTACCAGCAAACTAGGATAACGGAGCAGGGTCTCCCTCTGCGTCTGTGGGAGCAGCGAGTGTGCAAGAATGCTTTCACTCTATAAAAGAGGAGCCGATTCAATCAAACAGGAAATGCAAAATGCCATGAGGGACTAAGGAAAACACTAACTGATCTCTCCAGAGACAGGACGCAAATGAACTGTAGGATGCCGAAACGTGGTACAATCCCCCCAGGAGGACAGAATTCATCTACAAGGTGAGCTTGCCAACCAACACTAAGCAAAGTATGGCACTCCTGGTTACTACAGTCAAGGACCTGGAAAACAGGCACATGAGAGGATCAGAGGAGAGACAGAGGGCTTTGTGGGATCAGACATCAGAAGAGGGTCCTTCAAATTGTTAGTGATACATTTCCAGAAATAACAAAAGATGACATTATGCTTGACAGGATCCGCAGAGCGGGCTCCCTACGCAAAGGCCCTATAGCGCCCCAAGGAGGACATCATTTGAGTATCCAGGTATTTGGGAACTATTTCCTTCCAGGGGTAGTCTCTGCTAATATTTGAAGACCTTGCAGATCTAACCCTCCAAATGAAATCAACCTTTCGCCCAATAACGGATACACTTCAGCAGGAGACCATAAAGTACAAATGGACCTTCCCGTTTGGTTTCTTATTCAACTGGTAGGGGACGCCTCTACGATGTGATGCAATGACTACTCCAGAGGAGGTGGTGAAAACCATTGCACTCCAGATTTCCATAGGACTGGTGCGAAGCTGGTGTGAGGAGTCATAAATGTGAGACACACACAGGTATAGTTTTCTCAACATTTGAAAAAAAAAGAAATGGGTGAGATAAATTCATATCTTTCCCTAACCTAAAAAGGATGTCCCTACCTAGCAAACTAAAGAAAAGTGACCTAGTGCCCAATAAGTCTCTAATCCTCACACTAATGCACACAACTAAATTATACAAGGAACATTTGGCTGTCTTCAATTTAACAAAGGAAAATACCACTTCATATTTAAATGTTTCGAAAAGTACTCTTTGTGAACAGAGTTGGACTCCCTTCCCCTGGATCAATTCAGGAATACCTTGAGCAAAGTTCTGTTTCAACCAAGTTTTGTTCAATGTAGCATACACAGTCGTTTCCATCTACTACTTTCTGCCGCTTTGTAAAATAAATGTCTTTCACAAATGTTGGTTCACAAATCCAAAAACAACCGTTGGTTTCCATAGTATCCTTAGTGAGGCAAATGTCTCTCTCCAGTAGCGATTTATTGAGAAGCCACCCTCAACACAGGGATTTCCTTCCCTCCCCACTCAAGTGGTTATGCAACAAACTGTTTAACAGAATCTTTTTTTATGCCTATCTCAGAAGCACATCATGCCCCTTGGATCCCTCGCCCCTGAACTAACAATGAGCAAAGAACCAGGCCGGTGTACGGAAAATATATTGGTATTTATTTAAAACAACAGTAATAGAAATTAGCATGAAAATATTGAAAACACCACTTTATCCGTGGCACAACACAATCAACATCTCTTAGCATAAATAAATCACAAAAGTGAGTTGAAAAGAACACAATCGCAATTGTACACTTTCTGCCAATTTCACTTCACAAAATAATTACACTGATCAATAATATAATTTTGCCCCAACTTTTGGTTTGAAATAAACACAGGGTGATTTATCACTTTTTCAGACCCCCCTTGCGTTGGTCTATGTTGGGAATTCAGACAGAAAAATTGGAATGCTTTGAGGAATTTTAGATTTCAGACCCCCCTTACTGAAAGACATTTGTTGGGGAAGCTGGATAAAAAGGGTGGACTGATTGAAGAACAAAGACACCACTCTTCCTTATAGAAGTCGGGGTCACAGCTGGACAACAATGATTATCCAATTAATTCATAGGCTATAGTTATCAGCCCACACTGCGAAGTGAGCTTTGTTCATTTCGAATTTTAACACAATTCACCCCTTAGGGTACTGCCAAATGGGGAATTAATTTAATATTTTTGTTTACATAGGCTAAGGATCTACACAGTTTTGCCCCCACCACCACCCACTATAAAGGGAAATAATTCAAGGCAAGCAGACTCCCCTACCTTTTGGTTTTCCAGGGCTTAGTTCTACTTACATAGCAAGCCTCTGTTTTAAGGCTCAGGAAAGCCAGCTTCATCTCAGGGCACTCTGGAAAGATACGGCAGGAGTCTGGTCACTCCACTCTCAAAGATGGCCTCCTGCTCTCCACCACAGGACCTGGTCAGCTTTGAGGCCTTTCTAGAAATGGACAGCTCCACCCAGATGCACTCTCTCTTTACAGCTATCGGATGGTAAGTTTCAGCAGCCTTCCTGATGGTCTGTCTCTTCTCTCTGTCCTCCTGTCTTTCTCCTTTTTATGTTTCTGCGGTTTTTGTGTGTCCTGTCCTGGGGCAGTCCCCCTTATGTAGCAGCAATGACATCACCAATTTTACAATCTTGGAAGTAGCCTGCAATAATTCCTGCCACTATTATTGGACAGTTCCCCTTCTTTCTCCTCCCAACCCGGCCTCCAAGTCAGGATTGGTGTAGGGGTTTGGAGCAACATATAGCAATTGCTATTTGTAATCACCCCTTTGTTCTCCTTTCAACTTTTTGGCAAAAACTAGCTATGTATCACAACTTCATAATTTTACTAGCAACTGCCATACTAAACATATTTTCTGTTTTAGCTGATCATGAAGAATTAGATAAGCCGACCACCAGATCTGTACAATGTAGCATGGCCATGTGGCACATTTCTGCCATTTCCATAATATGCACAACAGTTATGAATATGTAAGTTATTAAGCATAACCCTAATTTCATTTTCCACCCGCTCACCAACTCTCACATTTGGAACATGTTCAGATCAGCCAGAAACCTTTTCTAACTGGCCATAAAAGTTCCCAGAGTCACGAGTAGATGCATTTTATATCCCCAAAATCACCTAGAAATTACATTAAAAAGGTACAAAAATGAAATCAATCCACATTATGGTGCTGAGAAAAAGGCCTAAATGATAATGATCTTTTTAACTTAATTGTGAATCTTCCTATGGGACAAATGACAATTTCTGCTTCCAGCCATTTGTTTTCACTTGGTCAACCTGTACATTAATCAGTCTCCCTTTTGTTGGAAGCTTGCTCTTTGAAGTGGGTGCCCCCATTTTCACACTTATTAGTCGTGCAGCGAACAACGGTGACTTTCCTTGAAGTCCCTGCTTTCAGAGCCATCAGGTCTGGAGAACACTGAATTTCGACGCCTTTAGCAGAACATTTTTATTGTGGGTGGTCATTAGATGGGAGATGTGACATCCAGGTTGGAAGTGGGAGTTTTCCTTTGTGAAGTTTTGCCCACAGCCAGAAACAGGGTCTGCCTTCGGCTAACATTTTCCATGAAGACAAAGTGGCTCTTCAAATGTCACTGGAGTTGTGTAGGTGAAACATAATATACATTGCTTTTGTCAACCCACACATCTTGTTTTGTTTTCCTGACATTGTTCTGTGAGCAGCGATATTTATTTCACTTTTGCTTTTGAAAGTTGTTTGTTTTTATTTGCACACAAACATGCAGGCCGTTTTTGTTTTCAATGTTTTAAAATCCTGTTTTCCATGTGACAGGGATCTTTGATTCCTCCTTTTTTTGTAAATTAAAATGCTGCTTGGCCATTGGTAATTACAGGTAGGTCCCTTTCCACATGGCTCTTTAACTTTACTTGAAAAACAAAAACAAAAGCCAGGCCGTTTTTGTTTGTGTTTAAAATCTTGCCATTCATATTAAAGGGACTTCTGTTTGGAGCCTTTAAATGTACCCCACATGCCCCCCGTTCTTCCGTGACTCTTGGTTGGGGAAGAGCAGGGCAGAGTGGGGTTTCCTTAGGCATAATGTTCTTCATCAGGGAGTGCCTACCCTTCCAAAGAGATATAGATATATAGATATATATGTATATATCTCCGTCCGATTTGTCATCCTTCCTTTTCATTCTTCAGATGGTTCCTCTGCTCGACTTTCATTTGGCTCATCGATCAGCCGTAAAGCGTGTCTGGGATGACAGCTTTTTAACTGGTTGATGTGGACCCATTTTTCTTCTCAGTTCTACTTCTGGGATGCAGATCTTTTAAGTATCAGGTGAAGTTTTATCTACAATTTCAAAGACACCACACCAAGATGGGAGGAAGTTCTGCTCCTTGGCCTGATCTTTTTGGAAATTGTACAGGTATACCTTGTCACCCATTTCATACACTTTCTTGGTGGTCTTTAGATCATAGTAGGTATTCATTCCTTCAGCTGACTTTTCTAAATTGCTCTGAGCATAAGCAAAAGCATGTTGTAGGTGCTTCCTTAAATTTTCAATGTACTCATGAGTAGTCGACGCATTTATCAGTGTCTGCTCTTGAGTCCTATAGAGCAGATGCTGTGGTAACACCATTTTTCATTCGGTCATGAGCTCAAATGGAAACATCTTTGTTGCAGAAGATGGTGTAGACCTAATAGCCATGAGGAAAAGCAGCAATCGGATGTCCTTACTGGGTCCAAAGTCTGCCACAAACCTCTTTAAGATACTCACAATTGTTTTGTTGTATCTCTCCACCACCCTGCTTGAGGCCTTGCGGTAGGCAATGTGGAGTTTTCTTTTTACCCCTAGAATCTCGTTCCCACTAACTTCATCCCACCAGCCCCTTTCCTTTTCAGATACGCCAGAGCGCCAGGGGACCACTCCCGTCGTGATATTGCGCGGTACAAATATCCTTTAACATTTACATAACATTAACACATCTTTGCCAAAAATGGCTTTGGCTTTCAGTGTAAAATGGCTTCCTCAGTCTGAGTCAATCCTTTGTGGGAGGCCAAAACGAGAGAAGATGTGGTTGATCATTAGTGCAGCAGCTGTCTCTGCCTTACATTTCGGGGCTGGAAGACATTCTACCCACTTCGTGAACAAGCAAGTCACAGTCAACATGTACTTGTTTCCTCTAGAGGAGCGAATCACTGGCCCGATGAGATCGACTTGCAAATCTGACCAAGCCAGCGTCATTCCCCTTTTTTGTAGGGGGCTCTGTGTGTGAGTCAACTGGGTTGGATTTGAGCACACACAAGACACACCTTTAGGTAAGTGTCAAGGTCCTGGCCCATGTGTGGCCAGTAGGCAACCTCTTGCAAGATTTCCAATGTTGTATGAAACCCCCTATGACGAGCAGTGGCTGCGTCATGGGCGTGGTTCAACATAAGGCTTCGGAATGAGGTCGGTACTACCCACTGGTCACAGCCAGATATGGCTCTCCTTATCAACAAACCATCTTGGATTCGAAAAATCTTTGAAAACTTCATCAACACCCTGAGTTCCTCTTTACCGGCATAATCCGACTATGTTGGTGGAAAGATTGTGGGGTCTTCAATGTGTCGATAACATTTCCCAATGATCGGGTCCTCTTTCTGTGCAGGGATCAAATGTTCATCTGGGGTATCTTTACGCCACTGGGCTGTTGAGAGTTCACTGTTAGCCCGAGTTTGTGACCTGGTGACAGCTGTCATTTGTATTTTACCCAGCAGGGATCCTGTTTCTATGTAATCCCCCTGCAGAGCTCCTGTTTTAGCCAGCTGGTCAGCCAGGTCATTCCCAGTTTTATCTGGCCCTTCTATCTTGGAATGACCTCTTATCTTCTTCCAATAGATGGTCATCTCATTGGAGGTCACCAGATTTTCGATTGACTGGATCAGTTTGGCATGCTTTAGGGGTTTGTTTTTGGCACAAAGCATGCCTTGATTCTTCCAGTTAATCAGGTGCTCCACAAACCCATTCCTGACATAATCAGAGTCAGTGATTATGACGAGTTCATTGAGTTGGTGGTGCACTGCAGTGAAGATGGCTTGATAAACAACCGTACACTCTAACTCTGCAACCAGACTACTTTGGGGTCCTATTTTATAACCAGCAGAGGGTTCCAGGGTATCATTCACCCAGGCATTCCCAATGCCAGCCATCAGTTATTTTTCCCCATTGCTATAAACATGGTAGGAGCACCCATCCACATAAACTGTGGGTATCTCCTGACGCGTGTCTTCTTCATAGAACTTGTGTGGAAAAGTTAAGTACGCCTCCATGTTGTTGTTGGTCATTCGTCCTTGGGGCAGTTTTCTTGAGCACAATCATGCAAGTCCGCCAACCCTTGTGCTAGGGGACTATTCTTGTTTTGGCCATATCTCACCTCCACAGGAAAGCCTTGCATGGAAAGAATCCTGGAAGTAATTCTGGAATTACTAACGTTCCCCACCCAGATTCTGTCACTTTGTAGATACTGCAAGGGTTGGTGAGGAGTCTCGACAATGTGCTCCCCCTTTATGAATGGGCGGTAATTTTTCAGCACCCACACTGTTGCCAGGAGTGCCTTCTTGCAGTCATTTAATTTTTCCTCCACAGAAGACAGTCTTGCTCGCATATGAGATAACTTTGTTGACCTTGTCATGCTTTTGGTACAATATCGCTGTTAGGCAAGTATCTGAGAACCCTGTCTACAAGAAGAACTCCTTGTTCTTTATGGTGTAAGACAAACAATAAGCCTGGGAAAGGCTTCTTTTCAGTTTAACTGCTTTAATAAATGGACCATGGGTTGAGTGACCTCTGCGTAGTCTTCAATGAACCTTTGACTATAATTGGTAAGTCCAAGAAGGCTTCTTATTTCTTGCAGAGTGGTAGGGTCTTTTAATTTTAATAAGGCTTCCACCTTCTTCGCCTGGGGATTAAGACCCTCAGGTTTTATCTCATGCCCTAAGACGTTCACTCGGGTCTTGCACCACTGTGCCTTCTGAAAGGACAGTTTTGCTCCGGCCTTCTGCAACTCGTTAAGAACATAGCAGATTTCTGCTGTGTGTTCCTCCACAGTTGAGCTCTTGATCAAAACATCATCCACATAGGCCAGGTTTCCCCTTTCGCCCAAATCCGGCATGGCCTTATGTGGGAAGATGTTGAACTCATTGCCAGAGTTTATGTATTCAAAGGGGATTCGGGTCCACGAGTACTGCTGCCCATGAAGGTAAAGGCAAGCTTGTACGGGTCTTCCCTACTCATGGCACTGTCCAGTAACCGTTGGTCAGGTCAATGGAGGTGTACACCTTTAACCTTTTGGATCTGGGCCAGAACACCCTCAAGTATGCACATAGTCTCCATTGGCCATTTGGTTTGAGGATCCCCAGTACTGGGTTGTTAAAGGTACTGTGGCTTGGACGAATTATCCCATGGGATTCTAGATTCTTAATAATCTCTGTGAGTGACTCCATGGATGCGAGAGGTAACCGGTATTGTTTAACAAATACTGGAGTCATCTCGGGGTCCGTGGGAATGCTGGTTAAATAAATTGATGTGCGTTAAGAGTCATGAGTCCACTGAAAAGATACCTTGGAATTCCAGGAAGACCTGTTTTAGCTTTTGTCTTTGCTCCTCTGTCTCACAGGCATCAGCCAGATGGATCCTTTCCTCGACCATCTGCTTGGAACCTGGAAAGACCTCAGGCTTGGTAAATTTCAGCGGTATCCTCCAGTCGGGTGGATAGATCTCTTTTGATGGTGTTGACTCGAACAGTGGATTCAAGGTAGTGGTCCTTGACTCTGAACACTACCTCCTCCCTACTAATGTCAGAGGTCACCTCTTCATCACCATAAGGGCAGGAAGAGTACACTTGGAAATTCCCCGCATGCCTAGTAAGAATCCTTTATGGAGGAATACTGTGGCTGATGTCAAAACAGTCGTTTGGGATTGGTCCTATGATTTCATTATCTAAATCAATAGAATAATGTTGGGCATCAACCACCATTACAATAAAGTTGTCTGCACCCAAAGCGTTACTACGAGGTCTCTGTTATCCACCAATATTCAAATGGTGTTGTGTTCTAAGTCTACTAGAGGTGTCGGATCTAAATATAAACCTTGTTGTTGGAGATGGGAATTTAGATTTATATATGCGTCCTGATGTTTGAGGATCTGTCCTCGCTTAATTTTGAGGGGAAGAGTAAATTGTCGCACCTGTCCTGGGATGGTAACCTCTTCTCGCACTTTAACTTCAACCACATAAGGCAGAAATTGAGCTGACAGTAATGCTTTTTCAATGTTGTCATAGCCATGCGGTTACTTCCCAGTCGGGACCAGGCACTATTATTAATTCAATCCAAATTTATTGCAAATCGGTTGAGAATGTCATTTGCCAGACAAAAGGCAGAAGGGACGTCTCTCACTACCCAACAATTATGGTCTATACATCTGTTGCCAATAGAAATCTTTAGCATACACCTGCTAGGCAGGAGATGTTTGGAATTTGGGGTTTCCAGACCTACTTCCCATTTGTCAATCAATTTAAATGTGGGAATGGTCTGATCTTTTGGGAGTTTCCTGAATAGTTCTTCGCTGATGAAGCTGTAGCCATTATTCAGGCATACTTTAGTGAGCACAGGTTCCTCCCGCTCATTTAACTGTGTGGGAAAAACAACTGCTTGCCCTTTTTCTGAATGTCCCGCAGACTTTGAGCGGATTCTTCCTTGTCTGGTTTCACAGGACTCAAGGTTTCTTCTGATTTTGGACTGGTGTAACATATTGGGGTGTTCCCTTCCTGTGTGGATTGCCACTTAAATCTGGCAGGAAGGTTGATTTTCAAGAAAGAAGAAGGGATCCCATCACCAGTTTGTTCTCCTACAGAGATGACAGTGATGTCTGGGACTTGATTATTTTTAAAATGGAACTCTACATTCTTAGAGCGTTGATAAATTACATGACAGGTACCATTCAGACTTACATAATTGTACTCATTTTTTATTTGATAGGGCGGTTAGTCTGAGTCCAGAGGACCTTGTTTACACAGTCGATCAGAGGTGATAACCTCCTCAGGAGATCGTTTCCCAGTAAACAAGGTGTGCCCTCTGGAGTCACAATGATCACCGGATGTTTCAACCAGTGCCGTCCAATGTTTATGTCCAGTTCCGCACGCAGTCCTTTTGACGGAAATATTATTCCCGTTGAAATTTTGGAGTTCTCCGGGAAGTGGTGTAAGTGGATTTTGGTGCCTCACCCCCCAGACCCCCCCAGTGCTGTGTTTTGTTGGTCGAAGGCCCTTTTAGACATGAGGGTGGCTTGGGATCCAGTTTCCACCAGAGCTGATAATTCACACTGCCCTTGCACCTTCACCGGTGCATAAAATCGGCCTTCTTTCTCCTCCAAGGTGCAAAGAAAGTGCAAGTTATTTGACAGCTTGGTGGCCATTTTCTTAATATTGAACTCTGACAAAGTGTGATCTTGGGCAGTTTTCTGTGTCAGAGTTTGGGAATCTGTCAAATAAACTTTGCAACTCGCAATGGGTGTTGTTGGGGAATCATCCTTTTCCCGGCTCCTTGGCTGTTCCCTCGTTACCTGGCAACCAAATAGTAAAGGGGGAACTCCAGGGGGAGGAAAGCAACCCGGTCGTCCCTGATACCATGTATTACAAACCACACAAATGGACCGGTTGCTATAGAAAACATCCCTTAAGTAGAGCTCACACAGAGGGAGGCAGAAAGCCTAAATAGGAAGTAATTAACAATTCTATAATCACTTTGTTCACAAACATGTCATCAAGTAATCAATTTCGTAAACATAAGTTCCTGTTAGTATCAAAAATATTTGTTTTTATTAGTGAAAAAAAGTTTTCTTTTATAAATGTAAAGCTAAAAATAGTTAATAGTAAAACTTAATTCCATTACCGACATAACACAACACATAACCAATTAATAGTAACCTAATATCATAAAAAGAAAATTAACCATACTCGGATGAATCAATGGAGCATGGGGAACAAAACACAACACCTTTACAACACAAATATAATCACAAATACAGAGTATTTAAACAACTATAATAATCAATTAAATAAGTGCAATCTCAGTAATGCTCTATTGTTCTGAGCGCGATAAAAGGCACTCTTATGACCCAACCCGTTTGTTTCCCATATAACGTTCAGATTGCAGATCGTTCGGGGTAAAATTCTTCAGGGGTATTAGGAATCGGTAGTGGTGTCTTTGTGGTTCCTACATACTTTCATAGCCATTTCCAATGGTATCCCACCTTCGTGGGACTATGCAAAAAAAGGGGAATAAAATAAACTCTTTATTTGCTGCTTCAAGGCGTGTGGTAATTCACAGTCACCATAATGTAGCAGCAGAGTGCCTTAGTCACTCTGTTGCCTAGCTCAAGCACTTACCAATAATTACTGATTGGGCTAAGGCTCAATGTCTGTAAGGGTGTTAATCCGCCATACCAGCAATACTTTTTAGGGGTGCAAAAAAAGATCAACCATACTTCAGTGACATAAAGCCACTTCAAAATGTGGTGGACAATAGTGTTTTCATGTCTTAATTCTGTTTTTATGGGGGATTTAGATGATTTAGAGAACGTCATGTCGGCTCGAAGTTCCTCAGTTATTCAAGCAAGTGTACGCAATTGGAGTTGCAGATGGATGGCAAAATTAGATGGTTCTGTGAAATACAAGGAAGTACACATCAGTCAGCACTGTTTTTTCTAGACCTCTCGTGTTAGAGGAAAAGGCAGACAGGCTAAAACAATTAGGGTAAACCTTCTCATTTAAGTACTGCTATTGCGGCCACGCTGTGGAATGCTACTCGTCTATGTACCAATTACTCGGTATGTTTCCGACCGTGTTTAGAGGTCAGGGTCTGGTCTATCCAGTTAACATACTCACTTCTAATTTCGCCAGTTTCTGACTCAGCATGCGGTAATACAGATTTTCCATACATTCATTACAGAAAGTCATGATTCTATTAAAGACTCGGAGGTGAAAGATTATGCTTTGAACTTTCCTCTACTACTCGAGCAGAAAAGTAACAATAAACAATTATGAAATAATATGAACCAAAAAAATACAATTCCCAAAAACCTGCAGTGAATTCATAATCCATTTTTCATAAGCTCACAAATCCATGTGATCTTTCAGTCTAATCATATCTCATCTCCACCTATAACCTCTGCCTGAACCACAGTCCTTCCTCTTTCTTCTGCTGATCGAACCTCCTAAAACTTGCCCCCCATCCGGTAGACGACTTCTTAATCTTCACTTTGTTCCCCTTTCACGGCGTTGTTGTCTTCTGCTCTGCTCCTGTTAAAGGAATGGTTCGGTCAACATTTTTTATTGCACCCACGGGTCAGCCATGTGTTTTTAAGCCTAAATCGCTCGATTTTAGAAAAATTTCCTATGGACCTTACCTGAGTTTTCGTCCATTAAACGCACTTGAAAACAGGCATCAGGGAGCTGCCATTTTGTGATAATCCTATCATTTCCCCCATCGCCCTGGCTGACCTGCTTTTGCGGCACTAAATCATATCCCTTGCCCCTGAGCCTGACATTATCAAAACATTTATATTCCCCACCTCTCTCCGTGACGTTTCTGTGCTGCGTAGGCAAACGCGCCCAGTCGTCATCTACGCGACTTCACACAGAACCCAGAAACCAACACAGATCAACTCACAACACAGCGCGCCACAATTCGGAATATGAAACTGTACTTTAAAATCAAACAGCAACACGGTACATTTGGTAGAGTACATTTATTTGACATTAAATGTTTATAGAATATTCAGCAATTGCCATATGAACTCCGAAAGCCATTTATTTTCTTTTCTCTCTATCCGCAAATCTGTAAAAGTTTATCGTGAGTCACGCGCTGTTCCTTTATGGTACACAGGGTGTTGGTTTTCGTTAAAAGAAGCACTTTGGTCTCACGTTGAACTGCAAGGCTGTTCCATCAAGTAGGCACTAGGCCAGCGTAAAGGTTGATATGTTGCTTCTAGCCGCTAGTACTGCGTAAGGGCATATGGGCCCTTGGCGATCGTCCCATAAAATCATCAGAATTGTGCAGTTGTTTATATTAAGCTGCAGCTGGCGGTTGAAAAAACCATCTGCCGGTGTCTGAAACTGGCGGCAGTAGCAAAAGGGAAGGATATACCTGTTTTGAAAACATAAAATTTATAATTGGTCTCGCCAGCCGATCTTTATTAATATTATTCATTTTATTTATTACAGCCGAGCTGAAACTATTTGCTTTTAAGGATAGTGCAATGGAGTATGTTCGGCTCTAAAATCAATGCGAAAAGTAACGAAATAAATCGAGGTTAGTACACAATGAGAAACGCCTTTTTGTCTACATGCGTGTGGAATGTGGACCTGCATGCCCATGTGCCCGGTACAAGGACGATCCCACAAACGTTTTCCAAGCTCTTCATTCATTCATTTATTCATGCATCCATTCATTAATTCTTCATTCTGGTATAAAAGCGTCTAAAGAGTTACTTACATTATATTTGCAATTTCCATTGTGTCTCTGCGTAATGCAGTCCGTAAATCCCACTGTGCTCTTGACAACGATTTTTCGTATACTGAACTAACATGAAACTCGGTCTAGTTTCAGAATTTTCTGCCTTATCGTCTCTTACGTTATTGCACCCCCCCTCTTCAAATGAAGTTCTTTCGGCATGGTCCCTGTCTCTCAATGTAAAAAAACAATAGAAACTTATACTGCCAGTGCGAGTTGTGGGCCTCTTAGGGGCGCAAGCTGAAAATCAAAGCCGCTGACCTTCACTAGAAATGAGCATACATTCTTTCTTTGCAACATCCCGTAGTAAAGCCATCTGTGAGAGCTTGAAGTTTCGAATCCATCTATGTACTGCGCCTCAATGTGCAAATGCGAACTGGCTTCTCTCCCATCTGCAACGGCTCGCTTGGCGCATTCTAAGGCCCCCAATTTTGTCCTTGTTGTCTGCGAGCTTTGAAGCCCCAAAGAACCTTAACTATTGAGACTTTTTTGGGTAAGGTCAGGGAAAGTATAAAGTACCCGAGGAGTTGAGTTGAAAGTGAGATTTATTGTTTGTTTGTTTTATTATTTGCAATACGTAAGCCTCCTCTCGGTTAACAGTGCAGAGCATTTACAAGAGATTGCGAAAATTAGTTACATCAACAAAAATATATACATACACATATAGACAAGGTCAGCAATATGAGGTGAATAGAGAGAGAATTCAAAGATGACACCCAGGTTGTTCGGCACCCAGGATGGTGAAGGTAGGGGTTAGGGTTAGCGTACTTTGTATGCACACTGTACAATAACATTTATTTACAATAAGACAATCGTATTACAATTATTTAAACCAGGATTTGTACTTCACAACCAGCTCTCCTTTGGGTGGACATGGCACAGTGGCAATGTTGGGTGGCAATGGATCAGTGCTCTGCACAGAAACGTTCAAAATTCCATATCTGTGCTTCTCTAATACAGCAACAATAAGGCTTTTGACAAAGTCAAACTCCATTTCCTCATAGACTGGTTTGATGACCCATTGCTTACTTCTTTTTGAAAAGGCCTTAGTGTAGCGAGGCATCCTTACATTACCCATAGTCCAAGATTGTTCACGGCCGAGATTCTCGTTCTGGGCCAAGACGGCAAGTAAAGTCCTATGTCTCATGCCCTGTATGCTGAAATGCAAGCGCTTTGGCCTGTATTTTAGGCACATATTGTGGAACACCTCCAAACCTCCTGTGTGACAGAATTCTGTCAGTCCCCTCAAATCTCTTGATAGAGTTTTATCGAAAACAATCTTCTCAATGGCTTTGTGTGTCGGTGAAGATGGATTCAACCACTTCTTCTTCCGTGCCTCCACTGGGGACAAAGGGCCATGTTCACATTGGTGGAAATGTAGGTTTTCTGACCAGCGGTGCACGTTGGTACAGTGGTGCATCAGCGACCGCCATTTTTCAAGTAGTATTTCCACTGACCCTTCATAAGTTTTGGAGCTACATCAAAGATGGTTGCTGATAGACCTGGACCACTCTGAAATACTTTCCAAACCTTTTTTTTTCCCTGCAGCCGAGATTTTCTTATTGATTGATTTAGCAAGATGCCATACGTCAAATTGATGTTTAATATGTGGGAACTGCCCTCTCATTGTCTTGGCAATTGAAACGTGTCTGTCCATGGCTATGAGGTCGATGTGCATTCCCCTCGATTGCAGATATTCCACTGATTTTATAAATCCTAGTTTCTCCATGGCCACTGAGGATGTACATTGTTTTACCTGCACGACCACTGAACTCCCAATTTTCTTACTATCCATGTCCTGAAAGTGGTAGGTGAGGTACTTGGCAGAAAATCCAGGGCTGTCGCACTGTCCATCGCCGGCTAGCCTGAATCGTTTGCCTTCGAATGTACTTGCTAGATACAATTGTTACATTTTCCAAGCATCACTAATGGCCGGAAACAGATAATCACGTTGGTATTTGTAGTACTGCGTTTTTTAAATGAAATGGAGTCCCACAAACTGAAAGAAAGACTCTTAACTTTCTAAAACTGGAGCCACTAAAAAGTAATGCAGCTGCACACAGGAGATTGCCTGCTGGCAGTTTCCCCAGCATCGGTTGTGCAGACCATGAGAACGTATGATTTAATCTACAGGCGGCATGTATTGTGACGTAACTGTCTTGTTTTTGACGAGTCACATGAATCAATGTCTTCCCACATACTTTCCCTCTGACGAAATGCCCACATATCAGCATTCTTATAATATCCATCAAACAACTGTCGAATACTATGTATTTGCCCTCTTTCATTAGACTGTCATCCTGCGTCAAAGTTGTTTCGGCCTGTGACGTTGAGGACAAATCACCACATTTGAAAGAAATATCGCTGCTATTAAGTTCTGATGCGTCGGTGAATGCTGCTGCTGGTTCATTCTCTGTCATTTCAACATCTGCTACTTCAACATTGATGGAAGAACACAACAATGTCGACAGCTTTTTTGGTGGCAATTTCTTGGGGGGTGTAGATTGTGTGAATTGATCTGCGACTACTTCAGAGCTATCTTCAATACATCCAGTATCATGTTGTTGCGGTGGTGTGGTCGTACTGTAGCAATGGTCCAATACAACTTTGCTGGATTCTCCTGACACATTCATTTCATTTTCTGGCCATTGGACATGAGCATCCCGAGTCTCAACACGCCACGTCTGAATTAATAGTTCCTCCATAGCCTCCATAGTGTAAATGGTCTGGCAAGCAACATCTCACATTCGCTTCACTGTCTGTGTATGTATAGTTCGTAGACCCACGGGTAACTAGAGGACAGATTGGAAAAGGGATGTTCAGTTTAAACACAAGATAAAGTATAGTACAATTGACTGGAAAAAAACATAAAATAGTCACCAGCACAAAAACATTTCTAAAGTTATGAACTGTTTGTAACTAACCTTATTTTTGTTTCTTCTCTTTGCAACTTTTTTGACTCGACCTTCAACATCTGCACGCTGTTGCTCCGATACGTATCCGCATGTCTCCCCTTCCTCTTGTGCTGCAACGACTATATTTTCTGTATCCGCATAGACAGCACGGAATGAGGCTCCATCGACTCCCTGAAACATAGTATTTTCATTACTGTGTATCAAAATATTGTTAGCATAAAACACACGTGATGACGAACACACATGTACATCTCAATAGCCAAACACGATTTAAACATTTTGTGGCACAATCAAATGACAAGTATTCGAGCTCTGATGACCTAGTTCGATGGAGCTGTCAGTATCCATACCTCTGGCTCTACATGGACTGCCACAAATGATTGTATTGAAGAGGAGGCATCAGCAACTGCCTGAAACACAGTACTTGCGTTAGTATGGTTTTCAATATTGTAAACCTAACACACACTTGGGGTCGACGGCACAGGTACATATAAAGAGATGACCACAAATGTTGCATTGTCTAAAAGAATCAAGGAATATTTAAATATGATCAGATTTAATCGACTTATTTCTCCGATTTCTTTACATCTGCATCATCTGAATAGGATCTTGTGATTGTAGTGGAAGCTCCATCGTCTCCCTGAAACACAGTACTTGCGTTATTAGGGAAGAAAGGATAGCAAATGGAATCGCGTTATATGATCACGCTCGATGGAGCTGTCCGTATCCATACCTCGTGCTGCTGAAGAATATCTAGGGCTGTTGTCAATGTGGTGCGCACTTCCGAAAGCTGTTGCTCCGATTCGTATCCGCATGGTCCCGCTTCCACTTCCCCTGGAATTACTTGAATGTCAGGCTCCGTATCAAGTGTGTGGGTTGACGCTTCAACAACTGCCTGAAACATAGTATTTGCATTAGTAAGGATTACAATATTGAAAACAACACGCACTTGGGGTCGACCGCACAGGTACATATCAATGGCTAACCACGAATGAAACATGGTGTAGAACAATCAAACAACAAGTGTTCCAGTCCTGATGATCACGGTCGATGGAGCTGTCAGTATCCATACCTCGTGCTGCTGAAGAACATCTAGGGCTGTTGTCAATGTGGTGGACGCTTCAGCATCTCCCTGAAAGACAGTACTTGAATTAGTATGGATAACACTAATTATAACTGAAAACAAACACCAGGGGACGACAACTAAGGTGTATATCAATTGGAAAACACTAACCAAACAATTGGTAAAATAATCACACAATACATAAAAACTATTACTTGACATGCATAAAACTAGTCTGTAGCGGAATAGCCAAATATGATTACCTGATAAGCGCTAGAAGTGGTTGATAACTGCGAGCATGTCACTGAAGTAGAATGTTCTTGCTTCAGATTCATGGGATATTCAAGAAGTTGTAAAGGTAAATTATTGTTTGATAATGAAATGACAATATTTAAAATTGCCATGTAAGGAGACAGAATACTTGAGTAATGCGCAATATAGCACAGTTCCCTGTGCCCGTATATAGATTTCGTTTGTGGGTTATGAAATCTAAAAATAATATATTGATGAATGTCATTATTCAAAAAGCTATACACTCATATCAATGTCGAAAGTATTACAAATTGGAAACAATACCTAAAATATCAATGAATCCATTCGGCTACCTACACACTACCGCAAGGCCTAAAGCTAAAAACGGACACTTGACTCACCAGTGGCAGAATGTGGACGAATAGAGTGGGAATAGCGTTTGCGAGCAATATTCGTGTCGATCGCAGTTTATTCTTCTTTGTTACCCAAGATGTGGTGTACATGTTCGAGGGAACGTGCCGGCTGCAGATGCGGTATCGATCACCCCTCTTGTCCTCAAAGACTTGTTGGACTCTACTTTCCAGCTCATCCAGTGGATATCCGCAATGTCTGACCCATTCTCTTATTCGATCAACAGTTTTCGGGAATACATGCATTGTAGTGCCTTCAGATTTAGCATGGGTCTTCGAAGGGCAACCGCTAATCGAACAGGCAGGCAATTTTGAAAATTCTGAAAAGTAAATATCAAGATTATTATAAAACCTTGATGAATAAAAATGTCATAAAAAAGTAAATGAAACATACCATGCTCAATGCAAGGTTTATTTTGGTCGCCGGAACTATACCAGTTGATCATGTGCGGCTTAGTATTTGCATAAGTTGCAGAAATTTTTTAAATTATGTGACTAAACTCTGAACATGTGACTCGTCCCTTGGATGTTCTGTCTTGCACGAAAAGGAAACGTGCTTACATTATAGACTGGACCCCCGAAGGATGCAATTCGATGACAATTGACACAGATGAAAATAAATAGATCTATTGATAGCATAACAATTGAAACTCAAGTCAATAGCAATGAGACCAATGACTATAGCTCTATTGCGTACTGTAATCGCAAATAGATAGAAATGTAAAAATGACCGAAATATGACTAGGATACATGGCCAAACAGTTGGATTCAGCAGGCCAAGCAGTATGTTGCAGGAGAACAGGTAGATGGCCACAGGTAGCACACTGACGAGTTTGCTTGAAGCGGTCACAGATAGCACGACGACGAGCAGATTAGCATAGATCTCAGTGCTTCTCAGGTAGAAGGTTCAGGAGTTGACTTGCAAAGCTCAAAGATGTTCTCATGAGACATATCAAGTGGTTTATAAAGTATTAGAAACAGGGGTGTGTTTGTGAATGAATGACATGTGTATGTCGTGGTATTATGTGGTTTGCAGGGGGGGGCCTTCCTAAGGCACAGGAAGACTGCTGAATGGAGACACACTTATGTTTATTGCAGGGGGCGGCCTGCCTCAGGGGAGGCCTGCCTGGAGACACAGGATCTGAGGAGGCCATGTGAGCGATGGCCCCTGGGCGTGGGATACCTTTTGAAGTGTACATGCTGTTTGGCACCTTGGCCGTTTGCGCCCGTGACAGCACCCCATGCCAGCGCTCATCCCCGGGTGCGAACCGCCTTTGATAGAGGGGGTGGGATGGATGGGCCTGGGGCGTGCAGATAAGGCACAGGAAGACTGCTGAATGGAGACACACTTATGTTGATTGCAGGGGCCGGCCTGCCTCAGGGGAGGCCTGCCTGGAGACACGGGGTCTGAGGAGGCCATATGAGCTATGGCCCCTGGGCGTGGGATAACTTTTGAAGTGTACATGCTGTTTGGCACCTTGGCCGTTTGCGCCCGTGACAGCCCCCCATGCCTGCGCTCATCCCCGGGTGCGAACCGCCTTTGATAGAGGGGGGTGGGATGGATGGGCCTGGGGCGTGCAGGCAAGTGTGTGGGAGCGAGGGGCCATCAGGCCCCTCTCATCCTTTACTTCTCAGTAGAAACTCGTACCAGGTGCCTCCAGTAGTGGGTTCGCCCCTTGCCCTTATGTGATGTTAACTTTGGATGACATTCGCGTATATGGGACCACTGAGCAGGACACGGGGCATCCATTTTTGTACCCCCTTTCCACTCCATCTTGGTGACCAGGCCTCACTGCGCAGAGCACATGGCCCCCACCCTCGTTCCCACTCTGACTGGAAAACTCCAGAGGTATTTGCAACAGCTAATAAATGTAACACATCACTCTTCCTCTGAGATCACGGTCCTGTATGTGAACCAGCCTGAACTAAGCACATAGCTCGTTCATCTCCTCAAACGTGTCCTTGCCCACGCACCCTCGCCAGTGGAAACTTACTGCCATTCTGACCCTGTGTCCCTGCAAGGTATTCTCTTCATGTGCCAGACCACTGACCACGCCATGATGCCCACCTAGCAGATCCCCAACTAACATTAGACCCCTACTGCAGTATATCGTTGCCTATCAATAACAAATGCCACATACCGGAGATTCTTGTGAGCACAGACCCACACTTCAAACAGTGTATTATAGTGGTCAAGACCCTTAACCTAAGGCCTGTATAATCCAATGTTAATTGATAGTATAGATATATGTGACTTTTATAGAGACATTACCGACTGAAAGACTTTGAACAAGTGTTATTTAGTGCATGCATTATTGAGAATATATTATGTTAGCTTAGATAGTGACCACCCTGCTTCACAGCGACCTGACCTTCACCCATTCGGAGCACAGATGTCTGACGTCCATCCTAGAATGGAGACACCCTTGATTCATTTAAAAAATCGAAACACCGTTGTTAAAATATATGTGGTGTTTTATTTTGTATCTTATTTTGATGACACAAAAATACAAGACTTTAAGCATTGTACAGGTCAGGTTGCAGCACAGCGAGAGAAAATCCCCTGTACTGACAGCTGTCACTCGGGAACGTTTCTCTTATGGCACGAACGGCACAGGCGGGTATCACTCTTCGAACGCGGTGTCCAAGCCTCCCGTGAAGCCACCATGTAAAGGAACTATAGGCCACCATCCTGTACCACCTGTGAAAAGGAATGAAACAAACTGTTTTTAAATGACCAAGATAAGTTTAATTAACGTTTGTTGTCAATGACAATTCTTGTAACTAATGGCTTTCTGCTGGGACAAATGCTATCTAGACACTGCACACTATTGAACGACTTTCATGCGATACAATGATATGTATATGTAATTTTGGATACAGTAGAAGACCATGAAATAGGAGTGGCATGACGAGCGGAGTATACTTACTCGTTACTCGGATTACGAGGACGAACAGTTGCCCGAAGTTCGTGCATAAGCACCATCATTATCATCAACACGGACCGTGTGAGGCAGGCTGCACAGAAGTCTGGCAGCTCGGTGATGCATTGCGGTCGTAGCTCGCCTTCCGAAATGTAGGCCACGCATCCCGAGTTTTCATAGCAGCAGCAGTTCTCGTCCTCGGTTGGCATTATCTCGCACCGATTGCATGTGCACCAGGTGGAAACACTGTCCATGCGACTAGGTCCAGGCTCTTCAGCTGTTGAATCGTCCTCCCAACTGCCGTCCGAAGACCCATCGTTTTCGCATGTTTCCCTTTCCAGTAGTTCCTCCTCGGTATACTCGGGCTCGTACATGTAGGGCATTATTGTAGCCATTGTGTGTTAAACAAACTAAAATAATTTATAGCGGTAGTACTGGTATCTGTTCACACGAGCTACAAGCAACTAAGGTAGCTGACCAGAGCACATAAACGAGTCACAGAATACTCAAAGTAACACAGAGAGAGGAATGGAATCGAAAATCTGCTGCTGTGTGTTGTGAAACGGTCTGTTTATACTTATTGAGGAAAGAGGCGTCCTGCCATTTCCATGGCGACACGTCATTAGCTGAAGCGCAGCGAATGTTGACACGAGACGTGCTTTGGCGTTGTGAAACGGGCGGTACGCGTCTGCTGATGACAGGCTCAGGGGCGGGGGATATGATTTAGTGCCGCAAAAGCAGGTCAGCCAGGGCGATGGGGGAAATGATAGGATTATCACAAAATGGCAGCTCCCTGATGCCTGTTTTCGCGTGCGTTTAATGGACGAAAACTCGGGTAAGGTCCATAGGAAATTTTTCTAAAATCGAGAGACTTAGGCTTAAAAACACATGGCCGACCCGTAGGGGCAATAACATTTTTTGACCGAAACATTCCTTTAAAACATGTATATACCATTTTCGAGGGGATTGGGTCCTCCGACGTATTCCATATCAACGACATGTAATCACCACAGCTGTGCTGCTTCGGAAACTTTTTCGGCGTCTGCGTCCTGCGTCGATGACGTCGATGCGCCGCCGTCGAGGACCTCCTCCGACGTCCAACGTCATCCGATGTGATAAGTAGGACGCACGACGCCAGTAGCCTCAGTTCCGTTTTTTCCGCGAACGTGTTGCTTCGTGTTTCTCGGTTCTAGCCTCGACTCGTTAGAGTTCTGTTCTTTCCGGTTCTTCGAACCTGTTCGTTTGTGAATTGTTCCTTCGACGATGTCTTCCACTTCGTCTTCAACCCCGCGTCCGGGCTTCAAGAAGTGCGGGGAGTGTGGGTCCAAGATGTCGGTGACTGACTCGCACGATGCCTGCCTCTGGTGCCTCGGGGAGGCCCACGACACGGATGACTGTGTCGACTGCCTGTCGCTCACGTCCAAGGCCTTACGCGAACGTAAGAACTTCCTTCGGGAAGAAGATGTTGGCGATTCTTGAGTCGCAGGGTACTCAACCGTCCGCGCCCCCGAGTGGGGTCGGCCGTGAGAGGTCGAGAGCCACCGCTCGCAAGAGTGGTCGGCGCGAGTCACGGGAGAGGTCCCGTTCGGACAAGGGGGCTCGTTCTCGCCGTACACGTTCCAGGTCCCGGTCCTCGACGCGATCGAGACCGTGTGCACCTGTGATGTCTTCGAGGAAGACATCGACGTCTGAGGCGTCGAGGGCGTCGACAGGCTTTCTCGAGGCTCCGGCTCCGAGGAAGTCGTCGAAGCCGTCGACGGTCAGGTCGTCGAGGGACACGCTCGGAGCTCCGGCTTCGAGGGCTGTGTCGACGCCGCCGATACTGGAGGCGCTGCATCTGACGTCGACGCCGATTTCCTCGACGTCGACGCCGATCCTCTCGGCGCCGTTGCCGGTTTTCTCGACGTCGGCGCCGATTCGCTCGACGCCATCGACGCCTTTCGTGTCGGAGGTGCCCCGTGTCTCGGGTGTTCCCCCTAGGAAGGCTCTGGTTAAGAGCAGGCACTCTCGGGTGCCTTTCCACCACTTGGATTATATTTCGGAGGCGGATGAGGGTTCGGATGGCCTGGTTCCTAGTCAGGTGCCGGATGACATTGTCTCGGGCCATAGTCAATTTGACGATTTGAGGCAGTCGCTGCATGATGCCAGTGGACTGGACACCTCTCCGGAGGTGGAATTTGGTCGGCCTGAGCCTGGCTCCCATGCCGATTCCTCATACCGGCGCCTTATGGCTAGGGTGTCTGAGTATCTGGGATGGTCTGCTCCCCCAGGTGAGTTTGTGCAGGATGATCTGACGGACATCCTTGATGTTGGTCCCCCAACTGACCCGGTACTGCCGTTCCATATGGCTTTACAGCGTAGGGTGGCGGCGGCTTGGACTGCTCCGGAGAGTCTCCCGGCAGTGCGCAGATCCTTGTCGCGAAAATACCGTCCAGCCAGTGGCGACCCCTGCTACTTGACCAGGCACCCCACTCCGGAAAGTTTGGTGGTGCAGGCGGCCACGGCCCCGGCAAAGCAGGCGTCGTACCCTACCATCCCTCCTGATAGGGACGACAAACGTTTTGATGGCTGGGCGAAGAAGGTGTTTTCTTCTGGTGGTATGGCGCTTCAGGCGGCCAACTCCGTTTGTGCCTTGTCGCGTTTCACGCACACTCTGTGGAACTGTGTTGCGTTAGCGGCTGAACATATTCCTGAAGGGGTCGAACGGGATGGTTTCCTTGCTATGGTCCAGGATGGTAAGGATGCCATGTGTGAGTCCGTTCAGTCGGGTTTGGACTTGGCTGAATGCGTCAGTAGGTCCATGGCGGCGAGCACCGTGATACGCAGGTTTGCGTGGTTGCGGAAGTCGGGGTTTGCTCCTGATGTGCAGTCCCGGCTCCTCAACATGCCCTTTGATGGTGAACATCTTTTTGGCAGCAAGGCTGACGAGAGCCTTGAGAGGTTGCAGACCTCAAAAGCTGCAGCGAAGTCGTTGGGCGCTGCGGTTCGCCAACCTCCGCTTTTTCGTCCTAGGGGACAGCAGTGGAGGGGTGGCTCCTTTCGCTATTACTCGTCCTTTGGTAGAGCGAGAGGAGCTGGCAGTCAAAGGGGCCAACGCAGGGGTACCAGAGGTGGACGACAAGGTACCCGTGGTGCCAAGGCCGCTCGGGCAGTTGCCTCTTTGCCCTCAGGTAACGCCGCAGCCGCTCCTACTCAGTCATGAGGCCATGTACCATGGTTCGCCGGTTGGGGGAAGGCTGGCGCAGCATCTTGTAGAGTGGCGTGCCATTACTTCAGATGTGTGGGTTCTGGAGATCTTTCCCACGGCTACTGTCTTCCCTTTCGGCACAGGCCTCGCGACAATCCACCGGGGAACCTCTCTTTGAAGAGTCCGGATCCGCTCCTTGCGCAGGTAATTCAAGCCCTGCTGGAGAAAGGCGCCATAGAACTGGTGCCTGTAGCGGAGAGGAACAAGGGATGGTATTCCCCTTATTTTTTGGTTTCGAAGAAAGACGGGGGTTTGAGACCCATCATGGACTTGCGCGGTTTGAACAAACTCCTCAGGAAGGACAAGTTCAAGATGGTTACTCTCTCTCAAGTCCTCCAGGCCCTTCAGCTTCAGGACTGGTTGGTGTCACTCGACCTCAAGGATGCTTACTTCCATGTGCCGATCCATCCCAAGCACAAGAAGTGCCTGAGGTTCGCGGTTGGCGACTCGCACTTTCAGTTTCGGGTCCTGCCGTTCGGTTTGACCTCCGCCCCGAGGGTTTTCACCAAGCTCATGGTGGTGGTGGCAGCGCATCTCAGGCAAGGGGGGATTCACGTCTACCCCTACCTGGACGATTGGTTGATCAGGGGGAGCTCTCCCGAGCAAGTCCTGGATCATCTGTCCGTCGCCTGCCACTCCCTTCACAGGCTGGGCTTCTCCCTCAATTTAAAGAAGTCCCATTTGACGCCAACACAGAGGCTCCAGTACATCGGAGCTGTGCTCGACACTTCCCTGGGGCAGTGTTTTCCTCCCCAGGTGAGGGCTCTTCACATTCAGCAGATGGTGCACAAGTTTCAGCATGCCCAGACGCTCCCGGCGTTCGAGTTCTTGAGGTTGCTCGGCCTCATGGCATCCTGCATTCTTCTGGTGCCAGAGGCTCGCCTGCGGATGAGATCTTTGCAGTGGGCACTCAAGACGCAATGGTCGCAGTCCTCCGGCAGGATGTCGGACCCGGTTCAGGTGCCGCCCTCGGTCGCCCGGGACCTTCTGTGGTGGGCTGTCGAAGGCAACTTGATGAAGGGGGCTCCGTTTTGGCTACCCTGGCCGGAGGTGACGATCGTGACGGATGCATCCCTCACGGGATGGGGAGCTCATGCCAACGGGCTGACAGTCAGCGGTCGTTGGTCTCCGTCGGAGTCCAGACTCCATATCAATCTGTTGGAGCTGAGGGCCGTCAGGCTAGCCCTGAAGGCTTTTCTGCCGACTGTGCGAGGAAAGGCTGTCCTGATCATGACGGACAACACTGTGGCCATGCACTACCTCAACAAAAAGGGGGGGGCAGGGTCACTTCCTCTGTGCAGGGAGGCGATGCAGCTCGAGTTCTGGGCCATCCGGCAGGAAGTTTCGATCTCGGCAGTTCATCTGGCCGGAGACGAAAACGTGACGGCGGACGCTCTGAGCAGGCAGAGCGCGATCTCTCACGAGTGGGAGTTGGCTCAGGAGATTCTCCTGGAGATCTTCGCCCTTTGGGGGACCCCTCAAGTGGATCTCTTCGCCTCCAGTGTCAACCGGAAGTGCGAGAGGTTTTGCTCGCGGGAATTTCCTCCGAAAGGAGCCTTAGGCGACGCGTTTGTGGTGGAGTGGTCATTCCCGCTGCTGTACGCGTTTCCTCCAGTCCCCGTCATCCCGCAAGTGCTGCGGAGGTTGCGGAAGTTCGGTTCCCGGATGATCCTCATTGCTCCGGCGTGGGCTCGGAGGACGTGGTACCCGGACCTTCTCGACTTGTCCATCTGCCCTCCACGTCGTCTTCCCTACCGAGACGATCTGCTCTCACGGGAGGGGGGTCAGGTTCTCCATCCAGAGGTCGGATCCCTCAACCTTCACGCTTGGCTTCTGAAAGGTTGAGGTATAAGGATTGGGACCTCCCTGAAGACGTGATGGAGGTGTTGCTTTCGGCCCGAAGGCCCGCAACTAAGTCTCTGTACCGTTGCCGTTGGCGTAAGTTCTGCGACTGGTGCAGAGTTCAGAATGTGGATCCTTTTGCATGTGACATCCCCATGGTTCTGTCCTTTTTGCTTTCTTTGGCCCACAGGGGCTTGCAAGTGGGTACCATTAAAGGTTACCTGGCGGCGCTGTCCATCTTTAAGCGCTCATCTGAAGAATGTTCTTACTTTAAAATCCCTTTAATTTCACAGTTTCTGAAAGGGCTCACTAATGTGTTCCCTCCGTCGCCTTTCCTGGTGCCCGGTTGGGATTTAAACCTTGTTCTTAGGTTTCTTATGGGTGCTCCGTTTGAGCCTTTACATTCTTGCCCTTTGAGACTGTTGACTTTGAAAACTGCGTTTCTAGTTGCGGTTACTTCCGCTCGCAGAGTGAGTGAGTTACAGGCACTTTCTGTTAAGCCACCCTTCACTGTATTTCACAAGGACAGGGTTGTCCTTCGAGTTCGTCCTTCTTTTCTTCCAAAGGTAGTGACGGAATTTCATTTGGCCCAGAAGATTGTTCTTCCGGCTTTCTATCCTCCTCCGCATCCTGGTAAGGAAGAGGAGAGGCTCCATAGGCTTGATCCTAGGAGAGCTTTGAGCTTTTATGTTTCTCGCATGTCCCGGGTCAGAGTGGACGATCAACTCTTTATTGGTTACGCTGGTAAGCGCTTGGGGCAAGCTGTGACGAAACAGACTTTGTCACGCTGGATTATTTTGGCCATCTCGGAGTGTTACCGCTTGGCGGGTAAGGACCCACCGGCTGGCTTGCGGGCCCATTCTACCAGGGGCGTGGCTGCATCTACTGCCCTGCAGAGGGGTGTTCCTATTCGCAACATCTGTGATGCTGCCACCTGGGCTTCAGTACATACATTTGTACGGCATTATTCCCTCGATTCCATCAGAGGGCAGGATCTGGCCTTTGGCAAGGCGGTCCTTTGCTCTGCTATTTGATTGGCTATTCTAAATTTTGTTTCTAAATTCTTTCCCTCCTCCTTGATTTGGTACTGCTTTGGGAGTCTGTCATTGATATGGAATACGTCGGAGGACCCAATCCCCTCGAAGAACAAGTTACTTTCTTACCTGGTAACGTTCTTTCGATGGGATGGTCCGACGACGTATTCCATATCGCTCCCACCCTGCCTTCCCCGCTGCAGAATTTCTGTTGCGATTGCAGCTTACGTTCCGCAAGGCTTTGTGTCGGACTGGCAGTTGACTAATGTCACACGTTCTGGGGGAAAAAACTACAACTGAGGCTACTGGCGTCGTGCGTCCTACTTATCACATCGGATGACGTCGGACGTCGGAGGAGGTCCTCGACGGCGGCGCATCGACGTCATCGACGCAGGACGCAGACGCCGAAAAAGTTTCCGAAGCAGCACAGCTGTGGTGATTACATGTCATTGATATGGAATACGTCGTCGGACCATCCCATCGAAAGAACGTTACCAGGTAAGAAAGTAACTTGTTCACCTATCTCATCATGAACGGGTGGGCAATCACATAATAACATCATTACAGTACCATTTACAACCTTAAATTGCTCTTTAAATACCATATTGACACACTTTTGATTGTAGCCATTGAATTGGATGGAATAATCTTTCGCCTCCGAGTCTTTAATAGAATCATCCTGGTGATGAGGAACCTCTTCCGGTGGACACTAGATTTTGGACCTCAGCGCCCTCCTTTTACTTGCAAACTTTTGTCTATTTTATTTTTAAATATTTTTATTGGCATTTGTTATACGTCACCAGTTCAGTGTACACTTGTTAGTGTCAGTCAACATGTACATAATAGAACACAAGTTAGCAGTAACCAATATTTAAGGAAGGAAAAAGAACGGAAAGAAGGAAAAGAGAAAACAAAAAAGAAGAAAGAAAAAAGAACAATAATGAACAAACTAAACTGAACAACCAGTCTTAGCTAGCCGCATTATGGTGCTGGGGTTCCCAACCCCTCTTATTGGACATTCTGGACTTAAGGAACTTATTGGTGCTGATCAGACCAGAGGTGCCCTGTCTAAATGCTCCCTAGCTGGGCCCTAGGTGTTGACTGTTAATTAATTGCAGTTCCAGTGGGTAGGGGCAGCTCAAGGGGGTTTGTCATCAGACTGGTGAAACATGTCCCATATTAGGGCCTTCCAGTCCTCGTATGCTGGGCATGCCTCTCCTCCCGTTTTGGCCACTCCTTCTCCCCATACTGTCGTTTCCGCTCCTGTCCAGTGCTCTAGTTCCTTGTGCCACCTATCGTACTGCGGACCTCTCGCCGATTTCCATGCCATAGCTATAGTTCTTTTGGCTAGCACGCATACCATGTCCATAAGTTTCACTGCATGTCTTAGCTTGCTTATTCTTGGATTTCCCCCCATGAGGCATTCTTTCAGGGACCATTCATATTGCACCACCCCTGCTCTCCTACAAGTCTGTTCGATTCTGGCCCAGAAGGTCTGTGTTCGAGGGGATTGGGTCCTCCGACGTATTCCATATCTATGACAGATAATGTCCACAGCTGTGCTGCTTCGGAAAATCTTTGGCGTCTGCGTCCTGCGTCGATGACGTTGATGCGCCGTCCCCGAGGACCTCCTCCGACGGCCGACGTCACCCGATCTGATAAGTGGGACGTACGACGCCCATAGCCTCAGTTCAGTTTTTTCCGCGAACGTGTTCCCTTCGTGAATCTCGGTACGCCTCGACTCGTTGGAGTTGCTGTTTTCTATTCTCGGTTCGTTGAACCTGTTTGGTTGGTTGTGAAGACCTGTTTGTGGCGATGTCTTTCTCATCTTCAACCCCGCGTCCGGGCTTCAAGAACTGCGGGGACTGTGGGTCCAAGATGTCGGTCACGGACTCGCACGACGCCTGCCTCTGGTGCCTCGGGGAGGCCCACGATACGGACAACTGTGTCGACTGCCAGTCGCTCACTGCGAAGGCCTTGTGGGAACGCAAGAAGAAGCTGTCGGTAGGCCGGGTGTCTAAGCCCCGGAAGTCGAGGTCTGCGGGGCTTTCGACCGATGACTCGAGGGGTGACTCTCCGCGTCGTCGTCGGAAGTCCGGTGGGTCTCCGTAACAGGAGTCGGTCTCGCCACTCCTCCGCCTCTTCTAGGCATTCCAGGAGGCGCCGGCATAGGTCGCCCTCCCCGTCCTCTTCTGAGGACTCCGCCCGTCGGCGGGTCGCTTATCCCTCCATGCAAGCGACACCGGAGGAATGGGCTTCCTTCGGGAAGCAGATGCTAGCGATTCTGGAATCGCAGGTCACCGGTCCGTCTGCGCCTCCGAGTGGGGTCGGTCGGCACCGGTCGAGAGACACCGCCCGTATGCCTTTGGGCTCGGGTGGTCGGCACGGCTCGCGGGAGAGTTCCCGCTCGGACAAGGGTAGCCGTTCTCGCCATGCCCGTTCCAGGTCCCGGTCCTCGATGCGCTCAAGACCGCGTGATCCTGTGCCATCTTCGAAGAAGACGTCGACGCCTGTGGCGCCGAGGTCGTCGACGATTTCTCTCGAGGTTCCGTCTTCGAGGGGGTCATCGATGCCGTCGGCGCCCAGGTTGCCGAGAGACACGCTCGGAGCTCCGGCTTCGAGGACTGTGTCGACGCCGCAGATGCTGGAGGCGTTGGAGCTGACGAGTTTTGTCGGCCGGAGCCTGGCACTCATGACGATTCGTCATATCGGCGCCTTATGTCTCGGGTTACCGAGTACTTGGGTTGGTCAGCTCCCCCAGGGGAGTTCGTTCAGGATGATCTCACGGACATCCTTGATCTCGGTCCACCCACTGACCCGGTTTTGCCTTTTCATATGGCTCTGCAGAGAAGGGCGGCGGCGGCTTGGACTGCTCCGGAGAGTCCCCCGGCAGTGGGCAAGTCTTTGTCACAAAATACCGTCCAGCCAGTAGCGACCCCTGCTACTTGTCTAGGCACCCCACCCCGGAGAGTTTGGTGGTGCAGGCGGCTACGGCCCCGGCAAAGCAGGCGTCGTATCCTACCATCCCTCCAGATAGGGACGACAAACGTTTTGACGGCTGGGCGAAGAAAGTGTTTTCTTCGGGGGGTATGGCGCTTCAGGCGGCCAACTCCATATGTGCCTTGTCTCGTTTCACACACACTCTGTGGAACTGTGTTGCATTAGCAGCTGATCATGTTCACGAACGGGACGAACGGGATGGTTTTCTTGCTATGGTTCAGAATGGCAAGGGTTTGGATTTGGCGGATTGTGTCAGCCGGTCCATGGCAGCGAGCACCGTAATGCGCAGGTTTGCGTGGTTGCGGAAGTCTGGGTTCGCTCCTGATGTGCA
Organism: Ambystoma mexicanum; assembly: GCF_040938575.1. Taxonomy (NCBI): domain Eukaryota; kingdom Metazoa; phylum Chordata; class Amphibia; order Caudata; family Ambystomatidae; genus Ambystoma; species Ambystoma mexicanum. Next base: position 547,076,063 of record NC_090932.1, read on the forward strand.
GTCCCGGCTCCTCAACATGCCTTTTGACAGGGAACACCTTTTTGGCAGCAAGGCTGACGAGAGCCTTGAGAGGTTGCAGACCTCCAAAGCTGCAGCAAAATCGTTGGGTGCTGCAGTTCGCCAACCTCCGCCTTTTTGTCTAAGGGGACAGCAATGGAGGGGAAGTTCCTTTCGCTATTACTCGTCCTTCAGTAAAGCGAGAGGAGCTAGCAGTCAAAGAGGCCATCTTAAGAGTGCCAGAGGTGGAAACAGAGGTACTCGAGGTGCCAAGGCCGCTCAGGCAGTTGCCTCTTTACCCTCAGGCAACGCCGCAGCCGCTACCACTCAGTCATGAGGCCAGATCCCATGGTTCGCCGGTTGGGGGAAGGCTGGCGCAGAATCTTGTAGAGTGGCAAGCCATTACTTCGGATGTGTGGGTTCTGGAGATCATAACCCACAGCTACTGTCTTCCTTTCCGGCAGAGGCCTCATGACAATCCACCAGGGAACCTCTCTTTGAAGAGATGGATCAGCTCCTTGCGCAGCAAATTCAAGCCCTTCTGGAGAAAGGCACCACAGAATTAACTGCACTTGTTTTTTTTTCTTTTATTGAATATAGCTGACACTTGGGTTACCTTGTAATCCGTGATCGATTGCCAAAGTATACCAAAACAGTTGATTATAATAGGGTGCCTAGTTGGCCCCAAAGAAATATCTCCTTTTGGCAAATTAGCATATTTGTTATATTCTGATGGATAATTTCTAACCCATATAGAATGTTTAGACTCATTTTTTAGATTGTTTGGGCGGACCCACTAATCACCACTTAGTCTACACAAATACAGTGACACACTACTTGGAAGGTGAATAAAAATAATATAGGGCCCCTGTGCCCTAGGAAAAGAATTCCTCCATGAAATGTCAACGGAATGAAAGTAGATGTGGTCCAGCGACATTGTCATATTTTGTTCAGCCACTAAGAGAGAGATTTGAATAGCGTACCTTGTAGACGCAGGGACAGTTCTCTTCTCCCTTTCCCTATTAGATAGGCGGCCCATCACCTCTTACCTAGGGACAGGCACCCCACACAGGGAAAGGGTGTTCTTCCGCTTAGGGACTCTGGTAGTCTACACATTTATTGATGAAAGAAGTAAGATTACAAGAAATGTTTCTCTTTGAAAGTGTTTTTGTGTGTTATAACAGTTACCTTAGCTAACACTTAAGGCTATTCGTTATTTCTAATCAGATCCCCTGATTGTTTTTTGTGCCTTATAAGTACCATTTATGATGATCCTGGTCCTCCATCCAGTCGTGCAAAGAAGCTGGAGTACTCGGTGAGAACGTCCATTTAGCAAATGCTATACAATTCGCATGATTCCTGATCTGGAATGATGCCATCATCTGCTCAAAAATGTCCAAGTGCTCCCATACAAATATGTGGTATTCTTGTGATATACGGTCAGGAAGCCCCTTTATTTTTGTGTTATTGGGTCTTTCACTAAACCCTTGCTGTGCTTCGCTGTCTCTTCCATCCTATGCACCTGAGTCCATTCACCTTTTGACGCCGAACCGCTACCGGTACTCCCTTCCCCGTCTATTAGGCTCTCCCTATCTCTATGAAACTGGGAATATCACCCAGAACCACGGGGTCTGGACTCCTCTTGCCTGGAACAAAGTGAACTCTCGGGGTCCATCTAACTGGAGTTCCTTTCAGGCCCAAGATAGAACCCAGTTTCCTTATCTCTCCTACCAGGGAGTCTGGGAATACCCCCCACCCCCCATCCCCTGAATATACAAAGGTTTTTTAGCATGCCCTTCCTAGGCTGAGGGTCTGGCTTTTCTCCTTCAGTGAAGTGGGAAAGGTGGTCTCTTTGTAGCCGCATCTTCAGCCAATCTAACTCCCTGACTTTCTCCTCCTAAAGAGTTTTCATGGTCTGAAGTACTTACTGGATTATTCCTTACTTCCCAGGATGCACTGGTCCGGCCACTTTCCCTTCTTTGTGGAAGTGATGAATACTCAACAATATCCGACAGGGACTGGCCTTCTTGATCAATTGGGCTGTGGGCTAGGCCTGGGTAAGTCTAACTGCCTCATGTCACCCTGTTAATGATAGGTTTCATGCATGAGGTTGGTTCCCATTGGTGCAAGAGACATGAGGCCCCTTTTGGGAAGGGTGCCTCACCTTAATCAGTGGGCCTTGTCCCATATCCTGATTGGTCAGGGTGCCTCAGGTCCTGTTTATAATCATTTCCTTGGTGAGGCTCTCACACATGTGCCTCTCTTTATTTATTTGCTGTTGGTAGTGAGAGAGCTGGCTTTTTAATTCTTACACTAAGGCCTGATTAATCTCATTTACCCTGCTCTGAGCTACTAACCGATCCTTTGTTTGCTGCACCTCCTGCTGAAGTGATTAATTTTCCCTCTGTGAGCCTTGTTTGCTGCGTGCATATTCAAGGTGCTTTTCCTGCAGGAGACTAATCTTTATCTTGTTCATCCCTACATTGTACTGCCTCTAATAGTTCCGCTTCTGTTTTCCTCACTTGCTCTACAAGCTCATTCCTTTCTTCTCTAATTCTGCTCAGTTCCTGAGAACCTGACTGTTCCTTTTCTACATCCATTTCCAACTGATTTATCCTCTAGAACAGGACGCTGTTATCCTGATTCAAGAGGTCTTTTTCCTGAGCCTGCTGTGTCAGCTGTTGTTTCAGAGTGCTTACCTGCTGATGTATCTGATCAAAGGCATTTTGGGAATCAACCCCTTTGATAATTGACTATTTTCAGTTTTTAATTGTTTTATTTCTGATTGGAATACAAAAATGTCGTCCAAAACTACTTTATTATGAGCAGCCTGGTCATTTAGCTTGTGTTGCAGTGTGCTCAGATTTTCTACACTCTTTTTGTGCATTTTTCAGTGCAAAAAATGTGTTTCATGCTCTGCACTCTCTTGCTGCAGTTTTTTTTAACTCCGCTTTGAGTTGTTGAATACGATTCTGGGCCTGTGACACGTCTCCAGTCTGATTCATCCTACTAGCCTCTGTTTTTTTTTTTAATTATCTTTTTTTATTGATTTTTAATATAACAGTGATCAACAACGATAACATCCTTCCCTCGTACCCTCCCCACACACCCCTCCCCCTGCTTCCCTTAGGCTCGAGACAACTTAACTTTGCAACCAGTTTTATGAAAAAGACACTAGTTCAGGCTTCAAAACATATTGAGAATACGAATGTTATGAGGGCACCATTGGAGCATAAAGTCACTCTGGAGGTATTGTAGAATTGGACCCCAGTTTGTAAGAAAGTTCTCAGTGGTCCCCTGCAATTTACATGTTACCCACTCCATAGTTATAAAGAACCTTAGCCATTGGAGTTGTGTCAGTGGCGTCTGCTGCTTCCAGCCTTGGGCTATAACAAGCCAGGCTGCAACAACCAAAACCATAATCACCTTCTGTTGGCGCTTAGAGTGGGTTTTCTGTGTGGGGTCGCAAATGCCGGCCAGCCATATACTGTCCCCTAGGCTTTCTGCCCCCTGGACCATTTTCCCCACTTGCGCATTGACCTCGTTCCAGAAGGGGATAATGCTCGGGCAGGCTCTCCAGATAAGCTTCCAGTCTCCTTCTTGATGACATCCACGCCAGCATAGACCGTCCATGCTCGGATACATGTCTTTCAGCCTCTGCGGGGTAATGTGCCATTGGAGCAGAACTTTTTGCCACATTTCCCTCAGGTGGATGGAGTTAGTCAAGGTGGCGACATTTCGCCAGGTTCCCTCCCAGTGAGAGAGCAGAATTCTCATCCCCAGCGTCCCCTCCCACCTCTTCATGTACAACCAGCATACTTCTTCCCCTTGCAAATTCAGGTGTGCGTAGATATTTGATATCAACCCGCGCGATCCTGGATCAGTTATCAGGTAAGTCTCAAATTGCGTAAGGTCTCTCGTTCCTGCTTCTTCGTTGGTCCAGGATGACAGCCAGTGACTCAATTGAACGTATCAGTATTTTTCTGCCCTCGCCACTCCCAGTTCCTGTTTTCATTCTTCAAACGACCTGATCGTCTTGCCTCTGTACATGTTTCCAGTTCTGGTACAGCCCACCTGTTTCCATGCCATAAAGGCCTTCGGGTGATTCCCGGTAGGAAATCGGGATTGTGAAATAGCAGCGTAAACGGAGAGGGGTGCGTCGTCAGGCTTCCTCTCCTTACTACCGAGTCCCATGCATTGAGAGGAGCGCCCAGTATTTCACTTATTCACGTGTTCATGTGTCTGTACCTCAAGAGGTTCGAGAGCGGGCCCCCGGCCACAGCTATGTCCTGCATTGCCCATTTGGTCTGTGGATAATCTGCCACCCACTCTTTAATGACTTGTGCTGCTTCGTAATACCGCTTGAAGTGTGGAAAGGCCAAGCCTCCCTCCTTAACAGCTGCTGTCAATGTGGTCATTGCCACCCTCGGTCTTCTGCGCTGCCATATGTATGAGGATGCCATTTTATTTAGAGAGCGAAAGAAAGACCTGGGAAGCCTGATTGGAAGGGCCTGGAAGTAATATAGGACTTTAGGGAGGATCGTCATCTTCACCGCCGAGAAGCGCCCCACCACGATGTGGACAGAGGCGTCCATCTCGTCAGCAGCTTTTGGAGGTGGATGAGCAAGTCCGGGTAGTTTGCTGCGTATAGTTGACTCGTCTTGGAGGTGAGCTTCACTCCGAGGTAGGTGATCTTGCCTCTTGACGCCTGGACTCCCTGCTCCTGAGACAATTTTGAGATGGTCTTGGGATCGGCTGAAAGATTCAGTATCTCTGATTTATTTTTGTTTATTTTGAGGCATGAAATGGCTCCAAATGCCTCCAGCTCGCTCATCAGTGTGGGGAGGCATCTGGTCGGGTCGGTCAATGCCATTAGCATGTCGTCAGCGAATGCCATTGTTTTGTGTTCCACCCCACCCATCCGTACACCCTTAATGTGCGCTGCTGTGGAATCATTGCTAGGAGAGGCTCTAGAAACAGGGCGTACAGGAGAGGGGACAGCGGGCACCCCTGCTTTGTGCCTCTCGTCTGCGCAACAGTTTTGGACAGGAAGCTTTTAACGGCGATTCTTAGGGATGGACTTCTATAGTTTGCTTTTAACATCCCCATATAGGAGCCCCCAAAGCCCATGTGCGTCATTGTTCGAAAGAGCTGCGACCACTCGACCCGGTCGAACGCTTTTTCAGCTTCTAAGGCGACTAGTATAGCCTCGATGTCGGTGAATTCAGCCTTTTCGATTATGTGGTATACTCTCTTGGTGTTGTCCGCTGCTTGCCTTGTAGGGACGAAACCCGACTGGTCCGGATCCACCAGGGAAGACAGGTGTTCTGTTAACCTGTTCGCTAGGATTTTAGTAAATAGCTTTACATCAAGATTAATAAGAGCTATCGGTCTATAAGATCCTGGGAGGGTGGGATCCTTTCCTGGCTTCAAAAAGAGCACTAGTTTTGCCTCGTTCATTAACGGTGTAATATTACCCCTTGATTTGAAGGTGTTGAAGAGGCTTGAAAGGCTGGGGGCTAGGGCGTGTCGAAATCTCTTATAGAAAGCCTCAGTGTACCCATCCGGGCCTGGTGCTTTGTTCTTGGGAAGTTGTTTGATGGCCTGAAGGACTTCCTCCTGCGAGATTTCCTGGTCCAGTGCCTCCCGGGCTTCCTCAGATAGATGCGGAAGGGATACATTCTGAAGGTATAGTTCTTGGTCCTCCTCTGATGGGGCACTGGCCATGTATAGGTCCTGATAAAAGGATCTCATAATCTCACCCATTTTGTCGTTGGCCGTTTTCTGGGCACCAGAGGAGTCCACTAGCACCAGGATGGATCTTTCCCTGGTCTCCCCCCTGAGTTGCCGAGCGAGAAGGGTATCCGCCTTGTTTGCAAGAATGTAGTATCTTTGTTTTGTTTTCATGAGCGCATGACCCACCTTTCGGGTATGCAGAAGGTCCAACTGGCCCTGGATGTGTTGCATGGCCCGCCTTTTAGCCCTGTTGGGGTTCGCCGCTGCCTCCTTCTGGGCATCAAGCAGTTGAGATTCCAGGTCTCTCTCCCATTGCCCTAGTTGTTTCTCTCTCTTGGATTTCATTGCTATTAATTCACCTCTCGGGACTGCTTTAAATGCATCCCACAACATATCTTGAGGGGTCTCCCCCGTGTCATTTTCGATGGAAGTACGTATCAATCTTTTCTTGGATTCCTCTGCCATCACTGGATCCTGCAGGAGCTCCGATGGGAAACGCCAGGCCCACACCCTTGATTCCCTTGATTTGAGAGCCATGGTCAAGGTAATTGGGGCGTGATCGGAGAGGACAATGGGGCCCGTCTCCACATCTCTGATTGTGCCTAGAAGGGCCGTAGAGACCCATATGTAGTCTATCCTCGATAGAGAGTTGTGAACACTACCCATGAGGTCAGGGCCGGGTTGCTACATGCTCTGAGACGAAGTGTCCAGAGCTCCCGGCTCGTATTTTCCCTCAAACACTTTGTGGGGAGTCCTAAACCCCACTAACAATTCCGTTGGGTTATTCCTGATTCCTCTCCTTGGCCTGCCATTTATCAGACGGGCGCATCTACCGTGTTCTTCTTCTCCCGTTAACGTTGCATCAGCGGGGCCTGGTTTATTCTGGGTTTAAAGAGTGCTTGCCGTGCCCCCGGGCTTGTCTGGCCTTCCTTACTCTTCCTTTCTTGTATATCGTCTCCCATCCCTCTTGTTGGTTTGGCCCCTTGAGTCTCCCTCTGGGAACCGAGCGTGCCCCATCCCCTCCACACGCTATGCCCAGTAACCTTTCTCCTTCTTCACTGGATGTGATCCAGTGTTGGACTTCCTCCCATGTAAATAGGAGACCGAACTGGAAAGTCCATCTGTATTTGATCTGGGCTGCAGACAGGTGACGGACCACCGGGCCCATCAGCCGTCTTTTAAGCAGGGTGGACTGGGCCAAGTCCTGGTATAATTGTACTTCCTGGCCTTTCACTCTTATCGGCGGGGATTGCGTGGCCTTCCTCAATATCTGCTCTTTCTGGGTGTAAGATGTCATGGCCACCAGCACATCCCTGGGTCTAGTTCCCGTTTCAGCCCCTCTTTTTGGTCCTACTCTGTGGATACGGTAGATCCCTATCCCTGGGTCAACTTCTTCGGCCAGGATCTCCGTGAACAGTTGCGGGACTGTGGACTTCAGGTCTGGGTCCCCTATGGTTTCAGGTAGGTTTTTGATTCTGACATTGGACCTCCTCGATCTGTTTTCGAGATCCTCGCATTGCTGTTCGAGGAACATGGTGGTCTGAGCTATCCTATCTAATGTCTCTTCTGACTTTTGGGTGTCGTCCTCTACTTGCTGGAGCTTTCTTTCCAGTGTGTAGGTTCTCTCCCCCAGATTGGTAACGTCATGTCTGATTTCCTGGATCGATTGTACTATCTCTCCCCTAAGAAATTTGAATTGCTCTTGGACAGAAGTTAGTAGCTGCGATTGCAGATCTTTAAAGCACGCTTGCATGTCCTATTTGTTCATTGTGCTTCCCTCCATCCTTCCTCGGGTTGAGATGGGGCCTATCGGGGGAAAGTCTTCCGATGTGGGCGTGGGTCCGCCCTGGGTCCCCCAGAGCTGTTTCAAATTCTTACCTTGGCTTCTCGGCGGGGAGGAACGCGTGGAGGACCCAGCCCACATTTTGGACATTTATGTTCCTTGTTGGGGCTGATTAAGGTGTGCCTTGGGGAGGGCTTGCTCCAGTAGATCCTGGGGGAATTTCCGTTGTTGACCCCGGAGGGGGCTCGCAGGGCCGTCCGTTTCCAGGAGAGGCCCGATCCCAGACGACTGTGGGCTTGGCTTGTCCTGCTGTGACCGTTAGTTCTAGTTGCCTTTGTCTGTCGGGGCGGCACTTGTAGGTAGCTGGTGTGGGCAGTAACCGTTTCAAAAAGCGCTGGAGAGGGATCTGTGGGCCCTCGTTATTCGTGGAGCCTTGTTTTGGAATCGCCCGGTGAGGTGTCCTTTTGTGGGCCTCCCCCCTTCCTTGTTGCCGCTTGTATGTATGAACCCTCACCGTGTATGTGGAGGGGGTGGCTTGGATCCTGCGTTTGGGCTGCAAACCGTCCGTGGCTGGTCCGTCTACAGCTGCCTCCCCACCAGAGCCAACTGCAATGCTGGGTGTAGGTCTTTTCGCACCGCAGGAGCGCTATTCCAGGAGCTGATCTCTTCCCCCCTGGCCCTCACTCGGGCTCTGTTCAGCTGCACCCGGGGATCTCTACTCGCCTGGTGGGGTGCGCTGGTGCTGGGCTGCTCACCCCCGTTCCTCGGCGTGTCACCGCCTGAGCTCCGTATCCCCGTGCCTCCCTTGGGATGCACAGACTCCTCCTGACCCGTGCCAGCTCCAATCCGGCTCATAGTCCGTCCCACGGGGGGGCCGCTGTACGCGTCGGTTCTCTCTGGGTCTCTGGGAGTGCCGAGAGAGGGGTCTGCCACGTCTTGACTCTGGTCTCCGCTCGGGGGGGTCGGAGACCGCACTCTCTAGTCGTTCACCCGGCTCCTCCTCAGTGTGGTTGTTCACCACCCTGCGGGCCTCCGCTCCTTCTCTCCCGGGCTGCGGCCCCTTCCACCGCAGACTCTCCTCCAACGAGCCCGCCAACCTCACTATGATCGGTTTAGTGGCTGTCTGCTGCGGAGTCCCCCGCCGGCAGGGCTCGGATGCGGCATAGCTCGTCTGTCTCACGGAGCCCCCCTCGGGTCCGGAGTTCTGTGAGTCTTATGCAGTCGTTCTATCGGGGGGCAGCCCTGCTATCGTGACCCGCTGATGTGCTTTCAAGCGCGGGATCGCCCGTTTTGCAATATTGATGGGCTAAGTTTTGGGGCCCAGGGAGGAGAGATGTTCAGACGCGTCCTCCTTCAAGGGCCGTCATCTTGGAATCTAGCCTCAGTTTTTTGACAATGCTCTTGTTCTAAAAGCAAATGAAAATATAACTGAGCAGTTAGCTGAGCCATTTGTATTTGTTCACCCCGAGCAGTTGTGGTAATATAAAATGCCTCAAGTGCTTTGTGCAATATCCCAGCTTCAAGCCAAACATTGCTCACTGAGGTATCCTCCCACATAATTCTGGTTTGGCAGTTTCCTACATCGTCCTCAACCCATTCTCCTTTGAGAAATAATTTAGTTATGTGCTGCTCCCTGGCTTCCCAATTTGTACAGTAGTCATTTTCACAATTGGCTTTTTGCACTTTAATACAACTTTCTTTATGCAGGGGCAAACTCAACCTGTTCCTGCTTGATTTCCTCACTCAAATACATTCTTACACACTCTTAATTTTCTATCTATACACCTCCCTGGAACTCAGGAGTCAAGTCCTAGCGACACTTTAACAAAACAAAGATGACTTTCCCTCCACCTTAATGCAATTGCATGAAAATGAATAGACTGTCACAATGTACTTGTCATGGGTCAGGAATAGGAAGCTAAATCCCGGACTGAGCCCCCACTTTGTAACGGTTTATTGAGAAGCCACCCTCAACACAGGGAGTTCCTTCCCTCCCCACTCACATGGTTATGCAACAAACTGTTTAACAGATAATTTTTTAGCCCTATCTCAATTACATATCATGCCCCTTGGATCCCCCGCACCTGAGCTAACAATGAGCCAAGAACCAGGCCGGTGTACGGGAAATATTTTGGTATTTATTTAAATTAACAGTAATAGAAATTAGCACAAAAATATCAAAAACACCACTTTATCCATGGCACAACACAATCAACTTCTCTCAGCATAAAGGGGTGTGTGGCTATCTAGCCATGTGAATGGTGGGGTATCTCTGCAGCTCCTGATGATCCTTCAGAATCCTTGGAAAGTCCGTCTGACTAACTTGACAAAAATCGATTAAAAAAGGAGAGAAATTAAGGGGAATGTGTGCGAAACACAGCCAGCCGCACCATATCCAAATCCAAGAAGAAACAGAGAAGATACTCGCAGCGAGCGGCCCGTGGAATCTTCAGTACTGAAAGCAGCAAAATGGCCGCTCACCAACGAAACAAAGGAACTGAACGAAACAATGGCAAACACTGAGAGCGGCCTTATGAACATATAAAGGAATCAGCAATGCTATAATCATAAGCCAAACTGAAGCGGAGGCCGAGCAAGTGTAAAGCTTGACTGACGGAGAAGAGCGGGAGACATTTCCGCAATACGTGGCGCGAAGACGGGACAGTGAGGAGAAGGGGGGGGGCAAAGATGAAAATAAATATCATACCCCAATTAGCGTGGCAAGTCGGGCGGAGAGAAGCGCAGACCTTCCGCGACCGCAGAGTGAGACGCAGTGCAGCCCACACCCGCAGCACCTCGGGAGCTCAGATTTCCCCAAGCATGGAACGATCAAGCAAATAAGTGAAGCACCATAGCAGACCGCGGTGAGAATGAGAAAGGCTGGTGAAGAAGTGCGAGCTGGAATGGCGAGAGACGGCCGGAGACTCCCCACATCGCAGGACATTTGATAGCAGATAATGAGCATAGGTAGTCCTGAGGACCTATAGCCACGGACACTTGGCAGCAGTACAGCGTGCCCTGGCATAGGCGAGGAGGGGCCGCTGCGACATTCTGGGCCTGTCCCGTATGGAGCTGGGAATTCGAACTCTGAACATAACACCTCACTTAAGAAAACAAGCCCTGCCTGTGATCAGCAGCGAAGGATCCAGACAGCAGCCCGGAGGCCTGTTGCCTACTCTACTCCCCAGCAGTAACAGTGGCACAACATACAAATAATATCGCTCCCTCCCAGTGCGCAAGGGGAGGGGCTTGTCCCTGAGCCCAGTGATCCCAAAGCCAGCATCTAACCTGCATACCGAGAGCACAACAGCACAACAGGTGGGGAAGCTCCTCAATATAGCACAAGCACAATGAGCCCAAGGGATGAATAGGGCTGGCTCCCTAACAGATGTAACAGCGTAACTGGGCCCCGTTGAAACCAAGGAGCCTCATCTCACCTCTTTGACTTCTCCATCCCTGAATGCTCCTGAGCAACCAAATAGCGGATAACCCCAAACAGTCGACCACTCCTGACACCCTCAATCACTCCCCACTACGAAGTAGATCGAATCTCGGGGAACAATTGGGTGATAGGGACCCGGCAATCGGAAGAAGTGGGAGACCCACGGAAGGCGAGATCCCGGGGGCGCGGGGGGCCTGATAGAAGGGCTGGAGCCTTGGATACACCTGGTCATCCCCCAGGTAACACACAGAGAGGAGCTGGCTCCGAAAGGCATAAGCGACGCAGGCAACAACATAAAGGCCCCCGCAGGAATGGAATAGTAATGGCGAGTGGGGCAGGAAACCACACCCAGCAAGGCAAGTGAAGAGCAAACACGAACATTTATAAGGAGAGGTACTCCCGAGAGGAGTGGCGAACACGACTGACAGCAGATTTTACCAAGCGCCTCCAAACACAGATTGCAGAGCTGAACCAGCTGCTGGCTATTAACGTGCTGGTCCATCAGGCCCCAACCACCTGAGGGATACAACCCCAAGCTGTGGGAATGGCATTCAAACTGCCTATATCCAAAGGGAAGCAGCCCGCCATGGACGATTATACCAAGATGCCACAAACGACGGAAGGCGCCAGAAGCAAAGACAAAAACATGCTACCTGAGACTACACCTGAGCGCAGCGATCCACAGATCTTGGACGCGATCGCAGCCCCGAAGGCCTCATGGGAATCTAAACTAGAGGCAACCATGGCTACCCTCAAAACATCACTCAAATTCAAAATCGATGCAGTACAAATGGATGTGAACCTACTACGGCAAGATGTGAGGAAGATAGCTGAGCACACGGGGGAGCTGGAAAGGGAAGTTAAATCAAATACAACTTCCTGGGCAACACACACGTCGGCGATCCATATGCTGCGCCAACAATTGACCAACCTGGAAAACAGGGCTGAGGAAGCGGAAGGGCGGGCCCGAAGAAATAATATCTGTATCGTAGGGCTGCCTGAAGGCGAGGAGGGGGAAACCCCGCAGACTATGTGGAAACCATGCTGTTGCAAGAAATTACCGGAGGAGCTCTGACTCAGGGATTCGCGGTGGAAAGAGCACACCGGGTACTATCAAAGAAACCTGCGCCTGGAGCACCACCGAGGCCGATCAATGCCAAGATACTGAATTATAGAGACAGAGAAAATTCTAGCACATTTCCGGAAGGGGGGGGGGACACGATACGGAGAGCTTCAGCTTCTATAACAGCATATCCAGACTACACACTCCAGGTACAGAGATGGCGGCTAAACTATGGGATGGCGAAGAGACGACTGCCCGAGGCGGGCTACAAATACATGCTTATGTACCCTGCGAAATTGAAAGTATTTTGTAAAAACAGAGCCCTTTTTTTTCGAAACTCCAGAAGAAGCTACATTGTGGCTGGATGCGCAGAACGGCCCGCCAGGGACAGACGACCAGTGTGATGATGGGAGGAGAAACTGAAAACGACTACATGCAGAGACCGAGGTGCTGTATAAACATTGTCAATGGGACTGGAATATAGAATCATAAATGGCAACCAGTAGACTGTTAAAATATGGGCGGGCTAGCGCAAAGATGCATAAATATAGGAGACACTGAGTACCCACAACCACACCCCAGTTGATAGTTAGGTGCGGTTGCCTACGGAGAGGCAACACCCTGCTGAGTACCTAACACTGGCGTAGCCAGGATAGGACTAAATGCGGGAAAGCCTGAGATCCAGGGATGGAGCTGGGCAATAGTTGGGGACTGGGAGGGAGCGGGTTGGGGAGGGCATTGAGGGTTTTGTAGTGAAATTAGTTAGAGAGCAAGCTTTTATCCGTGCAGAAGTACGCAAGGGACAAGGAGAGAAGGAGATTAAATGAGACGTAGATGGAAATGGGTGACCTCAGAATAGTGACCTGGAATGTCAGGGGGCTCAAGAACTATTTGAAAAGGAACAAGGTAATGATGTACCTGAGAAGGCAAAAAACAGACATAGCCTTATTGCAAGAAACCCACCTTACCAAGGAGAAACAGAAGGTAATAACAGAAAAATGGAAAGGACCACTATCGGGGCAACATATTCAGCATATGCCAGGGCGGTGATTTACTGGGTAGCGCCACATGTACCCTTCCAAGTGCTGCAAACCATAGAGGAACCAGACGGGAGGATGGTCATAGTGCGGCGCTGCTGGAAAATAGGGAACTGTGCATAATAAACATACGCCCCAAACCAGGACACAGTGGCCTACTGTAAGACACTATACAAGAAGCTCAGCCCCCACATAGGAGGGGCGGTCATATGGGGAGGGGACTTCAGCTGCACACTAGACCCCAAAATGGACAGATCAGACACAAAGCTAAACAGACCTACTCGCGCTGCCAGGACCCTACAGGCCTTGAGAGATTTCCGGCTGGAAGACATATGGAGGTAGCAGCACCCAAATGATCGACACTACTCGCACTATGCTGCCCCACAAAAGCTATATAGGAGATTAGTCTACGTGTTCGCCGTGCCGGAACTCATCGGGGAGATAAGATCAGAATATAAAGCGACAATACTATCAGACCACTCCCCTCTGGTTTTGACGTGGTGACACCAGCCCCCTAGAGCCAAGATCCCACCGTGGAGGCTTAGAGCCGAAGCGCTGAAAGAGGCCATATTCCAAGAGGACCTAAGCGAGGAGATAATCGACTATTTTGAGAATAACACTGGCAGCGTGGAATTGGAGGGCACCCTGTGAGAGGCTTTTAAGGTGGTGGTGAGTGGAGCGGCCATATCTAAGTCCAAGGGGCTCCAAGGGGGCATAACCCAGAAACTACAGGAGACAGAAAGGAAAATGGAAACAATCATGCAAGGAGGGAGTACCACACAGGAGGAGGCTGAGACCATGAGCCAACTACAACAAGAATGTAGTGGGCATTGGGAAAGGCTATGCAACCTGAATTATAAAAAATATATTGAGACGCAACATGCAGGAGGAGATAAACCAGGGAGGCTGCTAGCATGGTTATATAAAAACGAATCACCCAGAATAGCAATTAGAGTGAAACAGGGAGAAACAGGCGAAGGGTGGAATACTTGAGAGTGTAAACGCAGGGTTCCTCAAATTCTATCAACACCTATATGAGGATGTTGGGGAGGAGGCGGAGCAAGAGACCCGGGAGACGCTGGAGGATATATTTCAAAAAAAGGTAGCAGGCGCTCCTCTCCAGAAAGAACATGGCATGATAACCTGTTCTGAGATGAGTTTGCAGCACACGCTTTTTGCTCACTGTACCTTTCACAGATGGAAATAACCATTTGCATATCAGTCTTTGTCCCGCCCACATGGGCAGTCCAGTACTGAAATGCTATGGCAATTCCTCTCTGAACAAAAGTACCTACAGCAACCCCATACACGTGGTTCAGCCTTGTTGGGCCTCATCAGAGAGGTGAAGATGTGCCTCTGTGAGCACAGTGAGCAGGGAGTCCACGTCTGGTTGCCCCCAGATAGCTCAGGGTGACCAAACCCAAGTTCCTTGCAAATATTTCAAAAAAAGGTAGCAGGCGCTCCTCTCCAGAAAGAACATGGCATGATAACCTGTTCTGAGATGAGAGTTTGCAGCACACGCTTAGAGAGGCATAGCTTCACCTCACTGATGAGGCCCAACAAGGCTGAAACACGTGTATGGGGTTGCTGTAGATACTCTTGTTCAGAGAGGAATTGCCATAGCATTTCGGTGCTGGACTGCCCATGTGGGCGGGACAAAGACTGATATGCAAATGGTATTTCCCATGTGTGAAAGGTACAGTGAGCAAAAAGTGTGTGCTGCAAACTCTCATCTCAGAACAGGTTATCATGCTAGGAGGTGCTCCCCCCGCCACTAGCAATGCTAAATGAGACTTTTGATAGAGGGAGACTGCCTGAATCCCTAAGGGAGGCGATAATCATCCCACTCTTGAAACCCAACAAGCCCAGCACAGACTGTGGGTTGTACAGACTGTTATACATGCTAAATCAGGACAGTAAATACTCACAGCGGTTCTGGCGAATAGACTCAAAAGGGTAATATATAAACGGATACACCCCGACCAGACGGGATATGTCTCTGATAATCATAGGAGGCTCCACCGCGTCATAGAACAGGCGGAGAGCGACCCAACTGAAATAGCAATTATTTCGCTAGATGCAGTGAAAGCTATTGATTCTGTAAAATGGCCATGGCTGATGGCGCTTTGAAGAAATATGGAATGGGGCCTGGGTACTTAAGGTGGGTGAAACTGGTGTATAGCTCCCCGCTAGCTAAGGTGAAAACGGGAGCAATTATCTCGGACAAATGGCAGCTTAGCAGAGGCACGAGACAGGGCTGTCCATGGTCCCCGATGCTGTACATCTTGGCACTGGAACCACTGGCGATCTACTTAAGACAACAATATGAAGAAATAGGGGTCCACACGAAGGGAGGACGCACTTGATTTCATTATATGCAGACAACGTGTTACTGTACATGCGATACCCTGAAGAAAACTTGCTATATATCTTGGAGGCGATGGAGCACTACGCGACACTCTCCGGCATAACGGTCAACCGCAAAAAACCTTGCATGTTCTCCTTGGGAAGATATAGAGAAGTCCCACAAGAAAACTTACCAATCCTGCAGATAGCCTGGGAGACTGTTAGGCAGAGTCCTGTGCAGTGCCCTTAGGGACCACTACACACAATTAAGACTACAGGTGGTAATACAAGTTCACCTTTGGTACAAGCCTGTAATACTATGTTAAAGTGGTAGCAGTAGAGGAGCAGCCATGCTTATCTCAAGAGTATAGGAGCAGTAGCAGAGATTACACAAAGGGACCACAATTACTATGACTCCAGCAAACACTGACTCAAGGTTTCAGGTAAAAAAATATAAGTACATTTATTTTTAAACCATTTGTTATCAAACACAACACTTTTATAAATTCAAAACCACATGTAAAATACACTACACACAACCAATTCACTTGGTACAGTATAACTCAAGGTAAGTACCCTATGGTTTAATGGACCGGTGTTGTGAAACAAAAGACGTTACTGGGAGTACATATGCGATCACTTTTTGACAGTAATGACAGTTCGGTCTTACTAAAGCTACTCGTATCCGCGGCAAGAAATGTTACCAGGGCAAAAACACACTTAGCACCTGAGTTAACCAGAGAGAGTAGGGGGCAAAATTCATACGCAATACTTTTGTCAGGGCAGACGGAATTAGAGAAAACTTGCTGACAGAAATACAAGAGTCAATAGACCGAAGCCAGTGTCAAGTGGAACCGGGTTCCTGTTGTCGATCACACAGTCGGACAGTTCAAGATTCAACATTGCCAGGAGTACTTGGATATTGTCAACAGAGGAAGCAAAAGTTATAAGATGGAGGGAAGATAAGGGCAAGCCTTGGATGAAGAGCAAAGGGATTCACCCTAGCTCCTCGAAGCAGAACACAGTACCTTATTCAAGGAAGAAGCTGGTGCCACGGCAGTTGTTCCTGGTAGTTTCCTGCAGACCCACAGTTCCTGGTGCTTCGGTCGTGGTGACGAGAAGGATGTCTGGAGGGGTCTGCACTACGCAGGGATGAAGCCAGCAGCAACTATGGTGAATAAAAGGTGCGCTCCTTAAAAACCGGAGAGGCTCTTCAGATGGCTATCCGGGCCACTACAGCGGTGTGCAGCGAGTTCGACCACGAAGAGGATCCTCTGGCTGTGGAAGACGAGCTGGTTATCCCCACCAAGCCCAACAGAAGATGAAACCGGTCTGGATCTTCTCTGGTCGTCGAAGGGTAGATAGCTCAGGACTAAAGCAGGGCTTCACCGGGGCGGGGTAGTTGCAGAAGCCGTCTTCTTCTCCGCCTCTCTTTGGTTCCTTGTAGTTCCAGTGGCGACTCTGACTTCCAGCCCAAGAGTCCTGCCTTTTATGCGAAAATCCCCCATTCACACAGCCTGGCTGTCAATCATGCAGCAGGGGGGTTGTCCAGCCCGGACAACCACCTCAGCCAATCATGGCAAAGGGCGACTTGGGTTTCCTAGGATACCCTGTGCAGGGGGCGACTACACCCCTCCCTCACATTCAGCCCACCTAGACACCCAGGCGCCTAGAGGAGGGCTTCTTGGCAGAAGTCTGCCAAAAGACAGTGAACAAAGAAGGCAAACCTGGTTTGCTGCGCAAAGTAAAACACAAGAAGGGCTTTAACAAAAAGAAATGGCGAATAAACCCGACCGGAGCCAAAAGAGTATTTGGTCAAGCGGGTTTAGGTTCGAGGCTAATATAATAACCTAAAACAGTACCACGTTTATATAGTATAAACGTGGTAGAAAGGTTAGGGTAGATCCCACTGCCACCAGCCAAGTCTAAATGTTAAGAGCAAAACAAGGCTCTAGGAGGTACAGATAAAAAGGGCTAAGAAGTAACCCTTTCCAATACTACATGCAAGATGGGGTTTACTGGATCTGTAGTTAAATGACTATGTAAAGTTAATGGCAACTTTGCCCTTTTCTGGGGGGCAGTAGTCGGCCTCAGAAATTGAGTTGGTAGGAAGTCTAAAAGACAACCCTGTGACACTACACTGAAGGTGCTGTGTAACTCACAATAGAATGGGGCTACTGAGGTGGTGTACTCCAGAGTCCACAATCACAAAAACAGATGAAATACACATGGCAAAACATGGGTAAGAGTGGGGGAAAAGCTCATACTCTTACCAAGTGAAAAGAATTAACTCCAGAAATCCAGCAAAGCTCCTGGGGGACTCACTAGGTAAGGGAAATTATCCATTGAATGAGAATTCTCCCTAACAGAGACCAGAACGTTCAGATACCTGGGGATCGACATATATCATACGGCAGGAGACGAGCATATACATAATACAGAAAAAGTGGTAGAGAAAATTAAAAATAGCATGGGGTTTTGGGCGGAGCTCCCACTAGCCATGGTGGGGAGGGCGGCCTTGCTGAAGATGGTGGTTTTGCCTAGGCTGCTACACTTCTTCGCAAACATCCCATACACGCCCCCAGGCACTTTTTTAGTAAACTCCAGAGTATATGTAGAGGCTTCCTGTGGCACAACACCAGAAATAGAATTGCCTTATGGAAATTACAGAACTCATATGACAGAGGAGGAATAAACCTACCGAACTTCGAGATATACCATCTGGCTGGGCAACTACAATATGTCGCTAGATGGTTGGCAGAGGAAGCGACAGCAGAAACTAGATTACTAAAAGATGAATGTGATTTGTACTTCCTGAGAGAAATTATATGGCTACCCACATTAGAGTTAAGAGGGCGATCGAGATTACTGGAACTAGGTTGGAAGACATGGCACAAAGCATCTTGAGTTATAGGAAACCCGACCCCATGGTCCCCGCAAACGCTACTTGTGGCGCTACATGGGGTGGACGAGCAATTAAGGAAGGCAATTCGTAAACACTGGGAGACAGTGGGAATAACAACCCTGGGGGGACATATGGCTGGAAGGAGCAATAGTAGACTTCCAAAGGCTAGTAGAGGAAACTGGGATACATCCGGGGCAATATATTACCTACACCAGACTGGTTAAACGGGTGAAAGAGACATGGCCTGAAATAGCACTAGCAGAACAACCCGATATGGCCATAGAAACACTATATGATATCTCGGAAGGAGGGCATGGGGTATCACGGATCTGTGAACTGGTAATGTCTAGGGTGAGTAAGGAGTTGCCCCAGCTGAGACGGGACTTGGAGGAGGATGCAGGGTCATCAATGCAGGATGGGCAATGGGAAAGAGCACAACGATACCATAAAGTGTCCAGGAATGCCAAGCTGCAACAGATACAACTATTTATAACGCACCAAGCATATATGACCCCCAAAATTATCAACAGATTTGAGAGCACAGGAATACAGAAATGCCCCAAATGTGGAGAGGTGGACGCGGGGATGATTCATATGTTCTGGGCTTGCCCGGAGGTAGGCAAATTCTGGGAGGAAGTAAGTCAACGTCCATCAAAGAAGGGAATTAAACTAGAGGTGGAATCCGTGTGGGCATGCATGGTGGGATGATTTACCAGACCACGAAACCTGAAACACGTTTTCAAACTCAAACACCTGGTTTACATTTTGGCCAAACGTAGAATAGCCATGAGCTGGAAAGCATGCCACAGACCCAGAATAGTTATGGGGGCAGGATCGCCTCAAGTGGGCAGATGCTGAAACAGTACTATGGTATGAGGCAACTAGCAGAGGGGAAGAAAACGAAGTGGGACCTCTGATAGCTTGGAGACAATTGGTGGCTAGACTGATGGGATCTACCTACACCATCCCAAGCGACTATGACACGACTGAGAGCAGCGAGGGGGAAGAGCCCCCCAAGAAATGATACCCGGAAAACGGCAGAGAAAGCTCGAGTTGAAGGGATGGAGGGGGAAGGCAGTAATAGAAACAAGTAAATGTATGCTATAATGCGTAAACGGTTACGGTCGGGTGTGTTGTGTGTTTTCTGTTTGTTGTAAAAACCAATAAAAATTGTTTTAAAAAAACAACTCCTCTCAGCATGAATAAATCATAAAAGTGAGTCGAAAAGAACACAATCGCAATCGTACACTTTCTGCCAATTTCACTTCACAATAATTACACTGATCAATAATATAATTTCGCCTAAACTTTTGGTTTAAAATAAACACAGGGTGATTTATCGCTTTGTTTTTCAGCTTTGGTCTATGTAGGGAAGTCAGACAGAAAAATTGGAATGCTTTGGAGAATTTTGGATTTCAAACCCCCTTTACTGAAAAGCCTGTGATGGAGAAGCTGGATAAAAAGGTTGGACTGATTTAAGAACAAAGACAACCCTCTTCCTTAAAGAAGTCTAGGTCAGCTGGACAACAATGATTGCCCGATTAATTATAGGCTATAGTTTTCAGCCCACACTGTGAAGTGAGCTTTGTTAATTTAGAATTTTAACAAAATTCACCCTGTAGTGTTCTGCCAAATGGGGAATTAAATTAATATTTCTGGTTACATAGGCTAAGTATCTACACCGTTTTGCCCCCCCCACCCACTATAAAGGAAAAGGATTCAAGCCAAGCAGACTCCCCCCCCCACCTTTTAGTTTTCCAGGGCTTAGTTCTACTTACATAGCAGGCCCTCTGTTTAAGGTTCAGGAAAGCCAGCTACATCTCAGGACACTCTGAAAAGATAGGGCAGGGGTCTGGTCACTCCACTCTCAAAGATGGCTTCCCGCTCTCCTCCACAGGACGCGCTCAGCTTTGAGGCCATCCTAGAAATAGCTCCACCCAGATGCACTCTCTGCAATCTCCTCTGGTGTCTCCTTACAGCTGGTAGGTAGGTTTCAGCAGCCGTCCTGACGCTCTGTCTCTTCCCTCTGTCCTCCTGTCTTTCTCCTTTTTCTGTCTCCCTGTTTTTGTGTCCTGTCCTAGTGCACTTACCCTTATATAGCAACAATGACGTCACCAATTTTACAATCTTGGGGAAGTACCCTGAAGTAATCCCTGCCCCTAGGATCTAATAAGTTCCCCTTGTCTCTTCTCCCAACCCGGCCTCCAATTCAGGATTGGTTTAGGGGTCTGGAGCAACATATGGCAATTGCTATTTGTAATCGCCCCTTTGTTCTCCTTTCAACTTTTTGGCAAAAACTAGTTATGTATCACAACTTCATAATTTTACTAGTGACTGCCACACTAAACATATTTTCTGTTTTAGCTGATCATGGAGAATTAGATAAACCGACCACCAAATCCGTATGATGTAGCATGGCCATGTGTGAAGTGTTCAATTACACGCAGGAAGACGTGATTTATAGGCAAGCTGTTTATTTACATTTACAGCTAAGTGAAAGTCAATCGGCCCCACCGACCGTGGAAAGCAACTGACATGAGACCATTTGAATCTCGCATTCAGAACATACATCTTTATGTTCTATTCACCCTTCCATCACGGGAGCTCGCGAAAGGTCCCGTGATGAAATGATGAAAGGACATTACACATCTCCCCTCCTTAGTCTTTTGCTGTTTATGGAACATAGTCTAGTAGTCTTCTTCTACATCTCCCTTCCTTAGTCTCTTGCCATTCATGAAATACAGTCTGTTAGGCTTCTTCTGTATCCCCAGTAATATCAAACAAAATCCTTCATGTGGCTTCGTTTGCGGATCACTCTTCCTGTTCTTGACATATGCAGAGGATCTGGTTTAGATGTTGGCAAGGAAATTTTTGACATTTCATTTCTATTCGACCTAGATCTCACATGCTGAACATTCCTTATCATGCTTTCATTGTCACCCCTACTGAGTTGTTCCTTGTGTTCCATTTCACCAGTATTTACATCCTTACTCGACTCCATCACACATACTCTCTCCATATTCCAAACTCTGCCATCTTGCACTCTCACCGCATGTCTAAAAACCTCAATCACACTCACTGGTCTGGACCATTTGCAAGGTCCATCTCTTAGTACAGGGGGTAGTTTAATTCTTACCAGACCCCCCACTCTGGGAACCTTGTTTCTTTTCCTCTTGCTCATTAAACTATCGTGAGCTACCTTGTTCCTAAATTGGATTTTCCTAATGTTCTCTACCGCCTCTCCAAAATCTTTTCTTACTATGGTCTCCCTCTCCAACCAAGATGGTGTCAATTTGGTGTTTGCTCTGCGCCCTCTACTTAACTCAAAAGGTGATAGACCAGTAGTACTATGGGGAGTAAAACGGTGAGCAATTATTTTCCTTTTCACTGCTTCTTCCCAGTTGAGCCCATTTGACCAAGCCCACCGAATAGCATCCTTGAGCACCTTATTGAATCTCTCAACCACCCCATTGGTTTGTGGGTGATATATTGCACTAGTTTTGTGCACAATGGAATTATTGGTACAGAACATTTCCATCTCTTTTGACCTGAATTGGGCACCATTATCAGTTAATATGCTTCTTGGGAAACCTTCTCTAGTGCATATCTCTGACAAAAAATCTATCACTATTTTAGCACTCATATGAGGTTTGATTAGAACTTCTACCCATCTGGTCAGAAGGTCAATGACCACCAAGCAAAACTGTTGTTTACCATCACAATGAATAGGCCCTAGTATGTCCATGCCTACTTCATCCCATACTTTCCCTGGAATATTCGTTATCACCATAGGGTAATTCTCACTCACACACGCCCTGTCACTCTGATTACAAAGGATACATTCTCTGATGGTTCTCTCAATTTGTAGGTCACATCCTGGCCACCAGAAATCATCACGTATTCTCTGTTTAGTCTTCACAATTCCTTGATGACCCTCGTGGCCCAGATCGATGATTCTTTGTCTTAAACTTGTAGGTGGAATTATCCGATCTCCTCTCATAATTCTGTCACTTGCTACGTTGAGTTCATCTGCAACTCTCCAGTATTCGATGAGACCGGACTCTTCAAACATAACTCTCTTTAAACTTCCATTGTTTCGTATAATTTGTTTCAACTGTATTATACTATCATCTTGTCTTTCCGCTTCTTCCCACTCAGTTTTGGATATGGAAAACGCTTCGACGTTCAAAACAACCTCAGGATTGTCTTCACTTTCATTATCTACTTCAGAATTGTTGGTAAACCGCGACAGACAATCAGCAGCACGATTCTTCACTCCTGGTACATATCGTACTGTACAGTTGTACTCCTGCAGAAGTACTACCCATCTTTTAATTCTGTTAGATACATTGTCCAAACCTTTATTCATAATGACATGTATCAATGGTTTGTGGTCAGTGCGAATCTCCACCTCCACTCCCCAGATGAAATTCCTAAACTTTTCTGTTGCCCACTTGATGGCCAGTATTTCCTTTTCTATTGCAGCATACGACCTTTCCGCACCCTTTAACAATCTGGATGCAAATGCTATAAGAACTTCTTTTCCTTCAACTTCTTGCGTGACAACAGCTCCTAACCCTCGGTTGCTTGCATCTGTTGTTATTATAGTCTTCCTCCCACTCTTGAAATTCTTCAGTGATGGTGCTCTGTTTAATTCTGATTTGATATTTTCAAATTCTTCTTCGCACTCCCTGTTCCATTCAAATGACTTCTTCTTTAGGAGTTCACGTAGCGGAACAGTATGTATGGCAAAATCCTTTATAAACTTAGAATAATACTCTGCCATTCCAATGAACGTACGCACGCCCTCCTTTGACTCTGGTCTTGGCATGTTCATTATGGCATCTGCAAGTTGTTTCCTTGGTTTTATGCCGCTAGCAGATATGGTATGTCCTAGATATTCGATCTCGCTACGATTTATATTACATTTATCTCTACTAAGGGTCATACCTGCTTCATATAACTTCTTGTAGACATGTTGTAATCTTTCATTATGCACTTTCTGATTGACAGCGTGTACTAGTATGTCATCTTGAAAACAAATAATTCCTTCGTCACCTTCAAATAGTTTGTGCATGATTCTCTGAAACACTGAAGCAGCTGACACCAACCCAAATGGCAATCTTCGGTATTGATACAGCCCATCAGGCGTGATAAAGGCTGTCATTTTCTTAGAATCCCTATGAAGTTTAACTTGATGGTATGCTGATGTTAGATCCAGAGTGGAAAAATACTTTGAGGGTCCAATAGTGGATACAATCTCTTGAATATTGGGGAGTGGATGTCTGTCCGGGATCACGCACTTATTTAATTCTCTCATGTCTACGCATATTCTCAATTTTCCGGATTTTTTTCTTAATACAACTAATGGCGAGACCCATTCACTGGCATCTATTCTCTCGATGATTTTCTGATCCTCCAATAACTTAATTTCCTTTCTTACTTCTTCTCTCATTGAAAGTGGAATGTTGCGTAACTTCTGCGCAACAGGAACATGTCCTGGCTTCATTTTGATCTCATGAACAAATCCACGCAGACATCCGATTTCTTTCCTGAAAATGTCTTTCATCATATCAGCTTCCTTGGTGACTTCTTTGTTTCCCTGAAGTTTTCCAGCGTTACTTTCAACCGCATATACAGACTCATCCGACGCAGCATCCAACTTCACTTTGAGTTTACATTGATGAGTCCAACTTAACAAGGGCGTTCTCCCCTTCTTTGTTATGTATATTTTCCCATTTGCTTTCCTCTCCTTGAATTTGAGTGCTCCCCAAAACCATCCAATGACATCTATTTTAACTACGCCATATGCTCTGGGATTTATGTCTGATTCATGCAGGTATTCATGTTTCTTCCTGTCCCAGAAATTTTGTGGTATCAAGGTATATTTTGCACCTGAATCAATCATCATGTGCATGTTGGTTCCATCAACACAAACTACGGCCTTGGGACTCTCAATTTCTTGTTCATTTTCTTCGTCCGTCACGACAAACACACATTCTTCTTCACCTTCATCACTATTTTCATCGCTTCCTATCCAGTTAGTGGAAGTGTTTTGCCTTCTGCAACATCGTGCGTAATGCCCCTTGCCTTTGCATTTCCCACATATAATTTTCAGAGCAGGACATTCTGGGTTATCCGCCCAATGATCCATGCTATCACATCTAAAACATCTCCCTGTGTTCTTCTTTCTGGGGTCGTCTCCATGTCTGTGCGGACTTTTCTTTCTCACATCACTGTTATAATTTCTGGAGCTTGGTTTTTTTCTTTTATCATTCCACGGTAATCTCCCGTTTCTTTCTGATTTGTATCTCCTGTTGGAATTTCCTGAAATTTGGCCAATGGGTTCATTCTCTTTACCTGTAGTAAGTGCATTATGCTTCTCTTTTGAAATGTCATGTTTAATATCAGTATTTTGCATCCTGCTTTCTAATTCCTTAACACATTTCTCAGTGTGCTCCACTTCCTTAGCCACACGCAAAACTGTGTCCAAGTTGGGGTCGTCCTCAGCCCATAATCTTTCTCTTACTTTGCTACTCCTACACTCCAGCATGAATTGATCTCTCAACCTCTCGTCCAACTGAGTATTGAAATTGCATGTCTTGGCTAGCTTTCTCAAACTAGTGATGTACTGTTCTATGCTCTCACCCTCTCCTTGAGTTCTTTTTCCAAATTTATAACGTTCCAAAATAGTGCTCAGTTTCTTTTCATAATGTTTCCCCATCTTCTTCACCGACCGCTCATATTCATTTAAGTCATTATCTTCATCAGAAAGTAATTCTGGTACATCTTCGAATTTTTCCTGCCCCGCCGGGCCTAAACAATGCATTAAAAGAGATTTCCTCCTCTTCACGCTGCAATTCTGACCACATACAACGCCAGCGTAATGTTCAAATGATTTAATCCATCTTTTCCATGGAATAGTTGGTTCACCAACATCCGAAAGGAAAAACATTGGCGGTGGTACACTATTGAAAGACATGCTGACCACTCAGTATATGTGTCACAAAATTGAAAAGTGTTGACCAAAATATGTGAAATCTGGTCTCCTTAATGTCTCTTCTAAATTCACTTACAGGAAGTTGCTGCAGTGCATTAATGTATCACATTAGTTCTCTGTTTCCATTGTACTGCACACTGTGTAGAGAATATGGGTGGAGGGCTTGAAATGGTTAATTATCAGCCAAACAATATGACATACTGCAATGTTAAATTGCAATTTTTAACGCTTATAAGTTCAATGTACCTCCTCTTTCCATGTGATTGCGCCTTTATACTGAGGATTACGGTAGATGGAAGACTTGTGACAGACAGAAAATAAACACTTCTATTCTGTGCAATACGGTAATCCTAGCAGCACAGGCCAAAAGGCGTGTCCGGACGGCATATACATTAAAGGTAAACACAAGCAGGATTAAAGAAAACCACTCACATAATTGACCTTGACTGGCCGTCGCTGGAAGTGGAGTGGAGCGGAGCGGCCCCAGCTTTTATGACAGCTGCAGGGCCAGCTCACGCAATCATCACGGCTGGCAACCCGAGCATAGAAGATGGTAAACAATTCAGGATAAGATGAACGCCTGGGGCACACAAAGGGGCGGTGGGGCCTGAAGATCCTCGTCGCCACTTGAAGTGTTCAATTACACGCAGGAAGACGTGATTTATAGGCAAGCTGTTTATTTACATTTACAGCTAAGTGAAAGTCAATCGGCCCCACCGACCGTGGAAAGCAACTGACATGAGACCATTTGAATCTCGCATTCAGAACATACATCTTTATGTTCTATTCACCCTTCCATCACGGGAGCTCGCGAAAGGTCCCGTGATGAAATGATGAAAGGACATTACAATGTGGCTCATTTCTGCCGTTTCCATAAAATGCACAACATTTATGAATATGCAAGTTATTAAGCATATCTCAAATTTCATTTTCCACCCGCTCACCAACTCTCACATTTGGAACATGTTCAGATCAGCCAGAAACCTAGTCTAACCGACCATTACAGTTCCCAGAGTCACAAGTAGATGCATTTTATATCCACAAAATCACCTAGAAATTACATACAAATTTTACAAAATTGAAATCTATCCACATTATGGTTGCTGAGAAAAAAGCCTAAATGATGATAGTACTTTTAACTTAATTGTGAATCTTCCTGTGGGACAAATGACCATTTCTGCTTCCGGCCATTTGTTTTCACTTGGTCAGCCTGTACCTTAATCATTCTCCTTTGTGTTGGAAGCTTGCTCTTGGACGTTGGTGCATCGATTTTCACACCTATTAGCCGGGCTCCAGCCAAGGGTGACTTTCCGTAAAGTCCCTGCTTTCAGAGCCAGCAGGTCTGGAGAACATTGTGTATTTCGACGCCTTTAGCAGCACATTTGTTTTGTGGGTGGTGATTGGCTGGCAGATGTGACATCCAGGCTGGAAGTGGGAGTTTTCCTTTGTGAAGTTTTACCCACAGCCAGAAACAGGTCTGCCTTGGGCTAACATTTTCCATGAAGACAAAGTAGCTCTTCAAATGTCACTGGAGTTTTGTAGGTGGAACATAATATACATTGCCTTTGTCAATCCACACATCATGTTTTGTTTTCCTGACATTGTTCTGTGAGCAGTGATATTTTATTTCACTTTTGCTTTTGAAAGCGATTTTTATTTGCATACACATGTGCAGGCCGTTATTTGTTTTCAATATTTAAAAATCCTGTTTTCTATGTGACAGGGATCTTTGGTTCGTCCATCTTTTGCTTGTCCATTGGTAATGCCGAGTAGGTCCCTTTCCACATGGCTCTTTAACTTTACTTGAAAAACAAAAGCCAGGACGTTTTTGTTTGTGTTTAAAATCTTGCTATTCCTGTTAAAGGGACTTCTGTCTGGGGCCTTCAAATGCACCCCACACTCCCAAAATACAATTTCATAAACCAAAATAAGTATTCTCTTCAGCATATTATCAGCATATTGCACTTTTCTTCAAATGAAATACTGTCAGGATAGCACAGCAACTACTTTTGATGAGGCAACAGTTTGTCAAAAGACCGATAGAGTTAAGTTATTTCCACCACTCCTTGTTACCACAAACACACTTCTTCAAATAATCATCTTCTTTCCTGATATACTCGCCTGTCGGGGCTAACTACTATGGTCCCTTTTCTGGTGTACTCGCTTGCCAGGAAGAAAACTCCTATAACTAAAATCACTCTTGATGGGGGCGTTGCCTGGAGCTCATGGCGAGTAGAGGTTGAGCTACGGAGCTCTGACCGAGGCGCCGCTTCTTGATCCTTTTCGCTGCATCTAATCCTCACCCCCAGCGCTGGAAAGCAGCTACGAGGGTAGCAGAAACAATTCCCCGCAGACTTCTGCAAACCCACAGAAGAATCGGACCTGTGGGACTTGTGAAGGGTCCAAAAGAATGGGGACCCCCCCCAGCCTTCACCCTCATCCAAGATGGCGCCTGCCCAGCGACACTGGAGTTGCCGGCAACAATAACCCCACCCGACTCCTCTGCGCGATTCAACCACGGCGACGCTTCTGGAGAAACCGCGGCTAAGGAGAGCTTCTCCCTCCTGCTCAGAAACACGCAGTCCTCACAAGGGACACCCATCGACAGCGACCCAGCTGACGCGAATCGGCAGGGAGGTGCCTGCGCCAGAGGCAACAAACCCCCCTCCTGCCTGAGGAAGCGGAGAGGCACGGCCAACCAAACAAACTGCCCACCGACACTGGGAACGCAATTCCATGCGATCCTCTTTATCCCTGCCGAACAAGTGAACTAGCAGATGGTCGACGAGAGCGGGGTCCCCCCCAGCCTCCACACGCATCCAAGATGGCGCCTGCCCAGTGACTTTGGGGCCGCCGGCACCAACAACGCCTCTCGTCTCCGCCGTGCGATATACACACGGCGAAGTCCTCAAAGAAGTCGCGACCAGGGACTGCCTCTCCCTCCCTCCCAGGGACACACAAAGCCGTGAGCCGACATCCACTGGCAGTGACCCAGCTGAACCCGCGAATCGGTAAAAAAGCGCCCGGAGGCAGCAATCCCGCCTCCCGCTCGAGGAAGGAGGACGGAACGACTTCTAGGACCACCAGGAACGGCCATCCTAATAAACCGCTCGCCTGCTGGCACGCTTGCGGCTGGAGCGGTACGAGGAGAGACGGAGCGAGAGACAACGCGCGGAGCCACTGGCTGAGGGCCCCTTTCTCCCGCTCAGCTCCAGCACCTGGCCGGTAGGCGCAACCGGAGGTGAGGAGACCCGTGGGGAGGGTGCACCAACGGTAACACGCCGCACATTACATGGGATGTAAAGCTTGAACCACCCACATGGCCAAAGGCCCCCCCTAGGAACTGACTGCCAAGTCGCGGCAATACACCCGATATCCAGGGTGACATTACATAATATAGTAATGCGCTGGCAACATACCTGGTATCACCCAAACAAGTAACCGCATCCCAGGGAAAATACGAAACGGACCCCTTCCCACACAGAAGGGCACAACAAGCAACTACTGGAATACCCCGTTGGCTCAGAAACACCCCAACCAGAACATCTGAGCAACGCCCTAACAAAACCACAGTATGGCTAACAGAAACAAAGGGAAACCAACAACCCTGGACAATTATGTCTCTACTAAGACAAGAAACCCTGCACAACCATGCCTTTCCACCCCAGAACCGCCACATACAAAGGCAGGTGAGCCCGCCGACAACCAATCACAGGTGTTAGAGGCTATTGCATCACTACGGACGTTCATAGATACAAGGATTGATGAATTTAAATCTGAACTCCAACTAATGCGTCAGGATGCCCGAAACCTAACAGGGAGAGTAGCAAACACTGAGACGGCCATAAAAGAAACATCTGAAGATACAGGAGTCCTGAAGGCGAAGGTGTTGGACTTAGAAAGGAAAGTGGCGATGCTAGAGACAAGATCCGAAGAAGCCGAAGGACGGGCTAGGAGGGGTAATGTCCGAATACTTGGGGTGCCAGAAGGGAGTGAAGGCCCGAACCCAACTGCCTATATAGAGTCCCTGATACAGCAAGAGGTAGGCGCCGGGAAACTAACACAAGGATTCTCAGTTGAAAGGACACATAGATCCCTACAAAAGAGGCCCCCGCCTGGCTCACACCCTCGCCCCATAATTGCCAAAATACTCAACTTCCAAGATAGAGAAATCATCCTGAGGCACTCCAGGGAAGAAGGGCCGATAGAACGAGACAACTCCAAAATATCTATTTACCCTGACTACACCCAAAAAGTCCAAAGGGAGAGGAACTCCTTTGTACCAGTAAAAGCTAGGCTCCGTCAGCTCAACGTGAAATATATGCTCCTCTACCCCTCGAGATTGAAAGTCATCTTCAAAGGCCGAGCGATATTTTTGGAAAACCCAGAAGCCGCCAACATGTGGCTTGAGGACAATAACCTCGCAGAAGGCAAAGATGCCCACCCAACAGAACCCAGAGACACACCCAGCCTGGATAAGTGAGGGACACAACTACCCAAGCACCAGCACGACCGAAGCAAAATACAGGGCAACCAGAAAATAAGTAGGTAATCCATACAACAGTTGGCTAAATAGAAGCGGCCCTCGCTCGGCCTCCCACCAGGCACAGGACGCTACCCCCACAGACAGTTCGACCCCGCTCGTGCCTGATACCCGGATGGGTCTGGAGGACACGAGAGCGCCCGAGCGCCGCAGGATGAATGCAGCCGCTGGGCGCACCAGTTCCAGTTTTGTTAAATGTTATGTTAGTTATAAAGTCTTCGAACCATTAAAACCAAAGAGGCACAGGATAGGACGAATTCAGGACCCAGGGATAAAGAGACTCCTGAACCAACACCCGAAAACCTGCAGCTGGAGGGGGAATCAGCCCGAGAAATCAGGGGGCACCCGAGGGGACAGAACCCAGATACCAACTGAATGGCATCCCAACTTAGTTATGACATGGAATGTGAGGGGAATGGGCTCATACTTAAGGAGAAACCGGATCCTATCCTACCTCCGCAGAAAAAAGATCTCAATTGCAATGCTACAAGAGACCCACCTCACAGAAGAATCCACGTCCAAAATATCGGAGCGTTGGGGTGGCACCGGAAGGGGAGCACACTATTCCAAATATGCTAGAGGGGTATTCACCTGGGTGAACCCGAACGTGCCATTTCAACTACTGGGCTTTGAAGCTGATAAAGAAGGCAGGTACCTAATTATGTGGGGAACTATTGAACACATGACCATTTGCCTGGTAAACTCCTACTTCCCACAACACGGAATACCCGCACATCTCAAGGCCCTGTGCAAAAAAATGGCGTACCACAGGGACAGAACTTTTATATGGGGAGGAGACTTCAACTGTGTCAGGGACGAAACCATGGATAGGTCCGAACCCCCACACCAACTGCGAAACGCCGCAGCCCAGTCGCTGAACAGTGCACTCGAACATCTAAACTTGGTGGATGTTTGGAGAGAACAACATCCCACAGATCGGAGCTACTCCTATTACTCAGCCCCACACAAGATCCAAACTAGGATTGACTACTTGTTCATAGACCGGGAACAAATTTCGAAGGCAGACTCAGCGACATACCTTGGCAGAACAATTTCGGACCACTCCCCCCTACTCATGCAGTGGAAGGTTAGGGGACCTAGACCACCGATCCCAACGTGGAGAATGCCCACCGCAGCACTCACTGATCATGAATTCAGAGAAGACCTGAACACCGCGCTGGAGGAATACATGAACAACAACAAAGGCACAGTGGCAAGTTGGGGCACACTATGGGAAGCCATGAAGGTGGTAACACGCGGGGAAGCCATAGCAAAAGCAGGAGGTATCCGCAAACGACTGAAGGCTGAACTAGAAGGACTCGAAGAGGAAATAACGAAACTGGAAACAAACTCCAAAGCCGGTCCGGAGGGGGAAGTTAAACTGAAGGAAGTCCGAGAAGAATGTGCCTCAGCATGGGACAGGCTCACTAAGTTTGACTTCGCAACCCACACTGCTAGAACGCATAAAGAAGCCGACAAACCTGGAAGATTGCTGGCCTGGCTCTGCAGACGAGAACACCCAAGACACCTCCCAACCGAAATCACAGACGATAATGGGACAACACATAGAACGCAACAAGACATAAACGAGGCATTTGCGGAATTCTACGCCAAACTGTACGCCCACGACAAACAGGTGCCCAGGGATGAAATCAGAGACACCTTAGAAGAAATGGGACTCCCAAAACTCTCCGATGAACAAAGAGAATCCCTAGAAATGGAGATCACCCCGGAAGATGTGGCTGAAGCAATTAGATCCCTAGCGACATGCAAGACCCCCGGAAGTGACGGCCTCCCACCCGAATTTTACAAAACATATGAAGCGACCCTCACCCCTATACTCCACGAGGTCTACCGAGAATCATATGAGAACGGGATCCTGCCTAACTCTATGAAGGAAACGATAATAACCCCAATCCTCAAACCGAACAAACCCCACTCTGAATGTGACTCCTACCGCCCGATAGCGATGTTAAATTATGACAGTAAGATCCTCACCACTATCCTAGCCAAGAGGCTAGCAAGAGTGGTGGGTTCTATAGTCCATAACGACCAAAATGGCTTCGTCCCGGGACGCAATACAACAGCTAACCTCAGAAGGCTACAACACACCATGGCTGAGACATACACGAGAGACGAAGACCTGGCAGTGTTGTCGCTCGACGCCATCAAGGCCTTCGACTCCAAATTCTGGGAGTGGCTGATCGAAGTGCTGAGAGAATTTGGCTTCGGAGAGGGCTTTGTGAAATGGATCAAGGTACTTTACAATTCACCAGTGGCAAGAGTCCGGACCGGAAGTATGATATCTGAACCCTGGGACATACAAAGGGGTACCAGACAGGGATGCCCACTGTCACCAATGCTGTACATCTTGGGACTGGAGCCGATAGCCATATATTTCAGGAGACAGCTTTTTGATGCGGGCATAAGGATGGGAAATAAATACTCCATAATATCGCTATATGCTGATGATGTGCTCCTTTACATAAAAGACCCCCAACTTAATGCACAAGTGGCACTGGATGTTCTGGACAACTACGCACGCTACTCCGGAATCAAATTCAGCAGGCAGAAATCCTGTTTGTTTCCCCTGGCTAGGCTCAGGGGCCGGAAAGAAACGGACCTGCCAAGTGTGGGGATGAAATGGCAACCGGAAACATTTAGATACTTAGGTGTCAATGTGAGACACACCCCAGAACTAACGCATGAACACAACACTGAAGCAGTAATAAAAGGCCTCCGAAACTCTATGAAATTTTGGTCCAAATTGCCACTAGCAATGATGGGTAGAGCAGCAATTGTCAAAATGATAATCCTGCCCCGGTTCTTGTATTACTTTATTAACATCAGTTACTATATCAGACCTCCCTTCTTCAAAAAGCTGGAAGCAATAATCAGAGACTTTCTGTGGGGACCATCCAGACATAAACTGTCACTATCTACTCTCACACTACCGTACAAAGAAGGTGGGATACAGCTACCTGATCTACAAATATACTACCTATCCGCACAGCTCACCCATGTCACGAGGTGGCTCTCAGATGACCCAACCCCCGAATCAGAGATGCTGGAACAAACGCCCTCCAAGCTGTTCCCCAAAGAGACACTCTGGAACCCACTGAAGCAGACACAGAATGACCCAATGATCGCAAAACTGGGTAGGCAGATATGGTCTAGAACCTGCTTGATCCGACAAACGAAACACCCCTATTCCCCCAACATCCCTATCCTGGTGGACAAATGTAGAACCCAAACAGACCTCACGGTAGCAAGAAGCTGGGAAAGAGCCGGACTCTATGCCTGGGGAGATATGTTCGATGAAGACGAATTTAGGGAGTTCGAAACGCTTCAAATAAGGGAAGGACTCACTAGCGGTCAGTTCCTGTGGTATCACTGACTCAGACAAATCGCCAAGAAGAAATGGGACAGCTGGCCGGAAGAACCCACCCCGGACCCCCTCCTACAGGAGATGTATGATCTCACAGATGGCTGGAAACCAATAACTAGAATTTACAGTCGGTTAATGGACAAGCCCAACCCGAAGAGTGCATCACTGAAAGAAAAGTGGGAGGCAGATCTAAGAATCACACTAACGGACAACGAATGGGAAAGAGCGTTAGCCTACCCTAAAGAGGTGTCAAGAAACTCCAGATTTAGACAAATACAGCTATATGTATTGTATCGTACGTACATGACCCCACAGAAAGTGGCTGGTTTCAGCAATAACACATCTTCAAAGTGTCCCTGGTGCAGTACGGAAGATGCGGACTTAATGCACATGTTTTGGACTTGCGCCAGAACGAGAAAACTCTGGTCTAAAGCACAACAGACCTGCACGGATGCTGGGATGTCCAGATATGAATGGAGCCTGAAAGAATGCTTGTTAGGTACATATCCCAGGATAAGCAAATACAAATACATAACCAAGCTGATGGACATCGCCTGTATTTTAGCCAAAAGAACAATAGCAATGGCATGGAAGGTGCCAGGAGGGCCCAGGCAAGAGCGATGGATCAAAGAGTTGGAGAGATGGACAGAAGCGGAAACCAGAGCATGGCAGGATGGATCTAGTGCTGAAGATGATGGCGGGAATGACATTCTTGAAGCATGGAAAGCGCTCCTCCGAGACATAAACTTTGCCGCCGACCACAAGCCCCCCTAGGCAGACCACCTATGCCAGCGAGAAAGAGCAAAAGACCACCCTAACGCCAAGGGTTCCTTGGCTGGGTCTCCCCTGGCGTCCTGGAGCTCCAGCCCTTTAGATCACCTGCCCAAAGTGAACTTGAAAATCATATAGCAAAAATCGAACACTGTTTAGGTTATTAGTTTAATTTGTTCTCATGGTTTTGTTTCTCTTTTCCTTTGTCACCATTTGTATGTAATGGAACAAAAGTCAATAAAATACGTTTAATAAAAAAAAAAAAAAAAAAAACTAAAATCACTCTTAGCGGCAATATTTGTTTCAAAATTCCCACCACCAGTATTTCTTGTGCGGAGGACGGAACAATGGCTGCCTCTTCTTAGTCTCTTGTTCTTGGCAATGTGGGTTCTAGTTTTCCCCAAAGTGGAAACTCAAGATGGGAGACTTGTTTACAAATTGCTTCTTAGCTACTTCTTGGTAGTCTTTTGGCTGATGACAATGCAGGTTATAGATTTCCCCCAATTGGAATCACACGTAAGAGGAATGACACCCTTGCCACCTCTTTAATGTTTCTTTACTTGTTTGATATTCCAAATTGTAGTTTAACAATTTTCCTTTTCGGAGCTCGGAACGGGTCAGCGTTCGTATCCAGCCAATTCGCTGGTTTGCTGTGGCGGGCCTCTTGCGTCTTGCCCGCGCTGTCTCCAGCTTCCACATGCCTTTGTTGGACTGCACGACTCTTCCCTGGAGCTCTGACAGCTCAGGTGATCTTCTGCAGCTTGTCGCACACCGAAAGAGCACGAGGGAGCACGTCTCCCCCCTCGGATGTGCTGCTCTGCACAAGGCTTCCCGCTGCACATACTCTGCACTGCTGCTCGCCTTCACTCCTCGAGTCGGCATAGGCTGGAGTTCTACGTTCCCTTCCCTCTATGGCAGCCCCAGCATCTCATTGCTTCACCTACTCTTTCCACGTCTCCTTTCGTCAGGTGTAAATCATTCTGAGTTTCAATCTCCCGCTCAGGTGCCTCGGCTTGTAACAACTAGACCACACATTCTGATTAACAGCACTTTTAATCCCCACCGACTCTGAACCCCTCTTCCTCGCCCCAGTGCCATAGGCATTATGGGTACTGAAGTCCAAACTTGATTGTACAGCAGCAACATTAGTTTGTTAAATTTTACAATAAACCATCAATGCTTTAGGAAGAATAGGGGAATCGGGAGGTAAAGAGGTCACCAATTCCCCTTGATGTAAATCCTCCCACATAATACCGCCCAAGGGTCAGGATCAGGTAGCGACTGCCTTCCCCTGGCCACATGAGAGGAGGCCCATACCGGGTTTTTAGTGATGGTCTCGCTAGATTATATGATATTTTATCTATATTGCACCTATACATAAGTGTTTCAAGGCGCGATGAGGCGAGGGAGGGGAACAAGACAACGATCTTACTAGGCCCAGTGACATTGAGAGCGCGCAAGTGCATGGGAGAGGAAAGGGGAGAAGTTCCTGGGGAAGGGGAGGAGCAGCAAGTGCAAGGCATAGGATAAACATTGAAAAACAAGAAGTGCGGCCAACAGGTGGCAGTGCAAGGGTTAAGTGCAGAAACACAGGTGATAGATAAGTGCAAGTATGGGGGGGCTGTAAGGATGCAAATACAGCCCCAAGTGCAGGGTGGCCAGGGGGGGGCAGTGCAGGTGTACAACTGGGAGGAAAGGACCCATGGTTTAGAGAGTAGCCAGGTAGCCAGGTAGCCAGTGGAAAAATCAGGCAGGAGATGAGCAAGGTAGCGGAAGAGAGAAGGCAGAAGCAAAGAAGGAAAGTCTGAGCTTGGCCCACGTTCCAGAAAGGATTTCGTCGCTGTAGTTCCAGATAGTCTAAGCCTATAGCACTTGACGTATCTAGGGTCTAATTCCACATCAAGTTCAAGCAGCTCGGTGAGCCATGTCCAAACAAAGCCTATTGGCTCTTTCCCTTCCGCAACTTTTGGGAGACCAATAATATACAGTTGTGAAGCACTGATTGCATTTTCAAGGAATTCAAGTCTGTTGTCTGCCACTGTACTACTCTGCACCAAGAACTCAATTTCGGGAGTAAGTTAATTCACCAAAGGTAACGTTGGTATGCATTTGTTTGTCCAGCTCGCTAGTCTTTTGTTCAAGCGTGGAGCTTCTTGTTTCTAGCTGGGCTCCTTTCTCTGTTAATTTGTCACGTTTAGCTTCCCACTGTGACATCAACTGCTTTACCTGGCCCTCTGCTGTGATTTTCTTCTTTCCCTTCCCCGATCCATTTTCCTTTGCCTCCAGTTGAACTGCAGTGCCCCAGGCTAGCCACGCAAGACAGCCAACGCCCCCACGTGTCCTCCACAAGCCCCCTCCACTGAAAAAGGCCAATGAAATTATGGCATGCCAATACCTGTGTGTAATAAATGCTCCAAAATTAAAAAACCTCCTCTTTGTCCCGACTGGTTTCAGTGCGCAGTGGTTTTTATTTGGGCTGCCTGCTATTGAATGCCTGCAAACACTGTGCTAGCCCTGATTATAACTTGATCCGTGCTCCGCCACCCTTATCGGCAAGACAGCAGCCTGCTATGTGCTTGCAGGAACTCACCCTGCACATATGTATGTTCGGCTCCCAGCGGCGGCCCTGCACTGTCGGATCCAGGCTCTCTAGTCCAGTGCGCCAACCGGCAATGGATCCAATCCCCGCCCCTGGTCCTCGCGAGAGCAACCCACGGTGGTACGTCACGCTCTTCCATGACCGCTTGGCACGCACAGCTTCAGCCGTATTGCCTTCCAGCGGGATACGGTGTTCCACACCACCGCCGGGATCTATGCTGTGGGTACACCGAATGGTCTGATTTCTGGACCCCCACTGCACTGCAGTTGAATCTGTATTCGGGGTAATTTTCACAGGATCTCGTCACATTACAATGCTCCCTCTTCTTCCGGTCCCAGCCTTGTATAGAGGAGCTTCACCTCAAGGCTGCCATCTTCCTCAGGCTCACGAGCGCACCCCTCACCCATAGCACTTTTTAATAATGAACAAGGCACCCCTATCAATAATTTCTCCCACAATTTAAGTTTAGGGACTGTTAGGCCGGAATGGCCTTGTAAATAAAAGGACCGCACACTAGCTTAATGGAATACGTCTTCTTTATTCACTGACTAAACATAACTGCCGAATCTCCCCCCAAACTCCTCCCCTTCTCATCACGAGTCACATGACTTCCTCACGAGCCTTGCCTCCGTCTTAAAGAGACAGAGGGCTGTGACAAAACCCCCGGACAAACGTCCTTACGAGCTGTTAACATTCTTCAAGTAGTTGGGGAGGCCTCCTGACGTTCCTCTGTGGTCTGCGGGCAGTCTCTGGTATCATGTGTCCATCCGATGTGTTGCACGATTCCTCTGGCTGCTGACTTGGTGGCTCTGGAGGAATCCACGTGTCGTCTCTTGACTCGGGGTGCTCTGGCTCAAGAGTTGGTGAAACTCCCTCTTCTCTTCTGCTGACATGTTTAAACTGCAAGCTATTTCTCGTTACTTCTTTCTCAGCGTTGGAGGCAGTGACCATTGTCCTTTTTACTGCCGTGACCTGAAGGAGTGCTGGTGCAAACTGGGAGTCCGTTTTTCTCTGCATGGGCTGTTGGACCCATACCTCATCCCCTATCTGGAACTCCTTCGGGCGAGCTCCTCTGCGCTCATCCGTCACCAATCTTGTCTTCTCCTTTCTCTCAGCATCTCTCTTTAGAACTTCTGGGTCTGCTACGGGCTGGTTTCCTGAGTTGCTGACTATCCTTGTGCAGACTTGGTACCTCATCATCAGCTCTGCTGGTGTTTTGTTCGTGGCCACGTGAGGCGTATTGCGATAGTCTCTTAGCATTCGGCATAGTGCCTGCTGTTAGTGGATGCCTTCCACTTGTGCTCTTTGTAGGACCTTTTTGATGGATGCCATGAATCTTTCTGCCATGCCATTGGCCTGGGGCCATTGTGGTGTTATTTTTTGATGCTTGAATCCCATGTGTTTTGCGAATATTCCAAATTCGTAGCCACAGAAGGGGGGTGGACTATTATCCGATTTGATGACTTCAGGAATCCCCCATTCACTGATGACCTCATCAAATATGGCGGCTACCTGAGCGAACGCCGTAGATTTTGCTTTCTTGACGATGGGGAATCTGGAGTGTTTTTCTATTTAGATGAGTAGATTGTCACCTGATTCAAGCGGTCCGTAGAAGTCGACAGCAACTCTTTCCAATGGATTGTCTGGAATTTGGGTTGGCTGAAGTGGGACTGGGGGTTCAGCTCTGGCTGTGCATTGGCAAGGTACACAGTTTTTCACCCACCGGTCCACCATAGCGTCCAGGATTGGGAACCATACGTGACACCTCAATTGTCTCTTGGTGTTGTCTGCACATTGATGCCCTTCATGGGCTGTCTTGATGACTTCAGAGTGCAGTGTCGCTGGGATGACCAGTCGGCAACCTCGCAGGATGATGGATTTGTCTTGTACGGCCAATTCTGTGTGGATCTTGGCTAACCTTTCGAGTTCATCCCTGCATACTCCTGGATGATGGAGTATCACACGACGGAAGGCCTTCCATTTGCTGTTTTCAGTTAGGCTGATGGCCAGACCCATCAACGGGTCTGCTGCAGAGGCTAGCGCTACTGTCTCTAGGGAGATTGCCGGTGGTAGGGTGTTGAATGTGACATAGTTAATGTATTCAGTGTCTCCTAGTCTCGAAGCAGGCTTGCCCACTGGGTGACTAGACAGGTAGTCTGCTGGACGAATTTTGCCCCCCTGGCCGATGAATGATTTGGAAGTCGTATTCTTGAAGCCTGATGCCCCATTGCTCTATCCTCGGGGCATTTTTGTCCTGGGGTTTCCAAAAAGCGACAGCAGAGCCTGGTGGTCTGTGATGAGGGTGAACCTCTTCCCAATAATGCAATCATGGAAGTGTTCACAAGCCCATACTGCTGCAAGGCTTTCTTTTTCGGCCTGAGAGTATGCGGATTCCGGAGGGGCCAGTACCCTACTGGTGTAGGCTACAATGTGTCTGGGATGGGCATCTGAGCCGCTGGTTTGGGCTAAGATAGCTCCCAGTCTACCACGATCTCCATATGCCATTCCGGGTCAAAGTAAGCGAGCCTCCTGGCTTCTGCTAGTGCTTGCTTGATGGAGTCGAAGGCTGCTTGCCATTCATTGAACCATGTAAATGGGATGTCCTTCTGCAGTAGTGTCGCAGTGGGTCAGTGATGGTGGCAAAATGGGGAATGTATCTGGCGCAGTAGCCTGCCATGCCCAGGAATGATCGAATGTCCGCCTGATGGGGCCCCTAGGGGACCCACGCGTATGGAAACAAGGCACAATCACCACACACGAACTGATATGCCAGACACAAGGTTCAATTCCCAATATCTAGGGTTTATTGCAATGCAAAGCAGGTAGTCTCAGTCGGCCGACTGGGTCTCAAGTCCCGCAACGTGTTTCCAGACCCCGAGGGACGCAAGAGAGCGAGCATTTTACAATAGTTACATATATAGAAAACCAACATCATATTATCACTAGTGACATATTTGATACCGCCCATAATGCATTTCCTTTGAAAATGGTTTTGATGATTGATAATTATGACGAATATGACACCCTCGGACATTTATTCTGCAACAGTTTGCAATTTTCAACGTGGCAGACATGATTCTTTGTTTTTGGGAACACAATACTCTCGTTCTTACGAGCAAGCTGCGTGCAAGGGAGAGACACATTCCAGGCCTAGTGATTAAATGCCTTGTTGCTTACTTCCAAGGACTTGAGGGAGGAGACCGGGCATTGCTGTCTGGCTTGCCTGGGGTATGTTTCAACATGTAACTTGTGGCCTTGCTCTATGCATGAGCAATAACGGAATAGAATTCTCTTACAGCAAAGCAGTTTAGACAAAGCAAAAAGCAAAGATTAAACAAAATGGCAGATAATGGCGGATTCTAGTCTTACAAAATGGACGCTCTTTGGTCATGGTTGTGAGTCAGTCCTGACAAGTGCTAAACATGTGATGTGGTTGGTTTTCGGGCAACAAAATATATCGCCTATACTATGGAAGGGTAATTTCTAGACTCACAAACCCTCCTCTTGGCCGTAAGCCAAGCACATCATCCAAACATTGCATCTTCTTCTGACCAGGTATCTGATTCCGAACTTTACATACTGCTATAATCATCATCATTGTCATCGATATTAATTGACATACATTCTTTTACTGTCTTCATCTCATTACTCATTTTTCCATTTACCCTGGGAGTTTTCTTCTGTGTTACTATGTGTATGCATTCCTCACTTCAGTACAAATTATTGGCAAACAGTGTATACAACAACAACATGTCAGAAATATTCCCAACACTGCTACTAAGATTGCAACTAATTTCCATCCCGATGAGCGTAATATTTCCCAGAACCAAGAACTTATGTTTAATTCCCAACTACCTTCTGGGGGATGGAGTTCGGAGCTCAAGACATGCAACTTTTTTATTGCTTCAAAAATCGTAGGGGAGGAGTCACTTACAAATATGCAACACAATGATCCCACGATTTTGTAAACTCCCCCATGATCAGCCAGAACTATGTCAAGAGCCATCCTGTTTTGGAGTGTCATCAATCTAATCCCTTTTTCTTCCAACGTCATGTTGTATAATATATCTGTTTTCCCGTTTATCGTTTTCTCTAGTATTCTGGACAGTTGTCTTATGTTGTAGGAGTTTATTGCCTGGCCCCAAAATGGTATAAATGATTTTGCTATGTCCTCTGCAATTAATCATCCTCCCTCATCTCGTTGTGGTCTTGATCTAGAAAGTTTAGCTATATCTGCTGTTCTTGAAAGAAACACCCCTGGAAATAGCATTCCCAAGTAACAAGTACCTCCCCAATTTCTAGGCAACCAGGGGTAGGCTTTTTCTCCACATATGAAATAAACAGGGTCACCTATGTATACTGGTTCTTCCTCCTTCTCAAGGACTGCAGTGTTCATACACCTGCTGTATGTCCCTACTGAGTAGGAGCCTTTCTTTCTCAAGCAAAATGGGACAGAATGTGGACTGTAATTCACAGTTTAGGAGGGGGGGCAATGTATCCTTATTCCCTTCTGGGTTCATATGAAACGTAATTACAGATGACTTCTATGGCACATTTAGTCTATCTTGCGGCATCATTACTGGTGTTATCAGCTTAGTTTTATGAAATATTGAGCAGCCTACAGGTCTCATTACTACCTCCTCGAATTCATCCATGTTTGTTCTATCTAATTGGGCCGTTCCACTCTTATTCCATTTTCCATAATATAATGCACTTAAGGACGCATAGCATGCAGAACTCAATGGTAATGGCTGCACATACCAACCTATTCCCTTACCACCATGTTGTGGTAAGTGCGTACACACCCAACAATTATTGTTTCTCAGAATTGAGTGTGTCATGTTCATTATCAGAAGTAATGTATTATTCCCATATCCTTCCCTGTGTCTCTCTTCCATCGGGGACAAAGTATAGGATATTACATGGACCAGGCTTTCAGTAGCAGAAATATTTCTAATAGGCAAGAACACTTCTAATGGAGGTATCTCTTCTAGATACCATGATACCAGTACTGTCATTATTGGTGCCAATACACTCATAATGCACATAACTATGGTTAAGATCAGCATACAATTCTTTCGACACTGTTTTTTCGGCAATCTTATAGTCTCTAACTTTTCTACATTATCAGCATCGGTGCAGCAGGGGGCAGAAGCTGGTGCAGGCATTTTTCTTGAGTCTTCTTCTCCAACAATGTTCGTGGTGAATAACTCTTACCGTTACACCCGTTTGCTTATTAGTAAGTTCAATGGTGTCAACAAAGTGTTTTACCAGTTCTCAGCAGCCTGTATTGCTATACGTTGGGCAAGATTATCGTGCTTCTGCACATTGCTCAAAGAACTCCAGAGCAGTTATCAATTGCCTTTTTACCATATGAGCCCCTCTTGTCCGTGAGGGGTGATCTACACATGGATTT
This sequence comes from Ambystoma mexicanum, assembly GCF_040938575.1. Classification (NCBI taxonomy): domain Eukaryota; kingdom Metazoa; phylum Chordata; class Amphibia; order Caudata; family Ambystomatidae; genus Ambystoma; species Ambystoma mexicanum. The sequence continues at coordinate 547,118,089 of NC_090932.1, forward strand.
TCAAAGATAGCACCGGGGAGCCGCGCTCCTGAGCTGTCGGATTTGCACAACTCCCATGTCTCTCTCCCCTAGGCCTCCGGTTCCCACTTCATCCGTGATGGGAAACGGAGGCAACAAAGAAAAATAGAACGAAGATCTGATCACTTCTTGTCTCGAGGCCTCAGATTGTACTGCGTTGCTCCTGGTACTGTGTGATCGATGAATAGTGCGGGTGCACTTCTAGACTCAGGCTCAGAATCGGCCTGTGGCGCAACAAAAGGTGGCGGGCGCCAAAGTGGTGATGCAGGTTTTTCGTCAGCCAGCAATGATGCAGATTTTGCTGGACATCGTTGGGGCACTCATAGCCCTTCCTCCTTTATAGCAATCTTTCCAGGCTTTGTGTCAGGATCAGACGCATTCTCCGTGAGATAACTGGCAACAGTTTCCTTTTCTCCACGAGCAGCCATCTCTTTCTTGTCGTCCGGATCATGCAATTCTTTCAATGGTGATGTAACTTCCTTTGTATGCGTGGCATGTGGCATGTATCCACGCCTTCCTACCGTCCACACGAACGGCTGTCTGTGTTGCCAAAAGTACTTAATAGGGCCCACGCCATCGGGGTGCAAGCAATGATTTCCTCTCAAAGTTTTTCACCAGGATCCAGTCGCCTGGTTGCAGAGAATGCCCCGGACCAGTGTATCTGATGGGAAGAGCCTCCTGCGCCTGCTGATGAATCAAGCGCAATTTTTGTATTAACACGTTACAATATGTACTGAGCACACGGTATTCTACCTCATTTAACCATCTTGGCTATGGCGCACACCAAACATTAGCAGGCCTCCCCATCACGATTTCATAGGGGGAGAGCCCAGTCCTCGCTTGCACAGATGTGCGCATGCACATTAAAGCTAAGGGCAATGCATCCGTCCAGCGCAACTTGTTCCCCGCACAAATTTTACTAATCTTTGCTTTCAGTATGCCATTTTGGGGCTCAACAGGACCGGCACTCATTGGATGCCTGGCGCAAGGAAATTGTTTATCAATCTGAAGACCTGCGCAAATCTGTAATATTACTGCGCCAACAAAGTGCAGGCCATTGTCTGACCATATGACAACGGGCAGGCCAAATCGCGAAAAGTACTCCTTCAACATCACTTTGGCTTTACATATCGCAGTACAATCCTTAAGTGGATATGCTTCCACCCATTTACTGAACGCACAGACAACCACTGATACATATTTCAGGTTCTGGCACCTTTCCATCTCTGTGAAATCAAAATGGATCACCTCGAATGGCATGGGGGGAGGGCCAAAGCTACCTGGTGGAGTGGCCGTTCCTTTTCCAACATTGTGTTGCAAACAAGTTATGCAATTCTGCACCAGCCTCTCTGCATTCTTTTTTATGTGTGTTCTGCCATACTGTAGCTAAATGTTGAATTATCTTCTTTGCACAAATATGCGTGGGACTGTGGGCCATAATGACCATTGCCGTTACATAGGAGTTGGGCAGCATCCAATTTCTACTTTTCTTTTCTACCCAGCAACCTTCTAAATCTAACTCTGCAGAACCCTCAGCCCATTCTTGTATCTCCTCAACAGTTGCTTCTACCTGCATCTCTTTAACAGTAGCAATCCCATTTTCTATCATGCAAGGCACTTCTTCTGACTGTTCTGTTAACATTTTCGTACTCAAATCAGTGGCAGTTTGTTTCGCAATCCTGTCTGCAAGTGCGTTCCCTTCTCCCACTTTACATGTTACTTGTTTATGCGCCTCACATTTTACTATTGCTAGGCGCTTTGGACACTTAAGTGCAGACAGCAATCGTACAAAGAAAAGGCCATGCTGGATTCGGGTTCCATGTGATGTCAAGAAGCCCCTCTCAGCCCAGAGTCGGCCAAAGTTATGTACCACCCCAAAGGCGTATTGGCTGTCAGTATACATGTTTACACTCAGATTCTCAGATATTTCACATGCTCTGGTTAACACTATTATCTCTGTGGCTTGTGCGGAGTTATAGGGGATTCTTTTACTTTCAACAATACTTTTCTGTGTTGTAATAGCATAGGCAGCAGTTGATGTGCCATCAGGTAATTTGAAACAGGAGCCATCAAAAAACAGTTCTCCATCTGGCTCTTTCTGTAGGGTGTCTGTTAAGTAAATTCTTCCTTTCGTTTCTTCCTCAGTAACCATTGAACAATCATGGGGAGGTGATTCATTTTCCCCTACTTCGTCGTTTGGTAGTGGCATTAATTCTGCTGGATTCAAAGCGCTACACCTCATAATTTGAATGTGGGGTGCAAACAGGACAATTTCATATCTAGTCAATCTAGCGGACGTGAGGTGTTGTATCTGCGTTCTATTTAATAGAACGTCCATGGCATGTGGCACCATTAAAATTTAAGGTGTGCCCCAACACGATTCCTTCAGTTTGTTTCACTGACACAGCAGCCGCTGCAACAGCTCGCAAACACTGTGGTAGAGCGCATGCCACAGGGTCCAGCGCGGAAGAAAAATAGCCGCATGGTCTATTTCTTCCACCTTGTTCCTGTGTTAAAACGGCCAACGCGCAGCCTTCATTCTCATGCACAAATAATCTAAAAATAAATTCATAGTTTGGTGTGCCCAAAACCAGGGCGGAGCACAATGCAGTTTTGAGCAGATCATATGCTCTCTGGCATTCTTCGTTCCATTGCAATGGCATCACAGCATCCTTTTTTGTCAATTCCACCATTGGTTTTACAATCATTGCGAAGTTCGGTATCCACTGTCGGCAATAGGAAGAAATGCCTATTATGGCTCTGACTCCTTTCTGTGTTTTTGGAATAGGCATACCAGAGATACTTACTATCCTTTCTGGTGTCAGCCGTCTTCCCCTCTCTGGAAAGTAGGTAGCCCAAATAGGCCACCTCCTTTCGAGAATATTGGAATTTTTTTCAAACTCGCTTTATGGCCATGCGCTGCTAAGTGTGATAACAAAACGGTACTCTTTTTACAAATCTCTTCTGTATCAGCAGCAATCAACAAATCATCTATATATTGCAATAGAACAGAACCTGCCGATAGTTCTAACATGTCTAACTGCTCTTTCAATGCTCTGCTGTAGATACTTGGACTTTCTGTATATCCTTGTGGAATACGCTTGAATGTGAATGACCGCCCTCCTAACGTGAAAGCAAATAAGTATCTGCTATCTTTGTGTACCAGAATGCTGGAAAATGCATTTTTAAGGTCCACCACACTAAAATATGCTCCGAGGCAGGTATCATTGTCAAAATTGTGGTGACATTTGGGACCAATGGGAATTGCGGATCAACCACTTTGTTCAATGCGCGTAGATCAATTATGAAACGATACGGTATCTCATTCCCGCCTTTCTTATACACCGGGAGAATGGGGCTGTTACATGTGCTACCTGTTATCTCCTCAACTACCTTTAATTTTACCAAATCTGAAACAATATTTTTCAACGCTTTCTCGCCCTCCATTGAAATCTTGTACTGAGGAATACGTGGCAATGTTACTCCTTCTTTCAAAACAATTTTCACTGGTTCCATTTTCAAACATCCCACATCATTGTCATTCATTGCCCATATACAAGATGGTACTTCACTCAACTCCCCTGGCAGAGGCTTTGACAGAAATTCCGACACTGGTATATTCTGTGGTGATATTGACAAGAACACTCCATCAGGAGTGCAATGGATAATTGCACTTCGCTTTTTCAATAAGTTTAAGCCTAATAGATTTTCCCCACAATTTTCAGTTAAGAGAAATGGACAATATATTCGGTAAATGGTCCTAGTGTTACTGGTACTGATTGGGACACGGGATTGATTACTGGCATACCTGCAAACCCTACTGAAATATTCTTCTGCCCTGACAGGGGAATCTCCTGAACCAATTGGTGGTCTATTGAGCACTTTTGTGCACCTGTAGCTACGAGAAAGCTGTGCCCTCTATTCTCGACTTTCATTTCTACGTAGGGTCCTTTTTGATTAACGGGAATAGACACTGTCCAATCCCTGTCTTGGGCTGTCCTATTGAGGAAGTAACAAATCATCCGATGTATAGTCACCACAATAATATGTATTCGGTTGTGTGTCAAAAATGTTTCCACTCCTGCACTTATTTCGTTCACTTTGATTTTGGTTATAAGGGGTCTGGCTCTGATCCGGATTCTGATTCTGATTGCCATTCCCTTGATTATTCTGGTTTTGCTGTATATTATTATTCCTACTCTGTCCATTTGTTCCTGGGTGACCCCTGTGCGGTCTTCTCTGACCATACCCATTTCTGTTTTGCAAATGTGGACATTGTGCCCGCCAATGACCCTCTTCCCTATAATATGCACACTGATTTAATCCCAGAGGCCCTCCATGCATGTTGGAATTACTCTTCCCTTGTGCATTCCCTCTTCCTCTATTGTGACCCGCTACCTGCTGGAGCAACACCCTCGTTTTCAAATTTACTCCATCTTTAACTTCCTTTTCTTTTTCTGTGTTTACTCTATTCTCATAATACTGGGCCATATGCAATACTTCACTCAATGATTTTGCCTGCCATGCACTTTCAGATGTCATTATCAAATTTTGAATTGGAGGTATTAATCCCCTCACATATTTACCAACAAATAATCTTTTTCCCGCATCTGTGCTTACATCCTGCCCACTAAAATCTGTAAACACTTTCTCAAATCTATTGAAATAGTCTGTTGCTAACTCATCTTTGCCTTGAACACATGCAGTTAATTTGTCCCATATAATTATTTTTTCTGGAACTATCTCCTTCAATCTTTGTATTATCCGTCCCGGTAATGCTGCCATATTTGGCGATGGTTTCTCGCCTGCCTTTCGGTTCGCATCTTCTTCCGCTAACTTCTCCCATGTGTCACCAAAACTACCCTCATCATTTATTTTTCTTATTTGCTTCCATATGTCTGCTGGCAAAATTGCTAGGAAAATTAGGTCAATATTGTTCATAGTAAAAATGGACGATCTCAAATAAGTCTCTATTTCTTTATAGAATCCCGCCGGATTGTTCCTCAAATCTGGAATTGTTTGTTTTATATTATTCACCTCTTGTCTGGAGAAAGTGACATGTACATACGGTGCTGTATAATGCGCTTCCGTTACCTGCGCTGGTGCTCCATTAACACCAGGAACTTCTACTTTCGGCACAAAAGTAGGTGGGACCTCCCTCATAGGGAATATCGCACTTACTTTTCCTCCTCCCTCCCTCATATGCAATACTATTGCTAAGTCGAGTGATGAGGCTGTTTCTCCCGTCCCACATTCAATAGCCTTTTTATATATTGCCATTAGTTCGGGGGGGCTATCCTGTTTATTTTCTATATCTCTATCCTGTAAATATTCTACCATTATCTGCAGTGTTTTTCTCTTCATTGGCAATGTATATTGATCGAATGTTTCGTGCACTTCCATTGTGGGAACACTAAAATTTGTAATCCATTTTAGTGCCTCCCGCGTGACTATTTTCATTTTCTCACTTGCCTGTCTTGCCAGCGGAAAAAATCGCCGCTGCACATAGGGTACCGTCTCTTTCCTTTCCCTTCTTATGTCTTTGTTCCTATACCCTGGCATAGAACACATTTCAGCATATGCATCATCAAGTTCATTTTTAAATTAAAAAAGCCTGTCCACATGTTCTTTTATATCTGCATCTCCCTCTCTTGATCGGGCAAAAGCATTCAAATCCCGCAACTTCTGCGGCGGTACCATTCCAATCAACTGCTTCCATCTCTCCACTAAATATTCTCCCATGCACTCCAACAATACCTGTTTTTCACCAGTCCTCCTAAAATCATACATCGAATCCAGCGTCGATGTCTCATTTCCATCTATATACATCTCTGCCTGTTCTTTCAATTCCTTTCTTCTCTCCTTGCTGACCGTGCTACGCGTTACCCTAGTACACTCACTTTGTGCCGTCCCCTCTCTCCCACTTCATCTTCTCTTGTTACAGTGAGTGCAAGTTCAATGGGTGGAGGGGAAAGGGGATATCTTGGGGAGGAGGTGCGGATGGAACAACGGGAACGGGGAGTGGTTGCTGCGGCTGTATAATCTGTGGCTGTAATGGGGCCTGGGGGAGGGGTTGGGCAATAGGCACTGATGTAATCCTATCAGTCTCCTTTTTTGGGCGCTCTTGTCTTTTCTCAGTTAATATTTTATTAATAATTAGTTCGTCTGATGAATGCAGTTCTTTTTGTGGATGTATTCCTTCTATTACCATCTGAGCACATCTGTCTCTTTCTTAAATTATCATCCCATTCCTTTTCCTCCTGCTCTTTCGCTCTTTCTCTTTTTGACTTGCACCTACGCACATTTTTCTCTCTGCTTTTCAAACAGAGCATAGCTTCCTTCCTCCAGTCTCTAATGACGTCAAATATTGCAGGGCGCGCTTTCTTCCTTATCAGTATCGATTCCAAATAATCTATGCGCGCAATCTCATAACTCCCATGTTTCGGCCATTGTAATTCCTCTTCGTGTCTGGTTTGCCTATGCCAAATCTCACAAAACATTATCGCCCCTATACCATACTTTACATACATCTCATATGCCGGCAACTCTACAGGTGGCGCGGCCTGGCCAGTTTCCAAAGATTGTCTACCGCAGTGGAAAAATCCCACTAGGCAGGAAGACAATACCCCTGGCATTTTTTAACCTTACTCTTGGTTAACTAACCTTACCCTGGGCGTTTGATCTTGCAAGAGCAACACTCCACCAACAACAGGGTTATTTAGAATCGGGGCACGACTCACCTGATCAACCAATTCGTCTTTCAAGACGCAATTCGTCTGTATACTGACGCAACCAAGGATCGTCGTGTCTGCGTATCTTGGCTCACACTGCCTCGTTTCCGGACCCTCGCCTCCTTGTTCTCTGGCCGGACGTGTCGATCAGGGATCAGTTGTGTACAGATCTGTAAAGGAGTCTCATCACTTTCACAGGGGCGCCCCGAACACCTCTTACCTCTTAATCCCGGCTCGACCCTCTCGTCCTCGCTCCGTTTTCTCCTCGCCTTATTATATTAGAACGTATACGATGGAACAAGTGGGGGAGGGTCCCTATTCGGGCGCCATTTTGATGGGGGCCCTAGGGGACCCACGCGTATGGAAACAAGGCACAATCACCACACACGAACTGATACGCCAGACACGAGGTTCAATTCCCAATATCTAGGGTTTATTGCAATGCAAAGCAGGTAGTCCGAGTCGGTCGACTGGGTCTCGCATCCCATAACGTGTGTTTCCAGACCCCGAGGGACGTGAGCGAGCATCTTACAACAGTTACATATACAGAAAACCAACATCATCTTATCAGTAGTGACATATTCGATACCGCCCATAATGCATTTTCTTTGAAAACGGTTTCGATGATTCACAATTATGACGGATATGACACCCTCTGACATTTATTCTGCAACAGTTTGCAATTTTCAACATGGCAGACATGATTCTATGGTTTTGGGAACACAATGCTCTCGTTCTTACGAGCAAGCTGCGTGCAGGGGAGAGACACATTCCAGGCCTCACTATCTTCTAGTTTCTATTTGTGTGCGGGAGGTCAACTCGATCTACAGGGCTCAGGAAAGGGGGGGGACTGTAAAAGAGAGCATAATTCAAGCCATTAATTGTTCGTTTCTACCACACCAGCGAGACTAGCTGGCACCTGCATAGTGATTAAATGCCGTGTTGCTTACTTCCAAGGACTTTTGAGGGAGGAGACCTGGCATCGCTGTCTGGCTTGCCTGGGCTATATTTCAACATGTAACTTGTGGCCTTGCTCTATGCATGAGCAATAACAGAATAGAATTCTCTTACAGCAAAGCAGTTTAGACAGAAAGCAAAAAGCAAAGATTAATCAGATTGGTGGATAATGGCGGATTCTAGTCCTACAAAATGGACGCTCTTTGGTCACGGTTATGAGTCAGTCCTGACAAGTGCTAAGCATGTGATGTGGTTGGTTTTCGGCCAACAAAATATATCGCCTATACTATGGAAGGGTAATTTCTAGACTCACACGCCGCTTGGCAGGGTTCTTGCAGATTGAAGATGGTCGAAACTTTATCGGGGTCCGGGATCATACCGTCCGCTGAAAATGTGTCTGAAAAATTTGAGTTTAGATTTGCCAAATCTACACTTTTCTATGTTAAGCGTAAGACCTGCCTCTTGGATGGCCTGGCATGTTGCTCTTAGAGCAATGTCATGTTCGTTCTTAGATCTTCCAAATACAAGGATGTCATCGCTGTAGTTAAGTGTTCCTTTTATTGGCCGGATGATTTGTTGTATCGCCTCATGAAAGATCTCTGCCGCCGACGATATGCCGAAGTTCAGGCGTTTGCAGTGAAAAAGTCCATCGTGCTTGGCAAAGGTGGTGATGACCCTGGATTAAGGGTGGGGCTCCATTTGATGGTAGCCCTGGTTTAGGTTAAGCTTAGAAAAGAGGACAGCTTTGTTGTTAGGTGGGATTGCCGAAATTGTGTAGCTAGAAGCATGGAGAAGAATCAAAGTTACTGGCGACTAAGGCATATAACTATATGCGTTCTATAGGCATAGTACAAAGACACACCGTGAATTTCTAGGTAATATAGAAGCTATGTTTCCCCGATCATTGGGTAAACCCATAAAAATGAGTCAATAACACCCGAAAAGGGTGTTAGTTGAGATTGATGCACCAAGTATATGTAAAGATGGAAGATATTTACTAAGATCACGTGGTAAGTGTGATCAAGAAGTGAGCACTCATAGGAGTAATGTCTACTTACATGGCGAGTATCGCCCACAACACTCCAAAGTAGAGAAGCAGCCGCTCGCACGGGCGAGCTGCACGGTGAAGTGAGGAAGCCGCCGCTAGCAAGGGCGCGCTGCAAGGCACTCCCAAGCCAATTGCGTTGCCATGGGAGCGCCGCGCAGTCGCGTTCCCCATCTTGGTGTGGGACTGTCAGTCCCAAGTACGATCTGACAAACTGTCAGTAACAAATTTCTAAATAAAGTACCTCCCAACAGGCGGTGAGCCGTACTCGGGTACATGGTACGATCAGGGTGTAGAAGCAATGTTGAAGTGAATACAACCACTTATAGGTTGTATCAGCTAAGCACGTCGTGTTGCGCATGCGCGTTACGTGCTGGGTTGCTAGGGACGCTTGTCCGCCTGCGTCGTTCTCCGAGTGTGTGTTGCTTTCCCTGCAGATCTTTGCTGAAATCGGACGAGGGAAATCCTTGGTCCCAAAAAGAACGGGCGAATTAAAGGTGGGCATTAGGACTGCATCGTACTTGGAAACCATTCCTTCCGATCAGAATGGAGGAAAGAGTTCAAATAAAAGGTGGATATGGGGGCAGATGTGGGGGCGAGCCTCCTTGTATGTCAGGACGGCGGGGGGAGGGGTGTGTCGGCAGCCAGAGGCTGCCTAGCACCCCTCAACCCCGCACAGTTACTGAAGAATAGCAGTAATCATAAGCAGGGTAGCAGAGGCAAGCTGCCAAGCCCTATCCTGCGTGATTGCTATTCAGATCTTTAATTAGTAGCTGGTTGGAACTCAGTTATGTTCTGTACTCTGATTAATGAGCCTAACATGGGACATGGTCCTTCACTCGTGTCATATTGAGAATTAAAGTTAAAATCTCCCAGCTGAGTCGCCGTGCACAGTCTCATTTTTTGTCCAATAGAATTGAATCGGGTAACAAGATTCACAATCACCATGCTCAACTAGTTCCATCTCAGAAAGATTACAGTCCCGTATACATAGTGCTGCCGTCTCAACGGCAAGGTCAATACAGATTATATCATGTGACAGCTGTGTTATGGAAATCAAACATATGACACATTTCTCATTCGCCACAATGTGACGTCGAGATTGGACGTGACAGTTGTAATCATATTTTTGAGTTAGCATAATGCTATTAAAACACTGTTAAAATCACTTGTACAAACACATGCAATGGATCACATGAGGATCAGAGAAAACACATTAAGTCAAATTCACAGTTCATGCCTCTTGGGCTGAGGCAATCCAATAGGTCTATCCAAAAGATTTCACGCTGGAGTAGTCTCTTTTGTACATCTCCCCCTCGGGGACCCACTTTCGCTTGTTCTAAAATCATGCATTTAAGTTGTGCAATCGAATGTCTGGCCTCCTGAAAATGCATTGCCACAGGTGACCTGAGACTTTTCGTTCGGATATTGGACTTATGTTCCGTCCACCGTAGCTTTGCCTTCCTTATAGTGATCCCCACATAGTAGTAACCACAGGGACACTTAAGAGCATATACTACAATAGTTGAGTCACAAGTACAGGAATGCTTGAGTGAGATGGGTTTGCCTGTGTCTGGATGGGAAATTATATTGCCTGGTATAATGTTAGTGCAATGCTGGCAGTTGTGGCATGGTTGGGTTCCCTTGTATTTGGTTAGTGTCTCCTGAGTCATGGGCAAATCAGCTCTGACTAAGCTATTCCTCAGAGCGTTGCTGTTTCTGTAGGCAAAAATAGGTGGATTTTGAAAAAGTGACTGTGTCTGTGGGTCCATTTGTAGCATGGGCCAGTTTCTTTAGATTATGTTCCTGATTTTCTGACTTAGTGCTGAGTATGTGGTGACGTATATCATGGCCTCGTCCTTCTGGGTATTCTTGGGTGTTAATAAGGTATCCCTTTCAATAGTGGCCACTTTCTCCTCGATTCGAGATAGTGTGGCGGATTTGTATCCACGTTCCCGAAATTTGTTGCGTAAGGATGCTGGACTGTCTCTGGCATTCCGTGTTTTCAGAAATATTCCTCCGATATCTCAGAAACTGACTCAGCGGGACGCTGTCAATCGTCCGTCGTGGGTGAAAACTTGTTGCCAATAATAGGCTATTTCGATCTGTAGTTTTTGTGTAAATTCTTGTCCCCAGCACTTTTTCTTTTACATAGATCTCAACATCTAGAAAGTTGATCAATGATTTGCTCGTCTGGGTTGTGAATTTGATTCTCGGATGCATAGCATTCATCATGGTGAAGAATTCATTAAGTTCATCATCTGGGCCTGTCCAGATGCCAAAGACATCATCAATGTATCTTACAAAGATGGATAGATGGCGTAGCCACCTTGCAGATGTGAGGATGTTTTCTTCTTCCTGATGATACATAAATGTATTCGCGTATGCTGGGGCCATAGCGGCCCCCATGCTGGTCCCTGAGACTTGAAGATAAAATTTATCCCCAAATCGAAAAAAGTTATTCATAAAAACCACCTTGAGTAGTGTCTGTACAAGTAGCTTATCACCTTGACAATTTTCACTCCGTAGGAGTAGCCATTCCACTGCTTCCAGTCCAGCCTCGTGTACGATGTTGGTGTAGAGGGAGGTCACATCCATTGTAAAGGGTATCTCTAGTGTTGACAAATTCGACTTCCTTAAGTTTTTTTAGAAAGTGAGTGGTGTCTTTGATGTAGGTCGGGGTTTCTTGTATCACGGGAACGTGGATACAAATCCGCCACACTATCTCGAATCGAGGAGAAAGTGGCCACTATTGAAAGGTATACCTTATTAACACCCAAGAATACCCAGAAGGACGAGGCCATGATATAAGTCACCACATACTTAGCACAAAGTCAGAAAATCAGGAACATAATCCAAAGAAACTGGCCCATGCTACAAATGGACCCACAGACAGTCACTTTTTCAAAATCCACCTATTTTTGCCTACAGAAACAGCAACGCTCTGAGGAATAGCTTAGTCAGAGCTGATTTGCCCATAACTCAGGAGACACTAACCAAATACAAGGGAACCCAACCATGCCACAACTGCCAGCATTGCAGTAACATTATACCAGGCAATATAATTTCCCATCCACACACAGGCAAACCCATCTCACTCAAGCATTCCTGTACTTGTGACTCAACTATTGTAGTATATGCTCTTAAGTGTCCCTGTGGTTACTACTATGTGGGGATCACTATAAGGAAGGCAAAGCTACGGTGGACGGAACATAAGTCCAATATCCGAACGAAAAGTCTCAGGTCACCTGTGGCAATGCATTTTCAGGAGGCCAGACATTCGATTGAACAACTTAAATGCATGATTTTAGAACAAGTGAAAGTGGGTCCCCGAGGGGGAGATGTACAAAAGAGACTACTCCAGCGTGAAATCTTTTGGATAGACCTATTGGATTGCCTCAGCCCAAGAGGCATGAACTGTGAATTTGACTTAATGTGTTTTCTCTGATCCTCATGTGATCCATTGCATGTGTTTGTACAAGTGATTTTAACAGTGTTTTAATAGCATTATGCTAACTCAAAAATATGATTACAACTGTCACGTCCAATCTCGACGTCACATTGTGGCGAATGAGAAATGTGTCATATGTTTGATTTCCATAACACAGCTGTCACATGATATAATCTGTATTGACCTTGCCGTTGAGACGGCAGCACTATGTATACGGGACTGTAATATTTCTGAGATGGAACTAGTTGAGCATGGTGATTGTGAATCTTGTTACCCGATTCAATTCTATTGGACAAAAAATGAGACTGTGCACGGCGACTCAGCTGGGAGATTTTAACTTTAATTCTCAATATGACACGAGTGAAGGACCATGTCCCATGTTAGGCTCATTAATCAGAGTACAGAACATAACTGAGTTCCAACCAGCTACTAATTAAAGATCTGAATAGCAATCACGCAGGATAGGGCTTGGCAACTTGCCTCTGCTACCCTGCTTATGATTACTGCTATTCTTCAGTAACTGTGCGGGGTTGAGGGGTGCTAGGCAGCCTCCGGCTGCCGACACGCCCCTCCCTCCGCCGTCCTGACATACAAGGAGGCTCGCCCCCACATCCGCCCCCATATCCACCTTTTATTTGAACTCTTTCCTCCATTCTGATCGGAAGGAATGGTTTCCAAGTACGATGCAGTCCTAATGCCCACCTTTAATTCGCCCGTTCTTTTTGGGACCGAGGATTTCCCTCGTCCGATTTCAGCAAAGATCTGCAGGGAAAGCAACACACACTCGGAGAACGACTCAGGCGGACAAGCGTCCCTAGCAACCCAGCACGTAACGCGCATGTGCATCACGACGTGCTTAGCTGATACAACCTATAAGTGGTTGTATTCACTTCAACATTGCTTCTACACCCTGATCGTACCATGTACCCGAGTACGGCTCACCGCCTGTTGGGCGGTACTTTATTTAGAAATTTGTTACTGACAGTTTTTCAGATCGTACTTGGGACTGACAGTGCCACACCAAGATGGCGGCCGCCGCGGGGACGCGACTGCGCGGCGCTCCCATGGCAACGCAATTGGCTTGGGAGTGCCTTGCAGCGCGCCCTTGCTAGCGGCGGCTTCCTCACTTCACCGTGCAGCTCGCCCGTGCGAGCGGCTGCTTCTCTACTTTGGAGTGTTGTGGGCGATACTCGCCATGTAAGTAGACATTACTCCTATGAGTGCTCACTTCTTGATCACACTTACCACGTGATCTTAGTAAATATCTTCCATCTTTACATATACTTAGTGCATCAATCTCAACTAACACCCTTTTCGGGTGTTATTGACTCATTTTTATGGGTTTACCCAATGATCGGGGAAACGTAGCTTCTATATTACCTAGAAATTCACGGTGTGTCTTTGTACTATGCCTATAGAACGCATATAGTTATATGCCTTAGTCGCCATTAACTTTGATTCTTCTCCATGCTTCTAGCTACCCAATTTCGGCAATCCCGCCTGACAACACCCCTGCACACGGCGAGACACAGCTGTCTTGTGACTGGGTGAGTACTCACATTCTACCATAGAGGATCATTTTATATGTTCTCGTACATAAGGTCAAACTTTTACAAGTGGCGGCTGATAATTTCTTTACCACACAGGTGATTATGACTCGATTCTGCTTTACAAGAAGAGCAGGTCAGTGCACTTCCATTTTTTATTGAGTTAAATGATAGAGTCCTCTTAATACGTGCCAGGTCTAATTAGTGTATCCTTATACTTTGTAGGAATTGCAACTGAACATTGATGAAACTAAAAACACATCCTACCCTGAAGATGGATTTCCTAATCCGAAACGCGTAGGCACTGATTACCCAATAGGAGTATCTTTAGGAACTCTGAGCAGAGTGAATGTAACTGCTCAGTAGCAGAGCAACACCTAGGTGGTGTAGAGCCTGCATACGAATGACCTTACCATTTGTTTCTTAACTAAACAGGTTATGTTTGAGTACTGGGTTCAGCTCAAATCTAATTTTGCCTTTTGTTGTTGAATTACCAATTGACCTGTACAAATTGCTTGGTTAAGACGACTACTGCTAACGCACTCCCATGTAGTATGTTGTTATAAATTAAAACTGATTATGTTTGGATGTATCACCTTATGGGCCTATTGTTTTATCTGTTTATTCTCAGCCTGATGCTTTCATGTTTGTAGATTCACAGATTAATGGAGCCCTTGATATATTATTTGCCCTTTGAACATTAGAGAATATTAATTATTTCCTTGTTACACATTTCTGACACCCACCCTTGTACCCTAAACACTCCTGACTTGGAGTCTTTAGTATTTACAAGGCATGATCACCATTTGGGACTAACACCATGCCAAACCCACATCTGGACAAGACTCCCATCCACCCCCTCTACAAATGCAGATTTCACTCCAGCTCGAGTCCTAGCACTGTTGGCAGAAACTGAAATGGTTGACACCTGGAGGCTATTCAATGACAATGCACGAGACTACACGCACTATTCCAATGTGCGTAAAGGATATTGAAGAATAGACCTTATCCTAATATCCGGAGTGCTGTTCCCATGCCTAAACACTGCAGAAATTCATACCTGCATGATTTCGGATCACGCCCCAGTTTCTGCAAACCTGGCTATATCAGGCCAAAAAAAACCCGTACAGAGGTAATGGAAATTGAATGACTCCCTACTGATAGACAAATGAATCGGAACGGAAGTGGAAACCACAATAATCAACTATTTTAAAGAAAACACCACAGAGAACTCCCGGACCAATTTTATTTGGGATGCAACGAAACCTGTAACCAGAGGTTCCCTGATTGCCGCAGGAGCAGAACAGAGAAGGATCTCGAACATTGCAGCCAACAAACTGGAAGAAGAAGTGAATCGTCTAGAAGCAGAACTGAAAGTGCGTCACACCAGAAAAACAGAGATCCCTGAGAAAGGCTAAAATAGCACTAGAAATGCACTGTGCCGATTGAACAGCCAAACCATTAGCATACACAAAACAGTTCTATTATAGTAAAGGAAATAAAGCAAATAAGGTACTAACGCAGAAGCTGAAAAAGATCCACAGCCGAAACAACATTCTCAAGCTACGGGGAGAAGATGGGAAATTGCACTTCTCCGAGATAGACAAAATTAATGAACTGGTGAAGCACCATAAATCTGTAATGACCAGAGATCCTACGGCTCTAGACAACCTGCCAGAATATCTAAGTGCCATATCCTCCCAAAGCTCAACCCATCTGGAATCGCTGGAAGCCCCCATTAATATTGAAGAAATCAATGAAGCCATCAAAACTCTCAAATCAACTGCTCCTGGACCAGATGGACTCACCGCAAACTTCTACAAAAAAAATGCCAGAATCTTAGCACCACAGATGGCTTCCTGTCTGCAAGATCGGTCACCAAATCAATGGCCGAATCACTTACTGTACTACTACATAAGCCCGGGAAGGACCCCGAATTACCCGACTCTTACCGTCCGATATCACTCCTGAACAACAATGGCAAGATCTTCGCCAAAGTACTAGCTAGAAGACTGGGAACGGTCATCCCATCGCTAATCGACCAAGATCAAACAGGATTCATACCGGGAAATGGGACTCACGACAACATCAAACGGACGATAAACATAATTGAAAGCGCCCACAAAATAAAGGTAGGGATGGCCGTTATTTCATTAGATGCCCACAAAGCCTTTGACCGGGTAGACTGGGGGTACATCCGAGCGGTTCTTGAGCATTTAGGCTTTGGCCCAAATTTCACCACATGGGTAATGGCTAACTACCAAATACCCACCACACAACTAAGGGTTAATGGCATCAGGTCTGGAAGTATACATACATCCAGGGGCACTAGGCAGAGATGCCCACTCTCACCCCTTGTCGTTGCCCTATCTATGGAGACTTTCGCTGCTAGGATTAGGCAGAACGACAGAATAAAAGGCCTATCTGTGGGAGACCGAGAATACAAAATTGCATTATACGCAGATGATGTGTTAATCACAGCATCAAACTTAGCAACGTCCCTGGAGGCATTATGGGAAGAAATCAAAGTATTTGGGGCCCTATCACGGTTTAGGGTGAACTTGTCCAAGTCATCAGCCTTAGCCATTAATCTATCTACGCAAGAAAGAGACTCTCTGGCCCCCCAAACACCAATCCCATGGGCTAAAGGAGCAATTGAATATCTTGGGGTACATATTAAAAAAGACCCAAGGCGCTTGTACTCCAGCAACATCCCGCAACTAATCAGTGACCTTCAAAATGATCTCAAAAGGTGGAAGCAACATGAAATCTCATGGTTCGGGTGAATTACCGCCATTAAAATTAATCTAATCCCCAGATGGCTGTGCCACTGCACAGCACTGCCAATCCAGATGCCAATCCAGATCCCCGGTCCGACGAATTGTGCAGAGGGGAAAAGCACAGAGCGGACTGGGAGTACCCGATGTGGCTAGATACACCCTAGCAGCCCAACGATCACATGCATTCTCCTGGGTGCAAGAGTCAGATCCCCCAAAATGGACATTAATCGAAGGAGCCTGGTGTCTGGCCGCACCATCTAATCTCCCACACCTACCAAACATAAAGCCGCAAGCAAACAGGGGCCCCCTCACTACTACAAATGCAACGGTTCGATGCTGGAAAGCGGCAGCTCGGAAATGGGGCATACATGGATCCCTGGGCCCCCTAACCCCCATTTGGAATAACCCCAACTTTTCGCCAGGAATGTCCCCATCCGACTTTCAACCCTGGATAGAGGGTGGTATGGGTAAAACAGGCGACTTTTGCGAAGAGGGAGCCCCCTTCTCGTTTGAGAGATGCAAAACAAAATTTGGAGTGAGAGAGAGATTCCGCTATGCCCAAATCAGGCACTGGATATCACACAGAGTAACCTGAGAAAAATGCTCTAGAGAGCTAACGGCGCTTGAACTCTCACTGACATCACCAACCAGAAGAGGTAGGATCTCAACAATCTATCGCCTCTTAGACAGGGCAGACCCCGCAAAAAAAGAAAGATATATGTTAGAGTTGGAAAAGGACCTGGGACAAGAAATGGAGGTGGCAGAGTGGGGGAAAATATGGGCTAGATTACACAAAAGCTCTCAATGCATTACGAACAGCGAAGGGGGATATAAACTCTGCTATAGGTACTACGTCACCCCCGCTCAAATCCATAAGGCCAATCCAAATATTCCTGGAACCTGCTGGTGTGGTTGCCTGGTCCCCGGCTCGCTATTCCACATGGTATGGACCTGCCCAAAGGCAGAGGCATACTGGAGAGAAATCCTAAAACACGTCAAAGAAATCTCTGGGCTCTCCATCCCTTGGGACCCGGGAATCATCTTGATGGGCGAAACAAGATAGGGTGCATTTCCAATCTCAGGTCAAATTCCTCGTCTATGCACGCACCTACTCCTGGCAGCAAAAATCGCACTGGCCCAACTGTGGAAAGACGAAGACGGACCCTCAATAGCTCTATGGTGGTCCAAATGCTGGGACATGGCAGTAGCCGGAAAAATTACGGCAATACGAGCTGGCTCACTGAACAGAACCCTGAACATATGGGACCCATTTATGGACTACGCAGCTAAATTTCCAGCTCTCACCAAGAGACCTCCACTTACGAGATGGCTTTATTAAATGGCAAACCCCACTCAAAGCACCTCAGAAACAGGACTTGAATCTTCGCATTCACCCACGAACAAAAAAGGATCCTGGACAATGTAAAACAAGATCACTGACGATCCCCCCCCCCCCACTAAGCACATCGAGAGACACTGTACTGTGATGCAACTAACAATGAATGCATTGTTGTAAATGTTGTATTACCTTGTAAAACCCACTAAAATGTTTGTATAAAAAAAAAGTGAGTAAAAAGCACTGGCCAACAGTGGAGACCTCACGTTGAAACTCTGCTTGTCGGTAATCAATGTCCCACGTCTCCTCAATTCACTCAGAGAGGCGACCTTAAAGTATTTTTGCATAGATTTTACCTGCAGAAGTGAGAACGGCCTGTAGTTGGCAGGCTCATCTCTACCCCCTTCTTGTAAATTAGTTTCGGATGTTTGTTAATCTGCTTAGAATCACATGCTGTGCATAGGTCCGACATCAAGTGGTCACTGCGGAGTATTGCATTTTGTTTTTCATAGTCGAAAAGGGGATGCCGACAAGGCGTGTCTGTAACACTATCCCTATAGTGACGTGCGTTGTACCCACAATCCCTCATGCGTCGAGGTCCCTCAGATTGTTTTTTTCCGGCCAGCTACTGGTCGCCTTTATCCGGAGCTCCTTGAGAGACATTGCAAAATAGTTTCTTCGACCTTTGGTCGTTTGTCATTAGTATCAATAACGTAGATCCCCTCCCCCCCCCCCCTCGACGCAGAGCTGTTTCTCCGCCGAGCAAGATCTTCGGCGGAAGGACGAGCGGAGGGGGTCCTTCGGCGCTGCCGAACACGTGGCCAGGCCTCGCCGGCCATACACAGTAGGTAGAGTGGGGTTTTGTGGTCTTTCTTTAAGAATGCCTTTCTCTTTCCCCTCCCTCTCTTTCGAGGTCGTAGTCACACCTATTGCCCTCAGCTATGGAGAGGACGCCATTTAGGTTTTGCCCGCTTTGCAAGGGTAAATATACCTGTAAGGATAAGCACAAACGGTGCAACCGTTGCTTACCCCTCGATCACCAAGAGGACGGCTGTGCGGCCTGTAAATTACTAAAGCCCAAAACTCTAAAAGACCGCAGGGTCAAAAGGTGGGCGGCCTACGCCATGTCTAGGCCTGACTCCTCGCCCGCTGCCGCCGCCGCCGAGTGTGACGAGGACAGTGACTACACGGCCCCCGTAACGGAGGCTGTAGACCTCTCAAAGGAGCGTTCACGCTCCTCGTCAGTCCCCGGCCCCGACAAGCCCGGCTCACGCCTAGCTTATGGGGATGAACACCCCGGCGACAAGGACGCACACGGAAAAACAACAAAGCACATACCCCCCGGCACGCATTCGTCGAAGACGAAGGCAGCCATAGCGCCAACGGGGACGCCGGGCCCACCGGCGTCTTCCGCCGACCGTAAGGGTCGTCAGCCCTCCCCGCCACCGCTTCCGCGACAGGCGACTGGGCATTCTAAAAATAAGGGCGCTAGCACCAAAACCTCCGGCGACGCGCATCGCAAGAGCGCTCACGTTGCCAACAAGGACTCGACGGGCAAGGACTTGACGGGCAAGGACTCGACCGGGAAGGACTCAACGAGCAAAGACTCGACGAGCAAAGGCTCGACGTTACATAGCGCGACCGATCCCTCGGAAGAGAGAATGATCGCCGAAAGCCTTGCGCGCATAACATCTAAGGACGACCACAGACGTACGGCGAGTGAGACGCCGAAAACCGCGCACAAGGCCAAAGATACGCTGAAAGCGCCGGAAAACAGATCAGGCCAGTTCCCGACGCTGACAGAAGGCCCTAGCCAGCGAGAAGGCTACTCAGAAGGCGAAGGCTCACTTTCTTCGACGTTATGGGACAGAACCAGACAATTACAGGAGGAAGAAACTCCTTTTTCATTCCCAGACCGTCCTGGCCGACCTCAGTGGACCTTTGAAAGGTTCCAGACCTGTATGGATAAACTAGACAGGTTCATTTCCATCCCAGAAGACAGGGCACCCAAGAGACCAAGGGAGGCACCCCTGAAGAGTCCTAGGGCTAAATACCAAAAGTGTTATAACCCCATACAGGAGGACATATACTCTTACAATCCCACTGAGGAAGACACCTTCTTCCAGGAGGAAGATGAGTTCACCTATGTTAAAGACCAACAAGAAGAGGAAGGTTTTCACGATGAAACTAACCTATGTGAGGAGGGATTCCAGGAGGACACAGGCGAGGGCGACTCAAATCCCTGGCAGTCACCGGCTAGGTCGACAGACACAGGCAGTAGCAGTATAGTCATCAGGTCTACTGAAACTACACCAGTCAGGAACCCTTCGCCTGTCGATGATCAACCCACCTTCAATGCACTGCTGAAGAAGGCAGCAGCACATTTCGAAATTGAAACTGGGGAAGTCACCCCAGACACCGATTTTGTGGAGACGATTATCAAGGAAAAACCCCCCACTAGCCAAATTATACCCATCCTCGCCTCAGTTAAGAGACGTATTTCACCTTCTCTTTCCACTCCTGCATTGGTGAGAGGGGTCAATCCGAGGATTGACAAACTGTTCTCTCCCTCTCAATCAGACCCATTATATATTAAGGGTCACTCAATCCCGGACTCCCTGGTCGTGACCAACACCAGGAAAAGGGCAGGAGTCCCACTATCTACCAGCGAGGCACCCCCAGATAAAGAAGGGAAGAAGCTGTATGCCCTAGCCAAGAGAATCACCACCTCTGCAGCATTCTCTACCAGAATTGCCAATAATAATACCCTATTGGCAAGCTACGCCGATGCTCAATGGGCTAAGCTCAAACAGGACATCGAAGAAGTTCCCGAACCCCTAAGGACTCGTTTGCTGGCTACAGTTAACGAGGGCTCTCTGGTCAACCAAAGCATCGTCAAGAATACCCTCGATGCAGCAGAGACGGCTGGCCGCACTTTGGTACAAGGAATTTTGCTGAAGCGTCACGTCTGGCTTCGCAATTCCAGATTTAAGGCGGAAACACAAGCGTCCCTTATTAATAAACCCATAGAGGAGTCCAACCTCTTTGGGAGAGCAGTGGATGACGCGCTGGAGAACGCGAAAAAAGAATATGACACAATAAAGACCTTAGACCAAATTTCAAAACCCCCTAACAGGCGGGGATTTGGTAATAAGCGCTTTTTTCGTGGACAACGCCAGCAACAAAACCAACAACAGTATTCTGCCAGCAACTACCAGGGTAATAGTGGCCAGTACAATCAGAGGGGTCAACGCCGTGGCAAAGGGAGAGGCCGGGGTTCCACCCCCAGAGGCTCCCAAGCCACCAACACCACCAAGTGACGTGAAGATTTGCGTCCCCTCCCATGCAACGCCGGTCGGGGGCCGGTTAACATCCTTTCTTCCAGCATGGGAGGGAATAACATCAGACCACTGGGTACTTTCCACCGTAGCCCGCGGCTACTGTATAGAGTTCAACAGTTCCCCAACATACAGACCCCCGAGGGGGCGCCGCATGACACCAGAACACCTCGCCATCCTTCTCCAAGAAGTGGACCAACTGCTGGAAAAAGGAGCCATAGAGGTTGTGCCTCTATCTCGGAAGGTATTTATTGAGTGTACTTCCTTGTACCCAAAAAGGATATAACCATGTGCCCTGTATTAGATCTGCGCCCAGCGAACAAGTTTGTCAAACCCCAAAAGTTTCGTATGGTGACCTTACAGGAAGTGATCCCACTGCTATCACAGGGAGATTACATGACAGCACTGGACATGAAAGATGCATACTTTCATAATTTAATGTTGCCAGCGCACAGAAAATACCTCAGGTTCATGATATAGGGCAAACACTACCAGTTCAGAGTGCTACCCTTCGGCATAGCATCTGCACCAAGGGTATTCACGAAAGTACTGGCAGTGGCAGCGGCCCACCTGCGCAGGTTATCCATCCCAGTATACCCTTACCTCGACGACTGGCTCATAACAGGGGATTCTTACGAGACATGCTTCTCAAACACCCAAAAGACTGTAGACGTTTTGTTCCAACTGGGCTTCTCCATCAACGAGAAGAAGTCCAGCTTAGACCCCAGCCAAGTCAAACAATTCCTAGGGGCTCCAATTCGAACAAAGGACGGCCTCGTCTTCCCCTCCAACGAGAGGGTCCAAAACATGCTGTTTCAGATCCCCCAATATGTGGCAGGTCGAGAGGTGACGGTGCGCAAAGCGATGCGCTTGCTAGGAATGATGGCGTTGTGTATTTATTTGGTACCTCACGCACGCCTGCACATGCGCCCAATGCAAGAGTGGCTCAACAGCCAGTGCTGTCAGGCCAGCGGACAATGGGACGATCTAGTGGTGGTCTCGCAGGCCTTGGTTCTCTCGCTACGGTGGTGGTCAAAGGAAAACCTGATAATAGGAAAACCCTTTGCCACACCCGCGGCTGAGGCCACTCTAACCACGGACGCATCCCTCACAGGATGGGGGGCTCACCTATCCCATCAGACTGCTCACGGAGTGTGGACTCCGAGCATAGCATCCAAGCACATAAACCTACTGGAGCTACTGGCGGTGTTCAAAGCACTAAAAGCCTTCCAGGAACACCTACAAGGGAAGACAGTGATGGTCCTTACAGACAGCACCACAGCCATGTACTACATCAACAAGCAGGGGGGCACCCACTCTCCAGGACTGTCCAAGCTGTCCCAGAATATATGGAAGTGGGCTCTCAGACACAACATGTTCCTACTGTCACAACACGTACCAGGGGAACTCAATCTGCTAGCAGACGAACTCAGCAGAGACTTCCCCCTGCCCGAAGAGTACGAATGGCGATTGCACGAACACATCGTCTTAGACGTCTTCACACAGTGGGGATTCCCGGAAATAGACCTGTTCGCAACTCTGGAGAACTCACAATGCCAAAGTTACGCCTCCAGGTACCCCCAGAACCAGTCCAAGGGGAACGGTCTGTCGATTCAATGGTCAGGGAAATTTGTTTACGCCTTTCCCCAGACTCCCCTTCTCAACAAAGTTGTGCACAAGATGCACCAGGAACAAGTTACCATGATACTAGTGGCCCCAATGTGGGCCCGGCAGCCATGGTTCGCTCACTTGATGGAGATGTCCCTATCTCCCCCAGTGAAACTTCCCTGCCCGTACAACATGCTTTCACAGGACAAGGGCAGGACACTGCATCCATGCCCTCAGACCATGAACTTAGCAGCCTGGCTCCTGAGATCATAGAATTTGGACATCTACAACTTCCGCAGAGATGTATGGACATCCTCAGGGAAGCCAGAAAACCTAATACTCACCACTGCTATTCTAGCAAGTGGAGAAGATTTGTCATCTGGTGTAGAGGTAAGAGCATCAACCCGGTTGACTGCTCTCCCACACATATTGTTCTGTACTTGACCCATTTACTGGATTCAGGTCTAGTGTTCAATTCCATTAAAGTCCACCTGGGGGCACTTTCTGCATACACTACTTCCCAACTTAGTGTCATGGTGGAAGATACCAGTTATCAAGGCCTTCATGGAGGGGGTCAAGAGAATACACCCTCCGATAGCTAATCCAGCTCCCGGATGGGACTTAAATGTGTTACTTTCCAGACTCATGGGCTCGCCAATGAACCCATGCACAAGGCAACTCTTAAAGACCTCACTCTTAAGACTGCTTTCCTAATAGCTATCACCTCCATTAGGAGAGTAAGTGAACTACAGGCTCTTTCTGTCCTAGACCCCTTCGTAACAGTTCACAAAGATAAGGTGGTTCCACGCACACACTCAAGGTTTGCACCGAAATTCATCTCGAAATTCCATGTAAACCAGTCAATAGAACTACCAACGTTCTTTCAAAACCCTTCCAACTTGGGAAAAAAAAGTCTGCATACACTGGATGTACGCAGAGCTGTCATGTTCTACATGGAAAGAACCAGGCCACTGAGAAAGACTAATCAGTTCTTTGTCTCGGTGGCAGCAGGAAGAGAAGGAGATGCAGTCTCAAAGTCCACTATATCTAGATGGATTGTTCAATGCATCACTCTGTTACACTCTTGCTAAGAGAGAACTACCCTTCAAGCCAAGAGCACATTCTACTCGAGGCACTGGGGCTTCCATAGCTTTCATTGCAAATGTTCCCCTTGAGTCCATCTGCAAAGCGGCTACCTGGAGTTCTATGCACACCTTTACAAAACACTACTGTCTAGATGCACACTCTAGATCTGACTCCCAGGTGGGACAGGCAGTATTAAGACATCTTTTCTCTACTCTTCCTTCTCATAACCCACCGCCAACTCCGGGTACTGCTCGCTAGTCTATGCACAGCATGTGATTCTAAGCAGGTTAACAAACATCAGAAGACAATGCATTACTTACCGTAAAAGCATTTCTGATGGTTGTATCTGCTTAGATTCACATGCGCCCACCCTTCCTCCCCGCTCGGATGGAAGGAACATAGACATCTTTCTACATGTCTCTCTTTTCTGTACTCACTCACGTATAGAAGGCTCCCTCAGGACAGAAAAAATACAAACAGAGGGACCTCGACGCGTGAGGGATTGTGGGTACAACGCACGTCACTATAGGGATAGTGTTACAGACACGCCTTGTCGACATCCCCTTTTCGACTACGAAAAACAAAATGCAATACTCCGCAGTGACCACTGGATGTCGGACCTATGCACAGCATGTGAATCTAAGCAGATACAACCATCAGAAATGCTTTTACGGTAAGTAATGCATTGTCATATCTGCCTGGACCCACTTCTCTGGCACCCTTAAGAGACTAATAATAGCATTAAATAATTTCTGGAACAAAGGTGCCAAGATCATACATTTCCACTGGTATTTTGTCCCCTTTTTGGCCACTGTGACGAAAAGAGGGATTTGATCACTTCTTCCAAGTGGGAGCCCCTTCCTTTGAGGCTAGGAGTAGGTGAGCCAGCTACGCAACATTCCCCCTAGGGGTGGCAGTATGCGGGACCTCACAGGGAGAGACTCCCCTCTCGGGGATAAGGATTCCCCTCTTGGGGATAAGGATTCCCTTTCCCATAAGGTAATTCCTTATTACTATCCCCCAAAAACGAGTCCACCATATTAACTGACAGACAACTAAATTCCTCTTGCATGTGTTTTTGTAATGTAATACCAGAACAACATCATCAACCTCGTACTGCTAAGAATAAGAACATGAGAGCAATGAAGAGTGCTTGTCTGTCAGGTACTGACACGAAGAGGCCGACAGGAGGCATAGTGAATAAGGCCCTGACACAAAGCAAGGACGTTTCTTGGAACCTGGGGAAGCCCTAAAAGTATGTCATAAAAAAGGAGAGTCAAGAGAACAAGTAAGTGAGAGCCGGGAGTTTCAAACGGGCCAGATCGAGGAGGCTGGGAAACCACAGGAGGCGCTGCCTTGTTTGTGAGAAAGCCGACCATGAGAAGAAGGGACAACAGCACGCTGCTCGTCCAGAATGGAGGAAACCCATAAGGGTCCCTGGAGGGATGGTTGAGGGGGACCAGTGAAGAAGAGCCCTGCCTTTGGCATGCCGGGTAGGCAATACACTACTAACAGACCCAGAGAGGTCTGTCCATGGGTAGAGTACCCAACCAACAGCCGAAAGCTGGAAGGTGGTGGCGTGAAACGGAACCGAAGGAGGAATCGTTCCATTGACGAAACCTCCAAAGAAAATCAAAACTTGTCGAGAGAGGGACACTGGAGAAACCGGAGAACCATGCTGACCAACCACGGAGACCTCTTCAATTCAGAGACATGGAAGGGCGGGAGACCTGGGCATTGAGGCGTAAAGAGTGAAGATCACTCAGGGACACTGCATCCTCGTCTCAGTGATTGGAAAAAGTGTGTGAAGAGTAAAGACAATTCATGGAGCAGGTCTACTTGTTCCACTGAGTGGCCAAAGTATGGTAACTACTTAGGGATACGTGATACGTACTACTGTGAATGGCAAGACTGTGAAAGGAATAAGAATCCAAGAGAGAATGTGTTTATACATCCTTGAAAGACTTGCAGAATCAGGGGGAACAAATGCCCAAGGTCTGGGAAGAACCATTGAAAGAACTGATGGAGATATTACAAGGAAAAGCGATAGGCTATTGAAGATATCCTATTGAAGAGACTTGTGCTGAGAAGCATCCCTTAGAGAAGGGAGTGGTTCTCCTGGCTTTTTTTGTTTTGTAATTATACTGTTGGGGTCACCGTAGGTCAGTTCTGACAGAGGATGGACTATTAAGTTTGAACTTCACATCTGACGACAAGCACCAGAGTTTAGTTTTGTTAGGTAGTGCACCCCTTAGATTAGTGTTAGTGAGTCATTTTCATTATTATTTAAATAAAAGCTAGTTGAACATGGCTCATGGTATTCCGTTTCCTCCTCCTGACCTACCACAGCACCAAGAGCCAAGCTAATCTCTTCCTGGGAGAAGATGAGTTGGTTGCCCATTGCAATACCATCCACCAGTGAAGCAATATTGTTAAGGGAAAATTATGGGCCTCATACATAGCTTTAAAATGGTCCAGCCATCTGCTTTCGGAGGTGCTTCCACTGATGTCAATTTTCCATTATAAGTGCCCCAGGTTTCATCAATTTCCAAAATTTAATAATATTCCCCTCATGATTGGCCTCAAGCAGATCTCTTCATTTAGCTGCTGCAAAACATTTTTTTTGTGGAGATATTTGTTTATATCCATGGCACAGGAATTGTATATCTTCCTTATTAAGATTATCCATGTCCTTAATCTGGTTTATAAATCTCTGCTTGACAACGCTGCATTAATGATCAAACATGGATTACAATATATACTAGTAATTTTTACCTGCACTGCCTTATTGGTAACCAAAGGGTACATGTTGGTGACCAATTTGCTGTCCATCCTCAGTGTCTCGTCCTCAGCAATATCCACACCGTTAAGAATCCGTTCTAATGGTGACAGGATTGCAGAGTAAATGCCTACGAGGACATTTTCTGACTGAAGTTTTCCCACTGATCTGTTTTTCTTGCAGACCTGTCAATCCGCAAGAGTATTTTTATTGCTATATTTTTTTTGCACCCTTCTATCCTTAGCCCCTGTAAATTCAAGTAACAAAGGTTGATGATCACTTGATTTTTTTGAACAGAAACCATGTACCCACATTAATCAAAATATTACCAATATGCAAGGTTTTACTACCTGATTTTAAAAGTTGGTAGTGATGGAGTATCAGAGGTTCTGCCTTTGCATGCAAGCATTTCCAGATTTAGTACTGAGCATTTGACATTGGTAGCATATTTAGGTTTTTGTGTGGGCTGAGTTGAATTTAACGTTGGAATGTCCCAAGCCTAATTGTCGTGTTGCATAATACTATCAAGAGCAGCACTGGGTTAAAACTGTAAATTAATACCGGACTGTTTACCACTGTTGGCCTTTGTTTTACACACCGGAAAATCTAATAAAAATATTTGTTAAAGAAAAAATCTGTAAATTAAAATCCCCCGATTTAACTCTACTTTATGTCGGCGCAAAAAGGACATAAAAGTACATGCAGCAAATAAAAAACATACAATAAAGTGTGATCATCAACAGGATAAAATATACATAAAATCCAACAAGTTATCAGGTAAAATGATCAATACAAGACCCGATAGCACAGTATGATGTTCGCAGTAATGTTAGGTCAAATCATCCAACCTGCAAATACATGCACATAATATTGGTCAAAACGGATTAAACCCGAACATCAGGGTAGCAGGGAAGAGGCCTTCATCCTCCTCCTCCAAGCTTATAAAACACAATGTTCTAGGCAATGGGTTGCCAGCGAGTCCTTAGCTGCCAGACACAAATATATCGCACCTCTAGCACTCACAGCACTATATTGCTTAAACAGCGGTCTCAAATACTTTTTTCTTATATCGGTATACGTTGGACAAGCTATAACAAAATGGGCCACACCTTGTTATATTTAGACAATGTGGACAATCTGACGAAATTTTCTCTTTCCACTTGCTTCTCAGACTCTCAATTTCATATACAGCGCTCTCATTTGCTTGGTATGTATAACATCCAGGTATGATTCAAAACCATGTGCTTCCTTTAGGGGCGAATAGCTAGTAAGGCTACTAGGCTGTGCTATCTTCACTAGGCTGTGCTATCTAACAGCTTGCGAGGAAGTGACAGTGAAAACCTGAGGGGAGCACAGTCTGCGGCTCACAGGGAAGGAAGACGTTAATCAGGGTGTGCAAGACGGTTAGAATGAAGGTATGTCAGGTGTGCGCCGAGGTGCGGAGAGAGGTGGAGTTGGATTACTGGGTTTTGTTCCGTCTTACTTTAAAAGGAGGAAGAGGCCCGCCAGGAGGGAAAGCATTTGTCTCGAGGGACCGAGGAGGCTGCAGGTAGCGGTGTGGAAGAGGCGTTTGGTTGGGCTTATTAGCCGGTCCAGTGAAACAGTACAGGAGGACCAATATGAGCGGGTGCAGCGTTGGAACAGTCACAAACGTACAAGGTAACAAAGCCATGTGGAACGCCGCCAATGAGGGAGCAGGTGAGCCTGCCAAAGATTGTAAGGGACGTTGAGGAGGGAGGGGGAAAGTGCCATGCGGAACGCCGCCAACGAGGGAGCAGGTGAGCCTGCCGAAGATTGTAGGGGACGTTTGGGAGAAAGGGGGGAATGTGCAATGTGGAACGCCCCTTGAGGGAGCAGGTGAGCCTGCAGAAGAGAAAGGGGGTGTGGGCAGGAGAAGGGGTGAACCCTTAACTGGAATACCGCCACCGTGGGATGTGTTCATAACCTGGACAGTCAGTATCAGGACTAACATAGGGGAACTGGGACATCAGGCAGGGGCTGAGGTAACCACTGCTCGGCTGCCAGTTGCTGGATTACTTATAAGCAACAATTAAGAAATAAATGAGCCGCATGCAAATACCCTTTAGTCTCAGCGTACTTTGTGTAACCAAACCCAAGTAGTGACACAGCTGGTAAGGCAAAGGTTGCATAGCCTTGGAAGCAGAGGGGTTGCAATGCCCATTTCTCATGGAAGCAGACAATATCAAACTCTCTGATCCACTCACACCAATCATTATCTAGTACTTTTTTTTCCAGACAGTCTAATACATATTGCACACAAGAGGAGGGTACAGTAATGATCCTAGCCCTTGACACAGAGAAGTCCTTCAAACGTGTCAAGTGGCCCTTCCTGCTTTCCATTCTCAACTGATTCGATCTGGGTGAGAACTCCCTTGCTGCGAGGGTAACAATTAATGGTTACATCTCAAGAGTTCCTGCTGTTGAGTGGTACCAGACAAGGCTGCCCACTCCACTCCACTGTGCTGTTTGCCCTGGCGCTGGAACCTCTAGTGGCTAGGGTTAGGGCAAATGAGAAAATTCAAGCAATACCCTATGTCGACACCACACATAAGTTTGCTCTATTCGCAGACAACATCAATCTATTTCAGAACCAGAATCCTCCCTCCCATCTGGTGCTTCACTTACTGCAAGATTTCCAAAAGGTTTTAGGAATTAAAATAAATGTAGGCAAGTACAAAGCCCTGAATCTGAACATTCTCGAAGAGGTCGAGTAGGTGAAGGACCTCTCTCCCTTCCGCTGAGCCACACATAGTATTACATACTTGGGGATCCAACTCGCTCCTCACCACTAAGCCTTGTACGAGGCTAGCTACCCGGATTTGCTTCAATCAATCGGGCTGACTGGTCAGGTCAAGTCTACAGGCCATATCTGGTTCAGAAGAATTGCCTCTATCAAAATGAACATACTACCTAGATTGTTATATTCCTTTAAGGCATTAACAGTTTTAGTCACTAAATCTACCCTGGGGAAGCTGCAACAGGACATATTGGCATACATATGGCATAACCACCCTCAAAGAACCGCAAACTTAACCCTATAAAGTTCAAGACACAATGGGGGCCTATTTTACTGAACAGTTAGCAATACTATCGAGCCGCATGGAAGAGTTCCCAACCATAAAGAACACCTTACAGGTCTGGGACAGCGTATCAGTGAGGCTGAGCCGGACCTCCTTACTGGGTTCTGTAACGCCTATACATTTTAGCACACATTTTCACCCAGCATACAAGGGCAGGGTGTTTGAATCGTGGAGGTCGGGGTTGTGATTCCTGACGCACCTTTTTGAGTAGGGGCAAATCAGATTATTTGACTCATGCAAAGAGACCTTTGGGCTTGACAAGCGTGAGCATTTCTGCTACTTCCAGATAAGACACTGTGCAATGTAAGGCAACAGTAAGACAGCAGCTTCCAGACTGCATAAAGCATTTGAAAAATTATTCTCCCATGCTGACTCCTTGGGACTCCCAGCCTGCCTCTGAGTGCCTAAACGCTAAGATAAATGAGGTCCATCCGGTTTTCACAAGGGCTTAGCAAATAGACTTAGAGAGGGTCAGCCCCGATGACAAGTGGGCCCCGATCTGGAGGGTGCCTGCAAATCTTCAGTCCAATACGCATGACACATTTTTAAAATGATCTCTAGGTGGTATCACACGCCCAGTAAGTAGGCACACATATCCAGAGACTGATCGGGGCTCTGTTGGTTGGGATGCAGGGGTGCTGGTACAGTTCTACACATATGGTCACACTTTCTCAAACTACACCCCTATTGGGTGTGAATATTCTGTCTCTTGCAATGTATAACATGCAGCAATTTTCCCAGTAACCCAGAGACGCATGCCTACTGGGACTAATTGAAACCAGACATGCTCTTGCCAGCAGAGGCTAGTGGTTTCTACTACTGTTAATGCTTGTAGTAGTTAGAAGCACTATAGCCACATTCTGGCAGTCAACAAATGTACTTACAGGGGAGGACTGGATGGTTAGAATGTGGACCCTCCTGATTTGTGAACAGATGACATTTACCATAAACAATTAGATAAGCCAATTTCTTAAAAAATGAATTCGCTTCTTAAGCTATTTTAAGTTATCTAACAAAGACTATACCTGCACCACCCTCCTAAGAACTCAAGACCTACTGAATATTGCCTAGGCCACCCCGGTTGAGCAGGTCCTACTGTTGTAAACTATAATATCATGGGTGGATCACAGGAGGACAAGCCCCCCCACCCATGTTATATACGCATTATCACCCCCTCTATATCTCTATGTACTGTGGCACCTTTGCTATAAACTGAGACACCAAGTGCAGTGAGCTGTGGTATTCATCATTGACAATTCGGCAGAAGCACATTTTTGTAGGTGATTTAGGATCTTTTTCTGTTTTTACTGTTCGTTCCCCTTCCCATTGTTTTACCCATTATTATACCCCATGCATCACTGTTTTTTTAAATTCTGGAAGCATGGTTTGTTATGCAAATGTTCTCGTATACAAAGTTCAATAAAAAGATTGGATTACCAAAAATTTGATTTTTGTTTTTTGTTTTATTGTGTCTGATTGGTGAAAACTGGAAGCTCATAATAGGTTGTTTCCTTCTGTAGGTTTAGTATAACTAGTGGTCTGTAATTTGTTGTTCATATAGATCTCAATATAAAAATATAGAATTTTAGAATTAGTTTGCTCCTTTGTTCATTTAATCCTTAGGTGGATATTGAGATATAGATGTCAACGCATTGGGAGATCCCTCCTAGATTCCAAAAATGTTTTGAAAACTTTCTTATAGACTTTCAAATGTTTGTTCCATTATTTTGTTTGTACACTAAAGTTACTTTCCCAAAACAATGTAACTGCATTAGAGGGAACCATGAGGTCTATGGACTTGAAAAAAAAATTATTCTCAAGGGGTTGCCAAAATCAATTTAAGCAATGTTAAACCAACAATATTATTTGCCTGTAAATTCTCAATTTGTGGTAACAACTATCCAATTGCATCTAGACCCTCCTTGTGGGGGAAGAATGCATATGAACTGGCTACATCCATTGTGAGTAGAACGTGATTATTATGATCAAATGCCATATCTTCTGGAAGTCGTACGAGTATCTTTCACATATGTTCTGCTATATTGTATAGTTCATTAATTACATATATACGCACCCCTAGGAGAGTGTCTCAAGGAGCTCTACCAATAGATGAACATTAACAAACTCAAAATCAGTCCTGACAAAACTGAAATCATGATTACACCGGAAGACAGAGGGAACAACCAGCACATACCACGGCTAATAGAGCTGAGAAACCAACCAACGCCCTCCAAAGCTGTAAAAGACCTTGGAATCCTTATATACAACGAGTTAACACTTGAACCCCAAGTGAATGCAATAATCTGGAAATATTTCTTCCTCCTACAAACGATTAAAAATATCCTACCATTCCTCTCCTTCACACACCAAACACTGGGCATCATATCCCTCATTATGTCCAGGATTGATTATGCTAACAATATATACCTTAGAATGCCAGAATACCTAATGAGGAAACTACCACCAATAAAAAACGCGGCAGCCAGACTCCTCCTCAAACTCGGCAGAAGAGATCATATCATACCAGCACTCAGGATGCTACATTGGCTCCCGATCAAAAAAAATAATCTCCTTCAAAACCCTGTGCATAACGCACA
This sequence comes from Ambystoma mexicanum, assembly GCF_040938575.1. Taxonomy (NCBI): domain Eukaryota; kingdom Metazoa; phylum Chordata; class Amphibia; order Caudata; family Ambystomatidae; genus Ambystoma; species Ambystoma mexicanum. Next base: position 547,150,463 of record NC_090932.1, read on the forward strand.
GAGCAATACACGCCCACGGAGCAGACTTTATCCAAAAGAAATTCTCTTTCTACAAACCAGCTAGAACCCTGAGATCCTGTAACCACATCCATCTTGAACCCAAATGGTAATGGAAAAGAACTGGGCGGCTCAGCATTCTCCTGCTTAGCCGCGTATCTATGGAACTCCATTCCGAGGGAAATTCAGGAAACTGCTGAAAACCTGGCTCTTTAACTCAGAACACAACGAAGCTGACTGAACGACATCTGCATACCTCCCGAACAACCAATTACGGGAAGAAAGAGAAGTACCCTGGAAAAATAAGATTAAAGGATAGGACTGGAAAGAGAAGCACTGCCACCCTGCCTCCCGCCACCACCAACCTCCCCGGCGAAAAAAGAGCCCCGGAAAACCAGAAACGCTAGGGCCAGTGAAGTAGGCTAAGGAAAATCACCCCCAGGCATGCCACGAGTAAGGGCAACAAGTGGGAACTGTTACCAAACACGAACTATGCCCTTACTAGAACTTAACGCCCCAGGGGAATCCAGTTAAAGAACCTCCTGCCACACTGATCACTCTCTGGGCTAGGAACAGGCATCTAATCAGCAATAGGGACTGCACTCAGAATTCGGCCAAAAGACAGAGTAGCACAAGAACACTTCACCCAGAGGCAGCTATACTGATACAGCTAGAAAGGGCACACAGAAGAAGGGAAGATACAACTTATAAACCGGAAAAGCTGAAGATGATCAGCTTCGGCCACTAACAACCAATACTGTTACTAACAACCCTCCGCATACACCTCTCACATAGTGCACTAAAACAATCAGAACTCCTCAGCACAGCAAACCGCACACACTTCACAACACCTCAACTACAAGACATAGCACACACAACCTTGCGCAACACCACATAACGTTTGCCTCCCGAATCTCGCACCCAAGCTCAGTGAATGCTACATCCAAACTGAAGCTGCCAACAGCACATCACAGCTCCCTTGCTCTTTGTCCCCCTCCTCCCACTAACCTACCCCCCTTCTTTTTTTTCACAGAGCGCTGAGAGAACATGCAAGAGGTACCTGTGTGCGGTATAAAAACCTTTAACATTGTAATAATGGTTCTCAGTTTTCACTAGTTGCAGCAATTATCGCCTCATCGGTGGTTTCTGAAGGGTTTTATGAATTTCTGGCAAGTTATAAATTACAAGTGTAATTGCAAATGTGTTTGTAAGAAATGTCCTCATTTTGTGTGTAATCCATGCCTTGTCTTCTGCTTCAATATTGTATCTATCAGTTTCTTCATTGATGTTCTAAGGTCAAAATCTTTTTTTCATATTAGTATGTGTCTTCCAACTGTCTCCACGATTTCCTCCATGTAGTACTTAGTTTTGTGACCAGGCCAATAGCCTGACCATGTCAAAGACGAGGGCGTGAACCCCTCTAAGCCAAGGGTGAGAGGGCTACCAAGGAGGAATCTGCCACCAGTCCTATCTTTGTGGTGGACAGTGGCAGCAGAGAGGACCTCAATTCCTTCCCCCTTTTGTGCCATCTTGTAACTTTGCAGAACCATGTCTCCAGCCTTGCATCCGAGTATTGCGGTAAGTCAGACATGGTAGACGTACCAGAGGACATGGTTTAAAAATGTTTATTAAGAAATCAAAGAAACCTCCTCTAGCCCTTTTTCTATGCAGGTATCCCCAATCTAAAAAAAAAGAAAATTGTGCTCATCAGGATGTTTTCACAAATGTACCTAGTACCTGCTCTATCGCTATAAAAGAAAGAAAGAACAAAGAATCTGAGCTTGAGCTTATGGTAGGGTCACTTCCCCTCTTCGTTAACTTAGTGGAGGCTGGTACTCAGACCCCCATCCAAGAGTTCTGCCGGTACTTTCAAATTCAGGATTGAATGTCCAAATTTTGAAACAAAAATGTCTCTCGGCTTTCCTTTTTGAATTACAGTAAGGTCCTTGTCCAGTATTCAAAAACAGTCTTGGCTTAATTCCTTCTGATAAATCTCCGCCGGATCTGGATATGTTTGTATTCGCAATTGTAACAAAGTTCACGTTTGGTCCTTTTTGAATGGCTCAAGTTCTCCTTCTCTGTAGGCTATGGGTTTGGTCAGTCCTGGTTGATGCTTCCTTTCTTACACTCTCTCGTGGGATACCATATTCTTGGGCCTGAGTGGGGTACTGGCTTGTGCAAGCCTACTAATTAGCTTTCTTATCTTGTCCCCTCCTGGAGTTTTCATATGCTCAGTCCTGCATGGACTAAGTGCCTATTAATCCCAGTTTGATAGCCTATTTCACTCAACCCCTCCTGGGTTATTAGTCTGCTCAGCCCGGCATGGGCTGTGGGCCTGCTCAACCCGGTTTGTTGGTTTTCCTTTCTCGCCCCTCCTCGCTTATTCGTATGCTCAGCCCAATGTGGACTTGTGGCTTTCTCAGCTTTCCTTTCCTCATCTCTTCTCCCCTACGTAGGATTGTGGGACTTTGTACTGTGCAGGCCCATGGTCTGTTATGCCTGTATGCCTCTTCTTGGGTTGTGCAGATGTGTAGCTCGGTGTGGGCTTTGCTGGGCCTCACCACCCGCCAGATCTTGATGTAAGATCACAGACCTATTTCCCAGCAGTGGTGCTCCCCTGGAGCCCTGCTGTCTGTGGCTACCTCAGTTATGTGGTTTGGTTCTGGCTTTGGTCTGTGCGTCTGTACATCTTTTAGTGGATGGATGGCTCTGGACGTCGCTTCGGCGGGACACCGACCCGCTGTTCATGGCTTGCCCTCACTTCCTGTGGCTTCGGCGAGACTGAGTTCTCCAGATCATTTACCTCTGTCAAAGTTGCAGCGTTCCGCAGATCATCTAGACTATCTGCCCACCACATCAACGACATGGCTCTTCCTTGTCCTCCTTTCTGTGAGGGAGGGACTCCTTTTGCTATTTTGCCTAGACGTTCAGGCCGGCATATTACACTCTCTAGCTGCTTCTCTCTCCTGTTGCTGGTGCCCAGGTGCATTCGAGTTCTTCGCTGGAACGAAAAGGGAGGATGCCACTGGTTCTGATCTTCCCATGAAGACCTTAACAAATACTAGTCAGGAACCAAGCCATCCACTTGGGCCATGTATAGGATTATCCTGATCAGCCTATATGGAACCAACAAACATTGCAGAGTCATAAGCAGAGGGAGGTGGGGTGGAATTCTTACTTGGGCCTTCCTCTTCCGCAGGGTCGGGGGGAGGGAGAAATCGGCCCCAGTGGAATCCTGCTTGCCTCTTCCACTCGGGAGGATATTGCATAGCACGCTCACCTCCCTAGTCCCAAAGGGGGTGGCTCACCCTTCAAGAGAAGGGACGAACTGCCTGGATTCATCACAGTACAAATAATCACAAGTGTTTTTTCTCAGTTGCAGGTGCAGCAAAAGATGGGAGATAAAAAGAGAAGCCAGTGGAGCCAAAAAACAGTTTCCCACATGAACAAACTCCAGAATCCGATTCTGTGCCTAGGGAAGGCCAAGAGGAGAGGGACGCCGACTGTAGCCACCCACTACCACGGGGCGGAACTGGCAAAGCTTGTGGGGAATTCCACATTTAAGAGGCAATCCACTACAGGCTGAATTTACCAAGAGAATCCCTGACAGCGGGCACCAAAGCGTGAACTATAATAAGGCTCTTCTACTGCGATCAAGTCCTTTGGACGATGAGCCCATGCAGAGAAAGGGGGTGGGTCTAAGCACCATTTTAAAGCTTTTCCCTGCACATACATGCCGCAGGAGATAAAGAGCTAGTTTGGTTGGGGATAAGTGGTAAACCAGTACAGGGGAGAGCTATTTAAGCAGGGGACCGGAAATGGTAAGTGTGGGTGTATCAGTAAGGTCATGGGTGGAGGTGGATGAGTGACCAAGGGACCAGCAGCAGGAAGAACGAAGCAGCAGTTTGTGGAGAAGAATGTTGGAGCATGTGAGGAATTGGTTTAGGAGTGATAGTAGTTCTGCAATAGAAGTGGGTTTGTGTGCGAGACAAATGTGTAGAGCGGGTAGTGTACGATGTGAGTGAGCAAACTGGTTCAGGGTGTAAGGATGGTGGCTGACTTAGTGTTAAAACGGATTTCTGAACTCTGACCTGGTGCGCAGAGGTTCAGAAGTTCATCCTAGTTTCTTGGAACAGGGTAACCTTCTGGACAAGTCAGACCAATCAAGGTAGCTTGGCAAGCCAACACAATCTTATCGAAATACATATATACAAGACCAATGGGGTCTAAAGGGTTAATGAACAAAATGGGTCCAGAACCTGCAAGGGGTAGGAAACAGGCAGTGCAAATAGTCTTTAGTCCCTTCTGCGTCAAACACACGCCTAACTAAGAGACGGTTCAGTCCCTAAGAAGAGTGGAGCCTAATGCTCAACTGTACTTGCAATGCTGGCGCACGTGGTAATACAGATGGGCAAAACGGGGTCTCTTCAAGGGGCTGTAGCAACTCAGGAAGGTGGGTGGAGCGATGAAGAATAGGTTCCCACTATTCGAGGAGGGTCCACTTGAGGGCAGAGTCGATTCCACGAGATGGGAATAGTTTGCATATTCGCACTATCAGTGGAAAGGAGAGGGGCACCAGGGGCCACTTGTGCGTAAAAATGGATGGAGGCGCTAGGTGCCACTGGTTAGGGTTGCGATTACTCACCGACTCCCGGCGCAAACTTCGGCAGTCGAGTCCACATGGGTTGCAGGTTCAAGTACAGCAATTTGGCGGCTCTGCTGCTTTCAGCAACGAAGATACAGCAATGATTGCCAAGCGGGATAGTGGCGATTTCTCCGCTCCTGCTGGATGGATCAGGCCAGTTTCACTGCAGCAGGCTTCAGGGGCAAGAGGGGCACAAATGCAGCACACCTGCAAAGTTCGTCACCATGGCTGGGCGACACGGTAACCGCATATACTCCGGTTCGGGCACCCTCACTTTATTCCAGACCTGGGAAGGCCAAGTGTATGAAATTCGGTGTGAGAGTGCCGTGAACACACAGCTAGCGACGTACCAAGGGCAAAGAGTCTGCGTAAGTTGGTCAGCCCACTGGATGGCCCAGGGACATTTCCGAGAAGGCTTACTTGCAGGGTTTGATGAAGGTGCCGAGAATAGTTGGTCCCACTATTCCAATGGGTCGAAGCGTCTTTGCAGACCTTCTAGGACGACCAGATTCAGAGGGGTCTCACGGGAAGACCGCAGGCTCAAGTAGGGTCGTACTGGGACAAGAAATGGGCCCGGACACCCAAGAAAAAGTGGCCCACCCATCGCCTCAAAAAAGTGGCCCAACCCTTGACCTCTGATGACATCACCGGAAGTGATGTCATTTACCCCATCCGAAAGTGACATCCTGGGAAGCGATGAAACACAACCTTTCACCCCTTGACCAAACAGAAAGTGGCATCAAATTACATTGCTCCTAAGTACACAACGAAGAATGGATCTCCATATGTATCATTAATATCTGTGTGTATAGATCATATTGTCAAATTACTGTGAATGCAAGCAGACGTCCAAGGCCAAATGATATGTTATTGTATAGCACTTACACTTAAGCTCTTTTTTATAGAACAGATATGCATATAATAATCACCCAACCTGTATTGGTACTCATTTATCGACCTCAGAAGGATGAAAGGCTGAGATGGCCTTGCTGGGATTTGAACCTGCAACCTGCAGATCACACACACATCGCAGCAGCGAGCGCTCAACCCACTGAGCTATCATATTGGCTATAGTAAAATGAGCAATTATTCTGTAGTGGATACCATTAAACTGGTAACTGAGATTTAACAGCAGACCAGTTAAGTTCATCTGCAGGTCTGGGGCATGCATGTCAAGCCTGCGTGCATATACTTTCAAGCTTCAGAGGCCGGCAAGATAGGTAAAGCAGCGCACTCACAACCAAATGCCCAAGAATCTCCAGGTAGGACTGAACATATAACATCTCAGCAACAGTTACTCAACCTGCTGTGCTACCTTTTTAGCTTTCCAGTTTACATTTGTCGGCAATCTGAACACTCAAAGAACTCCTTGTGGATCCCTGATACTGCCCAAAATCACTGCAGTTCATTCATCTATATGACTTTAAAGCCAGTGGTATTTGCTCTCCGACAACATCGACATTGCACACTGATTACTTGGTATGTACGGCCAAAACTGGAAATGTTTTAATATGTTATTACCAGTGTGAGGTTGCCCCTGTACTTAGTGCCCATTGTGCACATTTTAAATCTTGTGAGCATGCTTAAGCACAGACAGCCCCCCCCCCTTTTAAAAAACACAAAATGGGAGGGACATGATATTGGTAAACTAAAATGACCTGGCAGGGAGAACCACTTGCCCCCATCAGTCCTCTTCATTAAGAGCTTAGCTTACCCTGTAGCCAGAAATAGGTATTGCATTTGTAGCAGAGTGCTGAATTTTGAAATTTTTTTTTCTGAAATGAACTGTCTCGGAGGGTGGCACGTTCCTCTGTGGTGAATGTCTAGTAATGATTCAGACATTCTCATCTTTACATTTACTCACCCTGTGGGCCTCTGCATTGCAATTAAATATAATTAACACCCACTTCAAGCTATGCTGTGACCTCACCTAACACAGGCAGTGGTGAAATTCGCCAGTTGTAAATGTCAGTCCTTTGATGTATTCTATACAAAACGTTGCCTTAGCTGGCTGCACAAGTGCACTTTGGAAGGAAAAAACAGAAGTACCATACCAGGTAAAGGGTACTCAACGGACGGACAGACAGACAGACCAGTCACACTGTTAGGTTTAGTGCCAAATTCCAGAAGCATCGTTTAGCACAGCCCCCTTCTGCCCCACGCTCTCCACATCCTCGGTGTGCAAGTCCAGTACCAGTCACACCAGTCCAGTTTGTTTAGTGTGCCGAGGGTAAGAACTCCTTTGGGTCTGCTGCTGTTACCGGACTGAAGCTACAGTCAGGATGCACGCTAGAATTACTGGGCACTGACTGCTAGGCAGTTGTGTCGACAGTCCACAGTACTCTGGGACAATGAGACCATGTACCAGCCTTTTCCAAGTCGGAGCAGAGCAGCCCAAGCTATACCCCGGCCGCTAGCACATGCTACTGGAGCTTTTTGTAAAGTGTGCTGCGCTGCAAGAGCAAGGTTTTATCACTAGATGCACGTGCTGGCGCTAGGTTACATGGGTCTGCTTGGGCGAGGGGAATATTGCAAAAAAACGAGCCTGGCTGTCTGTCTTGTGGCCGCCGATCACTTAATGTGAATGGAGTCAAACGAAAAACCAAAAAGCTCATGTTCAAATTTGAGCATCTTTTCATGGAAATAACACATAGCTCTCCTTGCAAAGGTCTTCTTCAGCACCTGTGTGATCCCTATTCATTAAAGCCTGGAGGCCTTGCAAGCTGCAAATTGGAAAACGAGGGATCACAGGGGCTGGAGAAGACTGCAAGGCAAGCCCCGTGTTTTGTTTCAGAGGGAAAGTCTTCTTCAACATGAGCATTTTTTTTCTTCAGCACTCTACACAGCACGTCGGTAGAAGGCAGCCCCGGGCACTTTGGAGGCTGCCATTGGGAAGCGCTGTTTAAGTAAAATCGGTGCTGTGTGTATCTTGGAATCATAAACAATATATTAAAGTAAAACATATGTACCTTACTCACCTCCCACCCCCCAAGGTAGCAGGTGTGGCGCATGGCTCTGAATACGATCTTCATTGGAGCAGAGCCTCGGGGCACGAATGGCAGTCCGTTAACAGCACTGGATGTTCGTGTGCTCTCGGCTCAGAGGGCCACTCATGGAGCTGGCTGGTGGTCCAGAGTTTGACTGCTAGTAGCTCTGATGAGATTAATCACAGTTCAGTATGGGCAAAACACCAGCACACTACGTGCAACGTCACTTGTACATCAAGCAACCCGGGCAGACTCTGGCCCCCAGCCTGGATGCAAATAGGGAAACCACACTATTTGTTTTGCAGTCTTTACTGAGCCAAGTACCGGTTATTAAACGCAGTTTAAATTGTTCACGGTATACAAAGCATTCATTGTGGCACAATGAAGTCAATGGCCACTTGATGTGCAATGGTCAAACATTTCTACACTGTACTGTACAGAAGCTTTTAGGCACAAGGATTTTGGCAAATGACCGAGGACACCGAGATGGAATTTCTTGTGATGATCGTAACGGAGACAACGGCAGAAAAAAAACATGCTTTCAAATACATATATTATTTTTCAAAAGAATTTTTATTCTCACACAGGCCCAGGCGTGGGCAAAAACCGGCCCCCAGGGTCTACACATCATTTTCGGCCTGGCCACGTCCAAAGGACATCTGCACTTCTAAAAAATCCTTCGAGAATGTCTAGGGCCTTTGGAAATGGCTAATAGACCCAAGTGCACTGTACTGTAAGGTACTTGTACACTTGTTACATGTTGCAGAAAAATTGCAACATTGGAAAGGACTAAGGGAAACAAAGTCTCCCAGTGCTGACTATCTTAAGGGCATGTCAGTTTCCCCATAAAAAGTGAGCGAAAAGCGCAGAGGAGTGCAGCAGAAGGCTGGGCTCCTCTGGTAAAGTCAGACTATGGCGTTTAACATCAGCAAAAAGGTTGGGGGTATACATCTGGAGGGAAAATTGCACATAAATGGGAGTCTTTCCTACCTCTTAATAGAAGTGTGTGAAGAGGAGGTGGAGTAGAAGTGATGTGGAAGGAGGAGGAGTAGTAGTAGTGGGGATAGTAAAAGTGTCGCAGGAGGAGTAGTAGTAGTTGGACAGGAGTAGAAGTGAGAGTAGAAGTTACCATCAAAGGGTGGAGGTAGGAGAGAGCAGGAGTGGGAAATTGGATGCACAGAAGGTTGGTAGAGTGGAGCAAGAGGAGAGAAAGGTAGGTAAAGTAGAAGGGTATGGTGATGGTGACAGTTAGTGAACCCAGTTGAATCCAACAGAGCAATTGCAGCGACCAGAATCCCAATTGGAACAGTAACCTATGGTGAGAGTAGCGAACGTATGTCCCATAGGAGTCAGTGAGCCTGCTTTTAGAGAACCATCACTAGTCTAAGTCAGAACTTTGACAGTATGAGTTGGTAGTACTAACCAGTTTTACATACACCTTGGTCAGGGAGGCGGGTCGTGGCAAGATGAGATCAAATAAATGGCTCTGGGTCCCACAAAACATTTCACTATAGACCATTGAAACTGTCTGAGTGTTTACTGTGCCATCTGTGGCAGTGTTTAGAATTGCAAGGACACCATACTTGCTGGCTGGTTTAATTGTGAGAGCCATGTTTTCTCATAGTTGTTTCAAGCTTTTTTCTCATATTCCTACGTCCGGTCCCCTTTCCTTCATACTGCATGGGTGTCCCTGCATAGGTACCAGACCAGAACCATTTTTCCGTGGCAAACAGCACTTTCCCCTTTAAATGTACCATGGATCATGACCACTCTCTGCCAGGCCCGCCCACCAGCGCCTCTCCTTAGTCCTCTTTTCCGCACTGACTGGGTCAGACCAACCCATTGCTAGCACATGCATTTTTTTCCCAGTATTTCCTTTAGCTTACTCCAGGCCCAGCGCCTCGCTCCCTGACGTGTCAGTTGCGAGCGGGTTTACCCATGCGCCTCCTGCGACGGTTCCTATCTGCATCAGAACCCCATTTGCTCTGTTTAGAGTGTCTCGTGTCGGACCACCAGTGGGATTCTTGCGCGGCAGAGTCACTCTGCATCACCTTTGGAGTTTCCTCCCCTGACTGGCAGGCTTCTATGGCCTCAATAGCTAGCTAGATAGTAGCCACCATTAAGGAACTCTACAAAATCCAGAACAAAACTCCACAGTGGGTATGCAGGCTCTTGCCGTCGTAGCTAGAGCCACAGCTGTGAAATTTCAGTGACAAGTCCTGTGAGATGTAATTAGCAAAGCGGCAACTTGGGCCTCACCATCCGCTTTCTATAAGCATAACTGGGTGTTTACCAGCGCCAGGTCAGATGCTGTATTTGGTCAAGCAGTGATAAGGAATCTGTTTGCCAACAAGTCATAAAGAAATGTAGTTCTCCAAATCTTGATGGTGTCGTAATCGCCCATGCAGTATTGAGAAAAGGGGACAGGATGTAGGAGTAATAAAATGTTACTCAGTATTGACTGAAGTTCTCCTAGTCCATAGACCCCTTTCCTCCATGCATCCCACTCACCATCCCCTATGCCAAAAAAGTTGCCATTATGGACCGTCTCGTGTCCGATGCTACAAAGGGAACTGAGGTGGGGTGCCTGATGTGCGTGTCTGGCGGAGTGTGGTCCCGCCCATGCGGAGGGGAAAAGCACTTTTTGCAGGGCAAAAATGGTTCCGATTACGTTCCTATTCAGGGCCGCCCATGCAGTATGGTAGAAAGGGAGACCATGGACTAGGAGTACTCGGTCACTACTGTGAGTAACTTTTTATTTATTCATGACATTTTCATGCTTGCCGTAAGAGAAATGTAGAGCTACCAATTTAAACACTCGAACATGGAATTCTGGATCACCGTATAAAATGTACTTTTTAAATTCAAATACCCTATATTCTGGTAATTCTGGTTCAACAAAACTTTGATAACATAGTTACAGAAATGCTTTAATTTTCATGTTCTGCATTAGCCTATAAAGGTCAATCTCTTCCCCCAATAAGGTGCTTTTCAATAAGGTTTGAATTTGTACGGGTGTTAACTGTACATCTGAGAGATTTATCACTAGATTTTCTACAAATGTAAGTTTCCCTTTTATGGTAGATTTCTTCTTTTTTACCTCATGTGGTTCTCCCTCTCAATCTTGAAACACTTGTGTATAGGCGCGTTATAAATGCCATATCCTATCATATCTATTTTTTCTATAAAAGTAATTTTTTTATTCTATTTGTGTATTGAATGTATTTTTTAAATCGTTTCTATAATGAGGTTTACATTGAAAGAACCTTACAATTCAAAAGTAAGCCAGAACAAGAAGGTTCCATCAAAGTTGTGTTGGACTTTAATTGACTTACTTAGTTTGAGGCCTCTAATGCTAGAGGAGCTTTTTTCTTGCACAGTTTAATACAAATGTTTACCTGATTGAATTGAGGTGCATTCCCGATCCACCTCGTTGACAGCTGCAAAGTCACCAGAGCTAAGATAATTGTGCAACATTGAGTAAAAAGCTGAGCCTCTGGCTGGCTTAAGCACAGGAGGGTGACCCTTTGCTAAGGGGCTTATAATTACTGCAAACAGAAAAGGACCCAGGTGGAGTGAAGAAAAGGAGACCCCTACGGCAAGTGGGCAAACTTCAAGGTCCTGCCCAGGTACAAGCACCAGGGGATCCCTGTGGTAAGACTGGTAAACTGATAGGTCTTGCCGCGTTATGAGTGTTTCACATGGCTACAGAGTCCCAGAACATTATTCATTGTTAGGACCATCTACACAGTCCTGGTAAAGAAGTGTGCTAGTGTACTTAAACTGTCTGGAGAATGTGCATGCATTGAATGCGCTTTCTTGGGGGTGGATGCAGATCAGACATTGGACTAGGGATAGTAGGTCCTCTTGGATGAAGCCCTTGTTTGATTTATCCATTCTAATATTGTTTCTTGAGAATCTCACTTTTTGTGTTCGTTTCCCCATTCTAATATGTATACCTCCATCTATTCCCTCCAGACAACATATACAGGTATTCTAATATCCTTATGTGCTGTGTTATTGGTTGTATCCAACTTGAGACATCCCCAGGTGCTACTATGCAATTTCGAAAGCCTTTGAAACACATCTCTGAATGCATCATCGGCCAGCTGCCTAGGATGAGAAGGCCTTTGTCAACAAGGTGTCCCTTAAAGTGTGATTTAATGGAGGTTGGCCTTGAAAATGGAAACTTGTCCCATAAATGACAATACAGGATGATGATGTGGAAGACTGATAAATCCCTAATGGGACATCACATTCACAAGGAACCTCTGCTGACGGAGAAATGAAAGAAAAATATGTTCATGGTGGATTAAATTTGACAAGGTAAAACTCCAATATATACCTACTGTCAAACAAAGGAGCAGGCAGTCCCCTATGCCGCAAGAATTATCCAATTATAGTTTACTATTGTGCTCGGATTCCAACCTGATTCAGACTCTGATGCCACAGATAAACGCACCAATAGCAAGAGTAGGTACAGAGACAGAAAACAGAGGAAGACGCTGCTGAAAGTTCATGGAAGATGGCCTCTACCTTGGAGAACACTGTCTGCCCTCTTTGTATGGTGTTTTTTTTTACATTCTTCAGGATTTACATTCTTTGGATGGAGGTAAGATTGGTATCCCTTCACTCGAGTGCAGCTGAACAGAATTTTGAACCCTGTTATCTATTAGGCAGTTTGCCAGCATTTGTAGGAAGCAGGCAACATCTTTACTTGTGACACGTTTATCTTAGTATTTGCAAACAGCATTTTTAACATCTTGTGCATTACTGTGTTTAGTCCACCGCAGTGAGAAAAAGCACTGACAGTCAGGTTTGTTTGGGAAATCCTGATAGCTAGTTTCCACAAGGGAACTACAGTTCTCCAGCATTGGATCTTTCATGGATTCACATGCTGTGAATATTTCCCATCATGAGGCTTGGAAAACTCAGTAACTTTAGTATAGTAGTTTTCCTATGGAAAAAAACATTGACCCCTTGAGTGTCCTATCAACGTCGTTATGGGTGCTTTGGACAGCACCAATAGGACGTCCATTATATAGCTCCATCCCCGTGGCTTCCCCTCATATTTCAACTGTCTTCCCCACTGTTGGGATCACTTCGTGTTCTCTCCTGAGAATCCATCTTTATTGTGCAAACATCGTTCTGACAGCCTGCGCTGTTCCCAGTCTCCCTTGGTTGTGAGTTCCCGGGTCTCGTTATGTCCTCTTCAGGGCCGAAGACATCGTTGTTCCGGCTATGTTTGAACTGCGGCCTCAAGAATGTGTTTGAGGGGGACGGACATGCGGATTGCCTGTACTGCCCCTGTATACCCCAATCACTCGACCGAGAACTGCGACATCTGTCGGGGCTTCTCCCAGAAGAACCTCAAGGACTGCAACAGGGGTTTGATTTGCTGGCTGAACGAAGGGGCCTATCCGGGGTCAGAAGTCAGCTCTTCCCACAGGGGCCGGTCCACCACTCCTTTGGCCAAGAGGTCGCCATTGCACCAGAGGGCTCGGTCGGAGGAAGCATACTGACGGTGACTCTGTCGTCGTCTACTCTTGTGATGATTATTCCGTCGAGGCAGAGACGAAGAGGAAGGTCTTGAGGAGCTTTCGGAACCGTAGATGGTTCTGCTCAAGTTTCAAGGTGGCATGTAGGCAGTTCCAGAGGGAGGCCCCTGAAGAAGACAACGATCTACCACCAGCTTGTTTCTTTGAAAAACGACTGACCCTGAGGGAGTTGGAGCTAGAGGAGCGAAGGGCTCTAGAGGGGAGGTAATTACGGAGGGATAGCTGAAGGTAATTTGGACCCAGGCCCCAGAAAGCCTTGCGGACAATGCAAGGTTTTAAATGTAATCCTTGCAACCACAGGGAGCCAATGAAGGGATTTCAGAGCTGGAGAGATACGATCCCAGGGCTTGAGGCCAAAGACAAGTCTTGCACTCCTGTTGTGGATTAGTTGTAAAGGGCGGAAAGTGGAGGCAGGTAGATTTAGAAAGAGGCTGTTACAGCAGTGCAACCTAGAGAGAATCAGAGCTTGGGAGACAAGGAGCTTCTGAGGGAAGCAGAGGAAAGGAAGAGTGCCTTTAAGGTGGTGCAGTAAGAAGTTTGACTTTTTGGAGACATCAGAGATGTGTGCGGAGAAGGAAAGTGTGGAGTCAAAGATGACCCCAAGGTTCTTGGCTTCGCTGCTAGGGGCAGGAGGAGGGCCAAGGGAGGCCGGCCAGAGAGTGAGGGGAAAGGATGGAGGGGGTGTACCAATGAGGAGGATCTCAGTCTTGTTGGCGTTTAAACAAAGATCATTTTGAATGGCGATTAGGCAGTCGGAGATGAGGGAAGGAGAGTAGGTGGCAGAGGGAAGCCTGAAAATTAGTTGGGTGTCGTAAGCATAGCACTAGAAATTTGAGCAGAAAATGGAAATGCAGTAGGCCAGAGTTACCAGGTATTGATTTAAAAGCCTGGGTGAGAGGTTAGACCCCTGGGGAACACCGCAGGTAGAGAGGGAGATGGAGGATAGGAAAGACCCAAGTTGTACCTGGGAGGGTCGATCAGAGAAAAAAGAGGTCGGCCAGGCCAGAGCCTGATCAGTGTTACCCAGGTTGTCACAGGGACGATTTAGCAGGGTGGTATGGTTGACCGTGTCAAAGGCAGAGGAGAGATCAAGTAGGATGAGGACAGAGGGAATGTTAGTCAAGGTTGGAGAGCAGGTCTTCACGGATGTTCAGGAGAGCAGTTTCCATACTTCTGGCAGCTCTGAAGCCAGATTGGTGGTCATGGAGAGAGCCAACTGAGTCAGAATGAAGGATAAGCTGAGCAATGGCAAGCTTTTCCAGGAGCTTACCCAAAAAGGGAGTAATGGAAATTGGGTGATAGTTAGCCGGACAAGATATTGGATCACGTTCGTTCGGCAGGAGGGTCTCCATACGATGAGGCACCAGTTTACGGAGCCAGCGGTCAAGGGCCACTTGGAGAAGAAGTTCAAGGCCCAGGAGTCCACTCCGAAATGCATGTTGTTGCAGCCTACCCAGTGGTCGAAGTGTACAAAAGGAAGTAGTGGAACTATGTTCCCTGCTGGCCTGCGCCCACTCCCCACAAACCCCATCACCACGCCCCCTCCCACATACAATATAGACCCGCAAACAAATGCATCTGCTGTTTAGGGGAACGTCAGTGTAGTGCACTGAAAGTGCACGTTTCAATTTCCTCCTACACTTTTATTTTAAAACAAAACCATTACAGAACGGCTTCGTCTCAAAATAACCAACCAGTTTGACCACTGAGCCTACCCCGGAGTCAGTTATGTTGGTGGCAGCTAGTAGAAAAGCTCGCACAAAGCACAAGTGTGTTGCTCCTCCTGATAATGAGAGCCGTAAGATGACGCTTTTGGTAAAAAGGTTCCCGCTGTCGGAGCCACTATGGTTAAAGCTTCCAACGCATTGGCTATAATAGCGAGATATGACCGCGAGATGTGACATCGCCTGGCGCCTCGGTTAGATCATCTGCCGGAGCAGTAGTTGAAGGAAACAAAGCTTTTGGTTCGTGAGGGCGAGGAGGCGTCAAACCATAGTAATAACATTGCGGTCGGGCGTGGCTAAATGGCCACGGAGTAGGACGCGATTCCTATGGGCTCCTGCTGATCCTCCAGTGATCATAAAGATATAAGACGCTCCGAGCTGACTGGGAGATACCATTCTGAAATTATGGAACCATGAATGTGAGGAGAATATTACGGTGGAAAGCCCGGTGAGAATTGCAGCACAGACGGTAAACCGGGAGCTGTAGAAACTTCTGTTGGCGGACAAAGCAAGAAGGCGTCCTGCAGATAACGAAGAGATGCACTGTAGGATTATCACAACTAAAACAGAAGAGCTGCACTGCAGCGTAAGGGGAGCGGACCCGGGTTGCTGCATGAGAGATCGGAGGGAGGAGAAGAGTGACAGCGGCCGTGCGTGGACTGCCGAACACAAGTGCGCCTGCTACAATGTGGTGGGGAACCGGCTGAAAGATACGTTGTACCATTCCGAGTATCGAGGTGGTCCTTACGAGCGTGACTCATGCGCCGGAGGGGTGAACACAGACTGAAAGGCCCTGGAGGTAGCGGCTGTGGGAGATAAAGGTCTGATAAATATTCTGCATCGCACAGAGGTTCAACCAGGACTGCGGAGTAGATGTACGGTCCCCAGGATGCACGTAATTCCTTTGAAATCGGAGATGGACACAGTAAAGTACAGAGCCGGGTGCGACCTATAGAAGTGCCCTAAGCGGGGTGTCACCGAAGGATTATGAAGCGAAATGCTGCATGCAGTATGTGGCGTTGCCCCGTGAGGGGATACGCACGCGGCGGCGTGACGTTGCACGTCGCCGCGTGCGCCTTAAATAAACGGGGCGTTCCCGGCCGCGAGAGAGCGACCGGGGAGCCCGAAGCGTGCAGACGTGTTGGTGTCCCATCTGTGCATGCTGGGGCTCGCGGGCACGCAGCGGGGGCACCCAGAGACCCCCAACAGTGGCGACGAGTGTCGGATGCCCGGGCCCGGCGGTGAGCGCAATCCCGGAGTAATTTTTCATTTCGAGTGAAGCATCCGTGGATGTTTCGCATCACGCCGAGGCCGCGGACCACACGCGGCTGGCGGCCATTTTGCCCACGAGGTGGAGAGTCTTCTAACGGCTCCGGTTTGGAGCAGGAAGACAATCCAAACCTAATTTTTGGATCAACTGACTGCAGGCAGTACAACCTGCAGGCCCATGCCAAGATTTTGTCATTTTGGTGAATTTTCAGGCGGTGACGTCGTGTTGTAGCTGGGAGATGGACTGAGGTGGCTGGGCCTTCTCAGCCCATTCCTTTTATAGCTCAATTTTTGGAGACTTTTGTTCACGGATCCTCTTCAGGACCCTCTTCAACCCCTTCATCATCATCACGTGGGGGATGACGCTCCAGCTTCTGCGGCCCACGTGGACACCAGGCGCCTTGAGGTACTCTCCTTCAACCCTTTCATCATCACGTGGGTGGTGGCAGTGTGGGGAGTGGTGCAAGTTGCGGCCCTTAGAATTGGAACAAGGGTGCCTGTGCGCTTGCGCCTAGGAGTGATCCTGGTGCCCTGGAGGGTGCGACGGCCACGGCTTCGGAGGAGTCGCAGGATGAAGATCTAACAGACCTGTTCCAGCAGAACCCCCCACAGCACATCCCACGCTCGACGACGTCTGGACTGCCTGTACAACCGGTGGGTGCACCCCCCCCTCCAGTCCAACCACCACCCCTGGCCATGGCCCAAGCCAGGGCGCAAGCGGCCTTGCAGCCAATCCCGGAGTTTGATGCTACGGGCCCTCCATCCAGCCTAGGGCCACGATGGAGGAGATGGATCGCAAGGCTAGATATGTACTTTCGGGCCGCCCAAGTCACGGACGACGACAGCATGGTGGCCACAATGCTATACTCCGCAGGGGTGACTGTGCAGGAGATCTTTGAATCTTTGACTCCAGCGGGTAACACATATGATCAGGCCAAAGCAGCCCTCCTGGCGCATTTCATCCCCCTTGCCAACGTGGACTTTGAAAGGTTCGTCATGCTGTCGGCCAAACAGAAGGAAGAGGAGACGCTTGACACTTTCTATGGCCGCCTGCGCCGCCTGTCACAAGGGTGTGCGTGGGGGGATGCGGAGGACATGATAAGGACCATGCTGATCCAGGCGTGCTCGTCAGGCAAGCTGAGGCGACAAGTCCTAAGAGAGCCCGGACTCACTTTGGCCAGGATTCTGGAGCTCGGGAGGTGCCATGAGGTGGCGGAAGCTCGAGCCAACAAAATGGAGGCCGGTTCCCGCCCGGCGAAACCGGAGGAGGTGTGCGCCATCTGGCGGGGCGGCAGAGGGGTGCGAAAACCCGGTATACCTCCCAGAGACAGAGCGGGGAAGCCGGTAGAATCGTGCCAGAAATGCGGATATGATCTCCCCCACTCCTCGGAGTGCATGGCCAAAGGAAAAGTTTGTGGACGCTGTGGGGTGCCTGACCACTTCTCGAGGGTGTGCAGGGCGACTCTGCCTGTACTTATCCCGAGAGGGCAGCCCCGTCTGTGGGCCCCGCGGCAGTACCGCCCGCCGAGGGTAGCTCAGGTGGAACAGGTGGAACCAGAGGAGGCCCCGGCGGAAGAAGAAGTGGAGGAGGAGGAGGATGAGGAGAACATCTTCTTCGTCTCCAGCATGGAGGTCCTCAAGGGAAGGAGCAGAAGACAGCCGAGGTGTGTCGTGGAGGTTAACTGCTCGCCAGTCCCTGTGCTAGTCGACACGGGAGCCTCTGTAAATGTCATGGCGAGAGGACATTATGCTGCGCTCGACCCAGCCCCGAGACTGGCGACACCAAGGGCCCGTATCTTCGCATTTGGTGGGCGGGAGCCCTTGCCACTCGATGGGGTGTTCGTTGCCAAGGTGGAACACGACGGGTCGAAGATCAGGGCCCGCTTCTATGTGACTCCGGTGAGCAGCAACACCCTGCTCAGCTGTGCGGCAGCGGAGGCCCTTGGTATAGTCAGCTTCGCCTATTCAGTATACTTGGAGGACATCAACGACCTGCTCGACAAGTATGCTGACATCTTCAAAGGGATCGGGAGGATGAACGGCGAACCCGTGAGGCTCCACATCGACGAGTCGGTACAGCCCATAGCCCTGAAGCACAGGCGGATCCCATTCCATCTAAGGGACCAGGTGGACAAGGAACTCGATAACCTGGTGAACCTGGACGTAATTGAAAAGGTGGAGGGCCCCACACCCTGGGTATCCCCCATTGTCGTGGCGAGGAAACCTAAACAACCGGACTCTGTCCGAATCTGTGTGGACATGCGGTTGCCCAACAAGGCTATCAGGAGAGAACGACACCTGACCCCGACGATTGATGACATCATTGCGGAAGTGCAAGGGGCCCGTTTCTTCTCGAAGTTAGACTTACGGGCTGGGTATCACCAGGTTGTTCTCCACCCAGAGTCCCGTTATATAACGACTTTCACCACCCACAGGGGACTCTACAGGTACAAGCGTCTGAGCTTTGGAGTGTCGTCTGCAGCTGAGGTGTTTCAGAACTTAATCCGAGGCGCTCTCGCAGACCTGGAGGGCGTCCTGAACATTAGCGACGACATTCTGGTTTTTGCGAGGACTGAATCAGACCACCTGAAACGCCTAGCCAGGACTCTCGAGAGGCTGCAATCGCTGGGGCTCACCCTCCACAAGGACAAGTGTGAGTTCCTCCGCCCGACCATTGAGTTTTTCGGCTTCATCTTCAAGGAGGGCGGGGTGTCTCCTGACCCCAAGAAGGTTCAAGACATCAAGGCAGCACGACCCCCTGAGTCCGCATCAGAGGTGCGGAGCTTCCTCGGAATGGTGACGTACTGCGGGCGATTCATCAAGAATCTCGCCTCGAGGTCGGAACCTCTGAGGGCTCTGACGAAAAAGGACACTATCTGGCAGTGGGGCCCGTTAGAACAGGCGGCATTCGAGGACATCAAAGGTGCACTAACAGCGGAGGACACCGTGGCTTTCTTTGACCCTGCCTTGGAGTCGGAGATTGTTGTGGACGCCAGCCCGTTTGGCCTTGGGGCGGTCCTCACCCAGGTGAGCAGAGACGGAGGAATGAAGCCCGTGGCCTATGCGAGCAAGGCCCTCTCCGAAACCGAGCAGAGGTACTCTCAGATTGAGCGAGAGGCCCTGGCGGTTCTGTGGGGCTGCCGGCATTTCCGGCTATATGTGCTGGGGAGACCTGTGACAGTGGTAACAGACCACAAACCACTGATCCCAATCATGGCCGGATCCTCCTCCAAACCACCAGCCAGGATCGAGCGATGGATGCTGGCCCTCCTAGAATATGGCGTTAACCTTATCTACAGGCCAGGGGCCAACAATGCGGCGGACTACCTGTCCAGGCATCCGGTGGGCAGGGACGGGCCCGCCCAAGAGTCGTGCGCTGAGGAGGCCGATGATCACGTGAGCATGGTGGTCGAGAGTGCTACCCCCAATGCGATGCCGCTCCCCGAACTGGAGACCGCAGCAGCCAATGACGAATGCTTCCGCATCCTGCGAAGCTCGATGCAATCGGGGTCCTGGAAGACCGTGCTGGAGTTGGTGGCCGGGCGCACGCAGGAGGCCAAGGTGACCCTCGAGCAACTCTGGAAGGTGAGGGATGAACTGTCCTTCACGGAGTCGGGTCTGTTGCTGCGGGGTGATCGCCTGGTGGTGCCGGGCTCCAAGGTCCACGAAGTCATCAACCTGGCGCACCAGGGACACCAAGGGGCCGCCAAAACGAAGGCGAGGTTGAGGCTGAAGGTGTGGTTCCCCGAGCTGGAGAAGAAGGTGGACAACTTCGTAGCGGCCTGTGTATGGTGCCAGGCGGCTTCCCCAGTACAACGGGAGCCCGAGATCGAGGTAATGCCACGGGGGACCCGCCCATGGGAAGTTGTGCATGCGGACTTCGGATCCACGGCCGTGGGTACTCATTTCCTAGCCATCGTCGATGAGTACTCGCGATACCCGGAGGTGGAATTCGTTGAGTCGGTGGCATTCGAGCACGTGGTGGGCGCTGTGGAGAAGATCTTTGCCACCCATGGGTTCCCTGTGACCCTGTGCTCGGACAATGGATCCCCATTCCAGAGCGCGAGGTTCTCGGAATTCCTCGAGAGCTGCGGAGTGGCCCACCGGAAGGTGTCCCCGTTGTGGCCCCGCGCGAACGGGGACGCAGAGAGGCTGATGAGGACATTAAACAAGACGTTCCGGATAGCTCAGGGACAAGGTCAGCCTCTCCAGCGGGCGCTATACCAGTTCCTAAGAGTGTACCGCACTACCCCACATGCTTCAACTGGGGTGGCCCCGGCTGAGGCTCTGTTCCGCAGGTGCCCCCGAGGTCTCCTCCCGGAGGTGCAGGAGAAAGTACCCGGTGTAATAGACGACCAACGGGTGGAAGCGGAGCGGCTGGCAAGGACCAGTCAGGAGAATCTACGGAGGGGCCTTCGTCCGCAGCGGCTGGAACCGGGCGACGAAGTGTTGATTAGGAACCGGCATCCCCATGGGAAACTCTCGCTTCCATATGAGCCCGAGCCGCTGGACGTAGTGGCGGTGAAGGGGTCGATGGTGACGGCCTCGGATGGGAAGTCGGCCGTCACCCGGAACGTGAGTTTCTTCAAGAAACTGGGGGACTCTCGGACTGAACTCCCGCCTGACCCGGATGAGACGGTCCTCCCGGATGAAGACACCCCCCGGGGGGAATTCGTGGGGTCATCAGCACGAGACACCGGGGCGGCCGGGAGTCCGGCAACTGAGGTAGGTGGGAGGTACCCCCAGAGGGCTGGGCGAGGGAAACCTGCCTACCTCGGAGACTATGTGCTGGGGCCGATTGACTGGGCTCCGGAGTGAAGGGGATCCGGGAGGCTGTTAATAAATGGGGGCCTGGGGCTTGCGAGTTGTACATGCCAGTATGGGTAGTAATATGTTTGATGTGTTTTGTTGTTATTGTTCCTCCCCGAAAAAGGAGGAGTGTGGCGTTGCCCCGTGAGGGGATACGCACGCGGCGGCGTGACGTTGCACGTCGCCGCGTGCGCCTTAAATAAACGGGGCGTTCCCGGCCGCGAGAGAGCGACCGGGGAGCCCGAAGCGTGCAGACGTGTTGGTGTCCCATCTGTGCATGCTGGGGCTCGCGGGCACGCAGCGGGGGCACCCAGAGACCCCCAACACAGTATTGGAGACATTTTAGCAGATGTTGCGCGGAGGGACATGGTAGCGAAGGTGGAACTGCTGTGAACAGTCCTGCGAAATCAGTGAAATTGACGAACAAACGGCGAGGTATGAATTCTCTTATGCAACGGAAGCAAAGCAGATGCAAAACACTGGCTGGTTGGCTACTGCACGGAAAGAACTAGCAAGCTGCGACGACAACGAACGCTCGCAGGGAGGCACGGTCACTGGAGTGCTACGGAAGGATTACCCTGGTGGATGTGGAAGGTTATGGAGGGGAAGGCCTACGGATAATAAGACAGCCTGATCCACGTCCAAATAAAGTCACATAGTACGGCGAGGAAGGCGAAGGTGGAATGCAGCGTCGTGATATGGTCTGAAAAGTACAAGCAGTGAAGTGGGATAAAAGGGAGTCTGCCGGCAGATACGGACACAAGGAACCAGAGCCATGTTGGGCAGCAACCAGAGACACATTAGGACTGACACCATCCAAAAGCGATAAGGAGGCCCATTGAACTTGTGGCTGCAGCAGAACGGGAATCGAAGGATGCACGCCTGTAGGGGCATTGCAACACGAACTGCACCGCTACCTATAAAGCCCCCTGAATCCACAGTAAGTGGAGTAAGTGCACAAAAGCATCAGAGAACAACTTTCCAGTGTGCTGGGCGACATGAGACATTGAAAATGGGCAGCATGCACACAAAATGAGCCACAGGAACCTGGCACAGTCGGCATAATACTAGCCCGCCCCGGAGTAGGCCAGTCCAGCCTGGAAAAAAGCACAGACCAGCTGGTGGCACGCACAATGGCCAACTGAATGTAGGACAATTACAAGGATGGTTACAGTCTGGACGGTGAGGAACGTACAGCAAACGTAGAAGCAGTATGGATGAGTGTACTGTGGTAATAAAGAGGCTGCTACGTGGTGGCAAACAGGACATGTTGTGAACCCACCCGCAGACCCGTGAGCACCTGACGCAGGTCAGGAAGACCGAAGGATGATTCGTGGAACAAGGGTAGCATAAAGTAATACAAAAGTTCCCTATCACAAGGAAAGTTGGAGGAAAACACTGAGAAAATAGTGGGGACAGAGAGCAAAAGGCAAGACCCGGTGACACAAGAACGCAAAACGTGCTGCTAAACTGACAGAAGTAACACTGCCCCAACCCAGCACAGGGATAGACAAGTGGCAGCACTACGTGCACCTGAGCAGGAAGATGCTCAGCGGAGCAGAGGAGGGCTAGAATGGCATCCAAAACAAATAAAAATAAAGGGAAACAGTCGTCAATAGATGCATTCACCAAACCGACTCAGATAATGGACGGGGCGAAGACAACAGTACAAGAAACATGTGCAGGAGAAAAACCGGGGCGTATGGACCAACAAATATTGAACGCTATAGCAGAGCTGAAATCGACACAAATTCAAAATTGATGCAATGAACATTGATGTGAATCTCTCGCGACCGGATGTCCAAGAACGCAAAAGGGTGCTAGAGAAAGAAGTGAAGGCAATGAAAGCTCCCAGGAAATGTCTATACTGAAGCAACAGGTTCGGAATCTCAAAAATAGGGCTGAGGAGGCGGAGGGGCGCGCACAGAGAAATAACGTGGAGATAAATGGACTCCTGGAGGGTGAGGAAGGCCAAACCCGACCAACTATATGGAAGATATGCTTTTACAGGAAATAGCAGCATGATCACTCATCCAAGGGTTCACAGTGGAAAGGGTGCACAGAGCCCTAACAAAGAGACTGCCGCCTGGAGCCCTGCCACAGCCAATAATTGCGGAGATATTAAATTGCAAAGACATGGAGAAAATCCTAGAGCACTTCCGTAAAGGAGGAACAATCAACCGGGCAGCAGCATCCATCATAGCATACCCCGATTACACTTTTTTGGTGCAAAAGCAGAGGATGATCTACAGTGCTGCGAAAGGGAGGTTACGCGCCACCAATCTCAAATATATGTTGCTGTATCCAGCGAAGATGAAGGTCCTGCATAAAGTGTTCTTCGAGACCCTGGAGGATGTGAGCAAATGGATGGACTTGCAAAATATGCCGATGAAGAAGCAAGACCAGACGGAAGATGGAAGGGATAAGTGAAGCTGCATTTGTGATTTACTGTTGAGTGGCACGACGGTCGATGCATAATGATCCGATGAAAACATTTAAGCTGACTAACAAATTTGTTTTTCACTGTTAGCTAAATGCAGGAGATACAGGCGCTGCTCAGGCGTAAGTAGCACTAGGAATCACGTTACTACCCACATTAGTTTAGATTAGATGGGATACTAGTAGTTCAGTATCCTCCTGCTGCACTCGAAGTACCGGAAATGGACCGAGAAAGGAGTGAGATGCGGGGATGTCTGAGATTCAGTATTGGAGCTGGGCAAATGTTGGGAACGGTTTGGGAGGGAGGTGGGAAGGGGGTTGAGGTAGGTAAAGGGGAGTTGGCCTGCGGAGATGCACTGGGAATTAAGGGCAGAAGTGTTAGGAGAGAGATGAGTGGGAGCGAGATTGGAGAATATGGGGGAACTTAATATTGCAACCTGGAATGTGAGAGGCTTGAACAGTTATATTAAAAGGAACCAAGTTATGACATATTTGAGATGGCAAAAAATAGATTTAGCGCTGCTGCAAGAATTATACTTGACCAAGGAGAAACAAGATATGATAGCATGGAAATGGAGTGTGGTGACTATGGGTTCAACATACTCGGCTTATGCCAGAGGGGTCCTAATTTGGGCAGCACCAACGGTCTCATTCAAGATCCTCCAGACCTATTTAGACAGAGATGGCAGGATGGTAATCATTAGGGGATTGGTCGAAAGCAGAGAAATGTGTCATTAATATGTATGCCCCAAACCAAGATACTCCAGCTTATTTTAGATCTCTGTACCCTGAGATGAGCCTATATGGGGACTGAGTGGTGATATGGGGTGGAGATTTTAATTGCACTTTGGACCCAACGATAGATCAGATAGCAAGTTCTCTTGTCCAACCCTGTTGGCAAAAGCTTTGAACACGCTCTTGCATACTTTTAAGGTAGCTGATGTATGGAGGAAAATGTACCCACAAGACCGAGTGTATTCGCACTATACCGCCCCAAAGAACCTATACAAGAGGTTGGATTATGTGTTCGTGGGGGAGGACATGCTGAGCGAGTTTACACAGGATGAGTACAAACCCAGGATCCTGTCAGATCATGCTCCGCTGGTTGTTACATGGCAGGTTCTCCATCCCTCCCCCGGACTAAAATCCCGACCTTGAGACTGAGGGTTGAAGCGTTGAAAGACACAGGATTCCCCGAACACTTGAGAACTGAAGTGAGAAAATATTTTGAGAACACTGGCAGCGTAGACTCGGCCGCCTACAGCACGTGTGTAGGGAACACTGGCAGAGGCTTGGCAATCTAAGCTACAAGAAATACATTGAGACAACACGTGGAAGGAGACAAGCCAGGCAGATTGTTAGCATGGCTGTATAAGAGTGAGACCACACAGCAGACAATTAGAGCTGTGAAAGGGATGGATGGGAAGTTACGGGAGACCCAAGAAGAAGTTAAAAAATGTTTTTGTGACTATTATAAGCACCTATATAAGGAATCTGTGGGAGTAGAAGGTGTGAATCTACAAGAGGCATTGACTGAGGTTAAGCTTCATAGGCTAAATATAGAGGAAAGTGACAGCCTAGAAATCCCTATCACGTTACAAGAACTGGTGTGATAAAAGAACTACCAACTAGTAAAGTCCCAGGAACGGATGGACTCCCCGGAGAATTTTATGAAGAATATATGGCCGAAATACTTCTCCCATTATTAGCAATGCTAAACGAAGCACTAGATGTGGGTGAATTGCTGGGGTCCCTGCAACAGTCGATAATTATCCCACTTTTCAAAACAAACAGGCCGGATACGGAATGTGGCTCATACAGGCCCCTTTCGTTGCTGAACCAAGACGGGAAGATTCTTACAGCAGTCATGGCAAAGAGGCTTAGACTTAGGTCATAGGGAAACTTATACACCCAGATCAGACAGGATATGTCCCACACAGGAATATTACTAATAACTTGCAGATATTACACCATATTATAGATTGTACCCAGAGGGATATGGAAGAAGTGGCAGTAGTGTCGCTGGATGCAGTGAAGGCATTTGACTCAGTCAGATGGCCTTGGCTGCTAGCGGTCCTGAAAGAATTTGGTATTGGGCCCATATATTTTTTTAACCTTCTCTTTATTATACAGTTCACATCTTTACACCATCGAACCACATTAATATTGCATTATATCACAAAGAATTGCTGTCACATACATTGTTAGTAACATGCCGCGTTAGTTGGGGTATGAACGCGGGGTTCCTGGTTCAAATGTTCCATTCCTCCTCCTGTCTAGGGTACTCAGCCCTACTTCCGTTCCGTTTACAATCCCTCTCAAAGCTGGTCATCTTCTCTTGCCTGCAGGTAGGCCGTGAGGGGATCCCAAATATTTTTGGGCCTGTTTTGAAGCCCACACAGTGATGCATATTAGAGTGGATTGTGTCCTCCAACATATTCCACATCTTTGACATGTAATGTCCACAGCTGTGCACTTCGGAAACTTTTTCAGCAGAGGGTGTCCTGCGTCGATGACGTTGGGTCGATTTCGCTCGAAGACCTCCATCGATGGCGACGTCACCGGATGTTATAAATAGGACGCACAGTGCCCGTAGCCTCAGTTCCCTTTTTTCTGCAAATGTGTTGCTTCGTGAAACCTGCGCACCTCGTGTGTTCATTGTTATGATGTCTTTCTCTTCTACCACTCTGACTCCGCGATCTGGCTTCATGACCTTACGGGACTGCAAGTCGAAAATGTCACTCACTGACCCGCACCGCATTTGTTTGTGGTGCCTGGGCGAGTCGCACGACTGCTCGAAAATGCCAGTCGCTGACTGCCAAGGCCTTGCGGGAGCGGAAGGGGAAGCTCCAGGTAGGTAGGGGCTCTAAGCCTGTTAAGTCCCGAACATCCAAATCCAAGTCCAGGGGGGTTTCCACCGACGACTGGAGGGGCGACTCTCCGCGTCGGAAGGAGTCCCGGTTATCTCGGTCCCGGAGTGGTTCCCGCCATTCGTCATCCTCGTCCCGGCAATCTAGGAAGCGCTGTCACTGGTCGCCTTCCCCGTCCTCGTGGAGGATGGTGCCTCGAGGAAGGTAGCATGCACTACGAAGTCCTAGACTGCGGAGGAATGGGCAGCGTTTAAAGAACAAATGTTAGTGATTTTTCAATCGCAGGGCACGGGTCCGTTTGCGCCTTCTAACAAAGCTGGCCAGGATTGGTCTCATTCCGTGGCTCGCACGCCTTTGGGCTCGGGTCCACATTGCGACTCGCATCGGGGGCCTTCGAGGTCCCATACAGACAAGGATTTGAAAAGTCGCAAGAGACGTGCTTCTAGGTCTCGGTCCTCGTCCCCAGCGAGACCGCAGCAACCTACTGAGGGCTCGATGCCGGCGTCCAATCGGTCGGCACCGTGTCCATCTGACTCTTTGCCATCGTATCAGTCCATGGCGCCATTGGCACCTGTCGACCCTGAAGCCTTCGGCGTTCTTGACGTCGAGATTGTCTTGACGCTATCGGCGCCTTTGGTGATTTCATAATCACGTAATGTGTGTGGGTGGAGTCACGGGCACACAGCGCCACCTTCACACATCTGCACTGCTGAACCCAGGGCAGAGCCTGCGTGAGCCAGCAGCTCAGCCCTGCCCAGGTTCACAGTGCTAGGTGCGGTGCACACCGAGGCCTATTTCTCCTTGCCTCCAGCAGTGGGAAGTACTGCCTGCCATATTTTCCGACGTATGTTTGCGGCATGCAGTGCTTTTGAGCCTCAGAGATACTGCTGGCCCGATGCACCGAAACACAGCTATCTGGCCAGCAGTATCTCGGAAGCTCAAAAGCAGCGTGGGCTGCCTTAATGTTTGACATTCCGCCTCGGGAGAGAGGGTGCAATTTGCATCACTTTTTGGAAAAAACCTCCCCCTTGGGTACTGCGGCACAAAAGGAATGAATTCCCACATGACTTTACCGCATGTGGGAATTAATTCCTTGCCAAAATGGCTAGGCAACACAATCGCGGCATCCACACCCGGAAAATCAGCACAGCGGGTAAAATGCCTGGGGCTCTATCCAGTTTTTGTTTTTGCAACTGACCAGTGCTAACCTGGACAAGGCAAAACAGCCCTTGGGAGGTGTCCGTGCCCCTGTTGGAGGAAGGCCAGCTGCAGGAGTGAATTTTCAGAGCGGATAACACCGTAGCCCACCAGATCCATGACACTGTGGGCTTTACAGCAGACACCATGAGGTAAATTCCCTCCCTGGTTCCCACAACATGGCCCTCAGCTCAGCTGGAGTGATCTGAGTACCGGCGCACTGGCCACCCCTAGGCGCTGGGAGAAGAGGACACCCGGCCATGTCTAGTTCTTCATACTTTAAGATTGTGCTCACATTGCGTTTCTTCAATTAGGTTCACCTTTGGGTGATCTCTTTTCCCCATTTTATCTGTTGAATGGATTATGCTTCTTTCATTAACACAGAAGTAATGAATGTGGATTACAGAGATAAGCTGCCATATGTATTGGGCACACTGCACGGGCAGCATCAATCATTAACACAGAAGTAATGAATGCGTATTACAGAGATAAGCTGCCATATGTATTGGGCACACTGCACAGGCAGCATCACTCATTAACACAGAAGTAATGAATGTGTATTACAGAAATAAGCTGGCATATGTATTGGGCAAAATGCATGTACTAAGGCAGCATCAATCATGCTTTGTAAAGGACAATGTTGGCCCAAATTGGGAACAGCCATGATAGACATGTTGCTACAGAGACATATTTTGGGCACAACCAGCATGACAATGTGTTACATCAGTGACAGTGCTGTTTTATACTGTGGACACATAGATCATTAAAATGTGTTGTGTTGTAAAATGGTCTTGTCTGCTGTTGGTGACATGGAATGTTCATGTTCCCCTTTAGAACTGATTGTAAACTTATGGCTTTTTGGTCACCTTTTCTGCTGTAATATGCACCATTTCAACCCCATATTTGAAAAACAATTCTTGGAGGGGGAACCCCCCAAACCCTCCCTAGATCCTTATAGCTCCCTCGCTACGCTCGGTCGCCCCCACTATTTCAGGAAAATATTAACACATACACACTTAAAGAAATCACAATCAACTGACCTCGTCATTTGATGGAGGGGCTCCCTTAGATACTCACTGCCCCCGACACCAAAAGCTATATTTGGGACTGCATGGCACATCACTGCCTGTGATGCTATTGTGTCAAAGGTTACACAATATTGCTTTTTAATATACTCCTTTGGGTGAGGCTGTTGACTTTCGGCTCACCGGCCCACTGGGTGACACAAAGTCAATGCTTCGGCCCCACATTCAAAAAGGTTGGACAAGCCTGATCTAACGGATATCTTAGATCAAGGTCCGTCCTCTGACCCAGTTTTGCCATTTCATCTCACCTTGCAGAAAAGGGTGGCAGCGTTCGTGGTGGATTGGTCATTCCCACTATTGTACATATTTCCTCCAGACCCCGTCATTCCTCAAGTGTTGCAGAGGTTACGGAGGTTCGGTTCCCACATGTTCCTCATTGCACTGGATTGGGCCAGGTGAGCGTGGTACCTGGACCTTCTAGAAATGTCCATCTGCCCTCCACGCCATCTTCCCTACCGAGAGGATCTGCTCTCGCGGGAGTGGGGTCGGGTTCTCCACCCAGAGGTCAAGACTCTCAGCCTTCACGCTTGGTATCTGAAAGGTTGAGGTATAAGGATTGGGACCTCCTGGATGATGTGATGGAGGTGTTGCTTTCGGCCAGGCGGCCTGTAACAAAATTCCTGTACCGTTGATTTTGGCGTAAGTTCTACGACTGGTGCAGAGATCACAATGTTGATCCTTTTCAGTTCTCCATTCCTATAGTTGTCTTTCTTACTTTCTTTGGCCCACAGGGGTACCATTAAGGGTTACCTGGCGGCGCTGTCTATCTTTTTAAAAATAAATGTAAGTTTATTGAAATTTTTGAAGTCATATAAAGGTACATTTGCAAACACTGTTCAATGAATGGTTAGGTATATTAAAACATAGCTGTATGTCACATTTCCGTCCCCCACACAAAAACAAAGAGGAAACGGTTTGTTCTTTATTCAATAACTAACTCCCCCTTCTCCCGCCCCTCCCACCGCCCTCCCTCCCAGAACAGTCTTTCCTTGTCTGTCTCCCAACAATCATTACTAGGCATATTTAGGGGATAGAGAGCCAAGGCTTGCTTGGTATTCATGATGACATTTCTGGAGTTCACACTGCCATGGGTTTTATTTAGTTTGATGTCCTCAGAATCTTGTTGTTTGTCTTTTCCAGCAAAATAGGGTTGGGTAGTCTCCCCGGGGTGGGGGGTGTGGATTACCAGCTACAGGACATGGTTTACTGATTGATTCCCGTCATGTATTTATTTACAAAGTCCCCCCACATTATGTCACACTGGGTCGATTTTCTGTGTATGGTTGCAGTGATCTTTTCCATGACGCATATGTTTGAAGCGACATTAATCCATTCGCTCTTGATTTGAGTTTGTTCGGACTTCCATTTAGTGACTAAGATAGCGCGGGCTGCTTGTAGTAGGTGGGCTGCTAGGTCCTTGATTGGCTCCCTTTCGTCTTCGATTTGCTCAAATCCGAAGAGAAATGAGAAGGGATCTTCAGGCCTCGAGACTCCATCGAGGTCCTTGATCCATCCCAGGACCTCACTCCAGTAGATCTTAATTCTGGGGCAATCCCACCACATGTGCCAGTAGTCCGCTATTCCCCCACACTTACGCCAGCATCATGGACTTAGTGACTGAAAAATCTTGGAGAGCCTGAGGGGGTCGTATTGCCATCTATGTAATAATTTTATGGCATGAAGTTTGTATTGGCATGCTATAGAGGTCCGGGGAGCAGCCTTACACATTCTTGCCCTCATGTCCGGCTCAATCGCCTCTCCAAGATCCCTCTCCCACCGACTCTTCACATGGGATGTGGATCCCCCTCCCGCCTCAACCAATTCCCTGTACATAACCAATATTAAGCCCTTTATTTCTGTTCTGGAGTACAGGATCGTCTCGAAGGGAGTGAGTTCCCTATCACCTTTCTTTCCACTCACCCCTTGTCAGAGCTTCCTTGATCTGCAAAAAGTGAAAGACGGGGAGGGGACCCAGCCCAAGGTGCTCACCTAGTTCCACAATCGTAATAAAGGACCCCTGTTTCCAAAGTTGACCCGCCCTCTCCAGGCCTGCTTCAAACCAGGTTTGACAAGTTTCTGTCTAAATTGGGGATTTTCTCTCTATTGCCCGGTGCCCATAGATGACTCAGGCGTTCGGCCATGAAGTTATACCCATCATTTCCCTTCCCTCCCTCCATATCTCCCAAATGGTCCCCAGTATCGGGTGCTCTCTTAGTCTCCGTACCAGTTTATTTCTCGGGACCCATAACCACTCGGAGACCGTTGCTGGTGACAGGTAGTGGTTATCCATCAACCCCCATTGAGGTTCTTTACAATTGCGTAGATGGGGCATTAGAATTCGAAGTTGGGCTGCTATATAATATTTTTTCAGGTCCGGTAATCCCATTCCACCCTTATCTTTAGGTAAGGTTAAGATGTTGTAGTCTACCCTAGCTCTCTTGTCATCCCATAGGAACCTCAGGATGGCCCTCTTGGTCTCTTCGAAGAAGGCATTGGGTAGTCTTATGGGGAGCATTTGGAAGGGGTAAAGGAAGCGAGGGAGACTTACCATTTTGATCGCATTAAGTCTGCCCATCCAAGATATTGTGAGTTTCCTCCATTTGATTAGGTCCGCCTGAAATTGTAGGAGGAGGGGTGGGAAATTGGTTTCATAAAGTTTAGTTATGTCTCTGGTGACCTGTATGCCCAGGTATTTGAACTTGACATTTTCGAGGATAAAGCCGAGCGGGGAGAATCTGTCTACATCTGTCTGTGTTGTTTCGTGCAGGGGGAATAAGATTGATTTGGCCTCATTGATCTTGAAACCTGAGAGGTTTCCATAGTCTTTAATTAGCTGGATTGCCCTGGGGATCGAGGACATGGGGTTTGTGACATGTAATAGCAAGTCATCTGCATAGAAAGCGACTTTGTATTCTGTGGGTCCCAATTTGAGACCTTCGACCTGGGGGTCGTCTGAGTTTGTGGGCTATGGGTTCCACCGAGAGGGCAAAGATGATCGCTGAGAGTGGGCATCCCGGTCGGGTTCCTCTGCTTAATTCAAACCAGCAAGAGTATTCGCTGTTGACAAAGACTGAGGCCTTCGGCGATGTGTATACTGCTTGGATTCCTCCTCTGAATTTCAGACCTATCCCAACTTTGCGTAGGATTGCCATTAAGAAGCCCCACTCTACCCTGTCAAAAGCTTTCTCCGCGTTGACTGAGAGGAGAGCTGGGTCATTGGTCATGGTTTGAGACTCGTTAATTAAGTGCAGGGTCTTCCTCATAGTGTCAGCACCTTGCCTACCAAGTATGAAGCCAACCTGATCTGAGTGTATCAGACGTGGCATATACCCCTCTAGTCTGGCAGCCAGGATTCTGGTGTATATTTTTGCGTCGATGTTCAATAGGGATATTGGGCGATATGACCCACATTGTTTAGGGTCCCGACCGTCCTTGGGGATCACTGAGACTAGCACTCGTACAAATGAGTCCGGTGCTCTCCCTGTGTCCAGGATCTCATTGAATAGTTCTACCATAAAAGGAAGAAGAGACGAGAGGAAGGTTTTATAGAATCCAGCGGAGAAGCCACCTTACCCAGGGGATTTGCCCAATGACAGTTTCTTAATCGCATTTTTGACCTCTTCCCCCGTTATCGGGGCCTCTAGTACCTGACTTTCTTCATATGATGTTCGCAACATATTTACAGAGGATAAGTATTGATCTTTATCTGATTTTTTTCGATGCAAGTTTCAGATCTATTTAGAACCTCATAGAAGGTGGCGAAGGCCTCAGGGATATCTGCATTTGTTGCTGTGCTGTGGATGTCCTTGTTTTGTATTTACAGCACCCTCCTCTCTGTCCGCTGGGCACGCAACCTAACGTCCAGTAATGAGTCCGCTTTATTCCCTTTTTCATAGAACTTCTGGCTCAGAAGCTGTAATTTACAGGCTATCATTCCATGTTCTAGAAGGCGAAGTTCTTCCCTTTTTCTTGCCTAGATAAGTTTGTCCGCCTTTCTAGATTCATCCTCCCTCACCTCCCTGTCTAGGTGATAGATCTCATTCCTGAGTCTGTTTTTGCCTTTTCTTCCTGGCACCTTCCTTAATTAGAACTCTGCTCTATGTTGCCTTCCCTGCTTCCCATACTATTAATTTAGAGACTTGCCCGGTGTTATTCGTCTTTATGTATTCCGTGATTTCAGTTTTCATCTCAGTTTTAAATACTGGGTCTTACCAAAGCATTTCTTTGCACCGCCACCGTCCGCCTTTTCTGGGTAATGCCTCCCAGTCAATGTCGGCCATGACCATGTTATGATCGGACCAGGTAATTGGTACAATATCAGACCTTTGCGAGGCATCGCATATTTCTCCTGTTAAATATATTTAATCTATTCTAGTCAAGGTGTTGTGTGGGGCAGAATGGAAGGCGAACCCTTGATCATCTGGGTGGAGTTGCCGCCATGCATCTCTTAGGTCATATATTTCAAACATATTTGCAACCTCACTACGCCCTCCTTTGGAGGGGTCCTTCGCTTCCTTTTTACCTGTTTTCCTATCCAATTTGGGATCTGCCCACAGGTTGAAGTCACCTCCGAGGAGGACATTTCCATCCGCTTCTAGCATTATTTTAGGGATTGTTTTGGCCAGGAATCTTGCTTGTCCCGTATTGGGTGCATAAATGGTTGCGGGGGTAATGTCTACCTTTCCCAATGTACCTGCTACGAGTAGAGCCCGCCCCTCCATTTCCTCCTATGTTTTGGATATCACAAAACCTAGTCATTTTCGGATGAGTATCCCCACTCCTCCCTTTCTCAGAGACCCGGACCCCCAGAATTCCATCCCTGTTCGTAAGCCCAGTAGCTTCCGCTCCTCTCCTTTGGCGTTTTTCGTTTCCTGGAGGAAAAGAATATCTAGTTGACCCCTGCAGAATTCACGGTTTACTAAGGATCTTTTTGTCGGGGAGTTGAGGCCTTTAACATTTGACATCCTCAGCCTGAGGAGGTCCCCCACCCTTCGGTCTGTTTCAGCTGCCATTTGTTTTCATGCTTTTGAAAGGACCTCTCGGCATCAATTGACACATTGCCAGAGTGTTAGTGTGCCGTGTGTGTGTATCCATGCAAGTCTCAGTGCAAATTCCCGGCCTTATGTGTCCTCTCTGTTTTGGGCTCGTCTATGTCATCGTCCGCCACCAATATTTTGATGTCATGGATTGTTTTCCTGAGGTCCCCCTCTGTCTCGCCCTCATGTTCCGGAATGCCGAAAAAGTGTAGGTTGTTTCTCCTCTCTCGATTTTCCAAGACACCCATTTTTTGTCGGAATTCCTCCTCCCTTTGTTCGATCTCTCTTATGCAGGAGTCCATCTGGGTTTCAAGAGTTTCTATGGAGGCTTGTTTGCTTTCGACCCCCTCAAGTCTTTCCTTGATATTATCTATTCGTTGTGTTATCTTGTCTATCTTGCCACCTATGTTGGCTCCCATTGTCTTTATTTTGGTAAGGAGAGCAGCAATGTCACCTTTCGTTGCCTCTGAAGCGAGTGTATCCATGGTCACACTGTTAGTGGTATCTGTGGTTAATGATGGTAGGGGGTAAGCGTACTGGGCCAATTTTCCTTTAATGTCCATAAAGTGTCTGCTGTGGCGGAGGAGGCGCTTGCTCCGATTGCGGGGGCCCAACCCTCCGTAGCGGCCCATGTTTCTGATGACTTCCGTATGGTTCCAGGAG
Source organism: Ambystoma mexicanum (assembly GCF_040938575.1). Lineage (NCBI taxonomy): Eukaryota > Metazoa > Chordata > Amphibia > Caudata > Ambystomatidae > Ambystoma > Ambystoma mexicanum. Next base: position 547,184,742 of record NC_090932.1, read on the forward strand.
AGAGTAGCCTCACTGTGCCTCTATGCGGTGGAAGGCCAGTTAACAAAGTATGGGTACCTCCGGCTCACTTAGTAGAGTCTCTGGTTCACTGGTTGTGCAGGGTGGCCGTTCTGTCCTTCTCTGCTCTAGTTCTCTGTCTTGTGATCCTGCATTCCTGGGGTCGTATGCTTCCAGATTGATCCCGGGTGTGGGGGTCTCTCAGAGCTTGGCAAGCACAGAAAGGCGAGAGTCCCACTGGTCCAGGGGAGGTGGCATTCTGTTTGGGATTTCAGTTTATATGGGTTCAGGCAGGGCAGAGGGGAACGACCAGCGTCTTGGGGTGATCTGTCAGGCGCCAGGGGAAAGTCCCTGTGAGGCCACCACAGTTCGGATGCCCACTGCCTTGACTCTTAGTGAGGACAGTTATTTGTGGGCCTTCAGGGTGACACTTGGCATGTAGCGTGTTGTTACGCGCGTTCTGTACCTATTTTCCCTCCTTCTCCCTTCTTCTCCAATGGCGGTAGAGGAATCTGCGGTCAAGAGCCAAGTCTGCAGTATGGCGCTCATGAATTGGAGGGCTCGGGGAGCCTCTGTCACGTGTGTTTTACGGGTGCAGCACACGAGATCCGTTGTTTTGATGGAAGGTACTGGAGTGATGCAATCATTTAGTACCTGCGATAGTCATTAATTAATTCAGTCAACGTAACACTCAGTACACAATTCCCCCGCGGCTGTGGCCGTTATGCGATTGTGGAGCTGTTTATGCCATATTGGGCAACTCAGTGGGGTGGCTATTCTTTGACAAGAGCGCCAGTTGGCCTAATGTTCAATCACTATTGCGCGGTTTCCTACCTCTTCTCCCCAGGTGCAGATGAGCCAGAGTCTGTGTATGCGTTGGGCCAGGGGACCGGGATGCACCATCTGGCGTTGGAACGCTGTTCGCAAGATCCTCGTGGCTTATTAATTCAGTTACCAGCCTCTTGTGCACCCACAGCTTGCCTCTCCCCAATCTAGGGATAAGGTGCAGTTTGTGGGCAAGTAAGATGGAGAGCACTTGCCCCATTTCCTACTCTCTCTGGTCGTCCGTCCATATGCGGGTCACTTGGGAGGCACAGCCTGACCAGCGCATTCAAAAAGTTCCTGCGTGATTGAGGCGATTTCTGAGGCTGGGCCGTGGCAGTGCCTCGTAACTTAATGTTGTCGAGGGCCGCTTAGTGAGGACCGTCAGAAGCGGCGGCGAATCCGTCGTGACACGGACGCCGAGTTCGCCACGTCTCCCGCCAGGGCCTCCGTGTGTCCTGGGGACGCGGCGCTCGGTGCTTTCAAGCGGCTGTGCTTGTTATGTAAGGCCGCACGAAGCCTGCTGGTCTACACGCTCACCTGCAGCTGGGCCTGGGTAAGGCGCTATGTGCCTGTTCTGCCACGGGAGCGTGGGACAGAAAATCCGTTTTCAGCTGAGTCTGCCGGGGTTGCATGCGGGCAGCCCTGCCATTCAGTTGGATTCTCGTCTGTGCCGCGCACTCCGGGATTCCCGTTTTAGCTGTATTTCTCACGTTGGTGCAGCAGTAGGGTTTTAACCCTCCAGGGAAATGCGGCAAGGTTCGTCAGAGAAACTGGAGGTCCAGTCCTCTGTTCGTCAAGGGCAGGCGTGTGTTGTTCTTTGTTTCACTTTCGTCCGGTTGAGGTTCTCCAGGCCGCCATGAATACTCAGCAATTTCTCCACAAATATGGGCTCGGTTTTCTTTGGGTTTTTCACGGTGTGGGGAGCCACTCTCATGTGTCACCAGTCCATACCTCAGGTCTTGGGGGGGGGGGGGGGGGGGCCGGGAAGTGGGGGCTCAAGACCACTTTTCAGACCTCGGTGAAGGAGCTCAGACGGAGAGGAGAGAGGACACATCCGTGCACCCCCTGGTGGCCAGTCCACGCGCTGTCTATCTTTAAGCGCTCGTCTGAAGAATGTTCTTACTTTAAGATTCCTTTTGATTTCTCAATTTCTTAAAGGACTGACAAATGTATTCCCGCCGTCCCCTTTCCAGGTGCCGGTTTGGGATTTGAATTTGGTTTTGAAATTTCTCATGGGTGCTTCGTTTGAACCTTTGCACTCTTGTCCTTTGAGATTACTGTCCTTCAAGACTGTGTTTTTCATTGCGGTTGCTTGCACTTGCAGAGTGAGTGAATTGCAGGCACTTTCAGCTAAGCCACCCTTTACTGTGTTTCACAAAGACAGGGTTGTACTCCGGGTACGTTCCTCTTTTCTACCTAAGGTAGTTTCTGAATATCATCTGAGTCGAAAGGTGGTTCTTCCATCTTTCTACCCTCCTCCTCATCCTGGTAAGGAAGAGGAGCGACTCCATCGGTTGGATCCTAGGAGAGCTCTGAGCTTTTACATTTCTAGGATGTCCAGGGTCAGAGTGGACGATCAACTCTTTGTAGGATAGTCTGGACACTGTTTGGGCCAGGCTGTTACCAAACAGACCTTGTCCAGGTGGATTATCCTCACCAGTGTTACTGATTGGCGGGTAAGGACCCTCCTGAAGGGTTGCAAGCTCATTCTACTTATGGCGTGGCTACTTCCACAGCCCTCCAACGGGGGGTTCCTATTAGGAACATTTGTGATGCAGCCACATGGGCTTCAATCCACACCTTTGTTAAACATTACTCCCTGGATACAATCCATGGTCAGGATATGGCCTTTGGTATGGCGGTTCTTTATTCCGCAATCTGATTGGGTACTCTAAATTCTTTTCCCTCCTCCGTTTATTGGTACTGCTTTGGGAGTCTGTCAAAGATGTGGAATACGTTGAGGGCACAATCCATTCGAAGAACAAGATTATTACCAACTGGTAACGTTCATTCGACTGGATGTTCCTCCAACAGAATCCACATCGCCCTCCTAGCCTGCCCCTCTGGAGAATTTCCTATGCAATTGCAGCTTACGTTTCTGCAAGGCTATGTGCAGTCAAGCAGGCATGATACTGGTGCCACACGTTCTGAGGGAAAACACTGGGGGAACATCCAGTCGAAAGAACGTTACCAGTTGGTAAGTAACTTGTTTGTCTCGATCAGTGTCTTTCAACCAGATTAAGTCTCTCAACCATGTGTTCACCCCCGGTGGGGATACGTTTGTCCACCTCATCAAAATGCACCTTCTAGCTACTATCATGCATGTTGTCAAAAGCTTGCGGTGTTGCTTTGGCACCGCAAGTGCCCATCCAAACATACAACACAGTATTGTAATGGCCTGTCCCAACATTTCCGCTATGGCATCAACCACTGATTCCCAGTAATTTTGCAGTTTAACACACAACCAAAGCATATGTATAACTTTTGTAGGTTCCACATTACACCTAGGGCACTGTGCTGATTTAGTGGCATCATATTTGTGTATTCGTGCAGGTGAAAAGTAGGCCCTGTGAAGGGTTTTAAGTTGGATCTGTTGTAGCCTGGAACTAAGGGTCCCCGTGCGTGTAGTGCCACACATCACCTCTCACTGCTTAGCATCAAAGGTTTTGCTGGAGTCCTCTTCCCATTGAATTTTACATTGAAGAAGTCCTCGGCACAAGTCTACCTGGATAATTATGGATGAGATCACCCCTCTGCAACCAGGTGAGCCTCTGATATACTGTAGCAATGGAGTTGTGTGCGACACCTCAGGGAACACCAGGGACCACTCTCTGAAGGCTGCCTTCATCCTAAAATACCACCTCCCATTTTGTCAATAAATTCTTCCTGGGATACAAACACCCTATTCGGGTACATAGCTTCCAGTCTTGAGATAATCGACCCTCCCCCTACCCCCCATTTGCGCACAATGGAATTATCACATGTCGGTGCCAGGACTTCAATATGCCATAGCGAAATGCCTGGGTCAAACGGGTGCGTCTCCCGAAGTCGTCTCAGGGATCTCCTCCAGGCGTGAACCATGCATGCTACTGGGTCTAATCTACACTTGCTGCTACTTTGCCAGAGATCAAAACCCCCTGTAAGGAGTGCGGGTACACTGAGCCCCGCTCAATCCGCACGTGGGGTGTTTGGGCCGCTCCCGGCATCCAAAACCGAGTGAAAGATAACGGAGCAGCTAAAAAGTATGCCTCAATGTCAGGTGCCCCCATTCCCCTTCGCCCATGGCCGTGTCAGAAACCTCCCATCCTAAACGTGGGGCCTTTGGGTGCCAGGCCAGCTTAATCAGTTGTGTGCGCACTTCTCGAAAGTAGTTCATCCCCGGACACACCGGTATATTCTGGAACATGTAAAGGAGTTTGGGGATCACTACCATTCTGGCTATAGCGACCCTGCTCATGAGAGTGAGTGGGAGTCTACACCATCTATATATGCTGACTTTCAAGGCTTGTAAGTAGCTCCTGTGATTATCTCCTAACAGAGATTGGGCATTCCTGCTGACCCTGACCCCCAGGTATGTTACCACGGACTGTTCCCACCAGCAAACCCTCTACATCTGGCAGACGCGTGATGGCCTCCTTCAGAGGGAATAAAGAGGACTTGGAGCGGTTAAACCTGAGCCCTGAGGCTCAGCCAAAAGCCGCTATTTCCTGTGTCAGTGGTGCCAGGTTCACCTTTGGATTTTTTAAGTAGACAATAGCATTGTCCTCATATAGCAAGACTAGTTCACTAGACCCACCCATGTACAGACCACTGTGACTGTGAAACCTCTGCAGCCTGCCCGCTAACACCTTGATTGCAACGACAAAGAGTAAAGGCGAGAGTGGACACCCCTGCCTAGTCCCCCCTCCCTAGTTTGAACAAGTTCAACCACGTCCCCCAATGTTAATCTGGGCGCTGGAGCCTGCATACAGTAGTTGCACCGCTTTTTTCTTTTTTTCAACTAGATATTTTATTAGGTTTTAGAACATAGTAAACATCAGACATCAGCATTTGTACCTAAAAATATGACACGGCACATTATCAGTATGGGTATCCTCGGACAGTTCCGAAACTAGGGAGGGCGGGGCTGCGTGTCCTTGGAGGGGGGGTGGGGGCATCCCTGCGTGGTGATAATTCACAGCCGTGCGGGTCAGTCCAGTCAGTGGCTTAGTGGAGGGCTGCGCACGAGACCGGGGAAATGTTCTGCATGGTCCATGAAAGGAGCGCAGACAATTCGAAAGAGGTTTAGGTTTCCCAGGCAAAGTGCTGTGATCTTTTCCGCTGCTACGATGTCCCAGCACTTGGACCACTATAGTGGTATGGAGGGGCCCTCAGGGTGTTTCCAGCGTCTCGCAAGGGTATTCTTAGCCGCTGTTAGTAGGTGAGTACATAAGCGAGCCATGTGGCCCTATAATGGCAGGTCCCCATCCCCTGTGTCGCCCAGCAGAACGATCCCGGGGTCCCAAGGGATAGAGAGTCCTGTAATCGAGTGGATGTGGTTAAGAACGCCTCTCCAGTTCTCCAGTAGCTTGCTTTCGAGCGATTCCACAAGAGGTGGAACAATGATCCCTCCAAGGGGAATCCTCTCCAGCAGTTCGGGGAGGTGGAGGAGCCAGATTTATGCAGTTACACCGGGGTGATGTAATATCTGTAGCACACCTTGTACCCTCCCTCCCTGTTGGTGATGCACCGGGTGCTTTTGTGCAGCCTTGACCATATTATATTCCACATTGATAGGTCCATTGTACGTCCCAGGTCCTTTTCCCAGTTGGTCATATATTTCTCCTTGTGCTCAGGGTTCGACTTCTCCAGGAGCCGGTACAGAGTAGACACTTCACCTTAGGGGGGGGACTGCTGTCAGCGTGAGCTCCAGCAGTGTTAGATTCCTGGAGCCCCGTTCTTTGATGGTTCGCTGGGAGATCCAGTGGCGGATCTGTGAATAGTGAAACCTTTCCCCTTCAGAGACCTTGAATTTTGACTTGCAGTTTTCAAACGAAAGGGGGTAGCCTCCCTCAAGGAAATCGGAGATCTTCTGAAGACCTCCGGCCTTCCAGGCGGAGAAGCTGCGATGGCAGAGTCCTGGCGAAAATTTTGGGTTATCCGATATTGGTGTCAGCGGGCCCAATGATCCCAGAGCTCCCCATTTCTTGGCTGCTGCCTTCCAGCTCTCTACAGTATTGCGCGTTGCTGAGAGTGGGTTTAGGATGGGTTGGGCTTTCCAGGTTTGCATGTGCGGAAGGTCGGGTAGTGGTGGCTTGCACCATGCCTCCACAATCTGTAGCCAGCACGGCCAGTCTGTGGTTTGGGACCAAGTGAAGACGTGCGACAGTTGGGCCGCGCGCCTATATCTGGATACATCTGGGACTCCCAGGTTCCCCCATGCAGCGGTTGCGGATCATGATTTTCTTAGCGATGCGAGGCCTCTTCCCCCTCCCGATAAATTTCATTATCTCCCGCTGCAGGGAGATTAGGTCGCTCACTGGGATGTGAGTCGGGAGCACTAGGCATTGATAGATCAGCCTGGGGATCAAGTTAATTTTTATCGCCGCAACACAGCCCAGCCAGGAGATCTCTTGGTTGTTCCAGCGGCCCAGGTCCGTTTGGAGGTCCTTGAAAAGTTGTGGGAAGTTACATTGGTAGATCTGGGTGCTGGTTTTGGGAATGCAGACCCCCAGGTATCTGCTTGTGGAATCAGCCCATGGGATGGGAAGTCCCGGAGTGAGGAGATCCTTCCGTTGCTCCGTCAGGTTGATTGTTAGGGCAGAGGACTTGTCGTAGTTCACCTTAAAACCAGAGACCGATCCAAAGGCTTCAAGCTCCTCCAGCAGGGGCTGTAGGGAAGTGCCTGGGCAGGTAATGGTTAAGAGAACCTCGTCCGCGTAGAGTGCAGCCTTATATTCGGTCCCCCCTACTGTGAGATTTTGCCAGACCCTTTCTGCAAATGGCTCCATGGACAAGGTGAACACCAGGGCAGACAGCGGACAGCCCTGGCGTGTGCCCCTGGATATGGAGATGACCTCAGCCCTAATGCCATTGACCCGGAGCTGAGTGGTTGGGGTCTTGTAGTTCGCCATGGTCCATTTTATAAAGTCATGGCCCAATCCCATGTGTGTAAGCGTGCGCTGAATATTGTGCCAATTCACCAGATCGAACGCTTTGTGCGTCAAGGGAGATAGCCAGTATCCTTCCCCCTTTCTGTTGGCGGATTCAATGAGATTTAGCGTTCTCCTGATATTGTTGTGTGTCCCTCTGCCCGGTATGAAACCCGTCTGGTCCCTGGATACCAACCCGGGAAGGACCCAACCTAGTCTGGATGCTAACACTTTAGAGTAGATCTTTCCATCCATATTCATAAGTGTTATCGATCAGTATGAGGTCGCATGCTCAGGGTCTTTCCCCGGCTTATGTATTAGTATGGTAATCGATTCCGCCATGGATTTTGTCACCCTCTCAGAGCTCAGGAAGGAGTTAAATAGGAGTGTTAGTTGGGGGGCTAGGATATGTGCAAATGTTTTATAAAATGTTATCGTCCGCCCATCTGGGCCTGGGGGAGTGTTTTTCTGGGATTTGATGGTGTCGGAAACCTCTTCTAAGGAGATTAAGGCTTCCAGAGACTGGAGATATTGGTGGTGCAGGGCAAGGTCTTCAGGGGATGAAGGTGGATCTGTCATAATTGATCTGTGATGATCCGCTAGGATCTCTTTTATCGGCGTCCACATATCTAACAATTCCCTCTGCCCCCCTAAGCCACGTAATATTGTTCCGGCTAGGCACCTTCTGCAATTTATACGCAAGTATACGATTCGCCTTATTACTTTTGTGGTAATCAAACTGTTTCGTGTATGTGAGCGCCTTAGCGGAGTGATCGACCCAGTGTATCTCCAGGGTGCTCCTAGCTTTTTTCAGCTCCCTTTCAGACTTCCTCGAGTGGCAGGTTTTCAGGTCCTTTTCCAGGGCTGTAACTCCAAATTCCAGGGCCGAGGTTTGGATCTTGGAGATCCGATATTGCTCGGCGGCTGTGCTAATGAGCACCCCACTTATAAACGACTTCATAGCCCCCCATACTATCTCTACTGGAGTGTCAGGGGTAAAGTTTTCCATGAAATAATTGGTTAATGATTTGCCCACTTCTCCCTTAATCAACCCATCTAGTAGGAGGGAGTCATTAAGCTTCCAGTATCTTGGGGGTGGACTCGGGGCACCCGATATCGAGAGGTCGGCAGAAACTGGGGCATGGTCGGATATCATGCGAGCATGAATTTCAACTTTGCACAAGCAAGGGAATAGTGCCCCCGTAATCAGGTCAATCTGGGAATGTCCTTCGTGCACATTAGTGTAGTAGGTATAATCATGTTCCTCTGGGTTAGCTACTCTCCAGGCGTCGACCGTGCCCGATTCCCTCAGTAACCTGGCTAGGACCCGAGCGAAGTCCGAATTGGACGCAGGAAGGGTCTTATCCCTCGCTGGGTCAGGGACTGTGTTAAAGTCTCCCCTAATGATAAGGTACCCCGATTCGAATGTTAATAGCGTTGGGAGTAGATCCAATAGGAACTTATCCTGGCCTGTATTAGGGGCGTAAATCCCTGCTATGCTGATCGGTTGTTCGACAATTTGCCCTTTTTAATAGGAGGTACCTGCCTGCTGGGTCCTTTTTCACTGAGAGGTTGGTTAGTGGGAATGTATCGCTCAGGAGGACAGCTACCCCTACCTCTTTTTCTCACCCGAGGTAGCGATGTAAGCCTTTCTAAATCTTTTAAATCTAATGTGGTCCTCGTCCGATGGTAACAGGTGCGATTCCTGGAGAATTGCTACATCTCCACCCAAAGGGGGGCCAGTCTACTGTCCACTGATTTGCGTTTCCTAGGGGAGTTGAGACCCTGGACGTTCCATGTCACAATGCAGACTTCCCTAATGTCGTCCGATCCCATGGGGTTTAAGGGTGGTCTCAGCTCGCTGTTGCAGTGCGACTAATATTGGACTTCCGAGGTTTCCCAATGGGTAAGTGTCGATGTGTCATGCCTGGAAATGTCTGAGTGATGAATTGGTTCGTTAACTGGGGGACCCGGGACTCTAAACTGTTCCCGGCTCCTTTTAACTACCCCCCCCCCCCCCAGAACTTTGAGAATGAGGGATTACTCATCCGCGGGTTGCCAACCAACCCTGCCGTCTGCTAACTAAGGCCTGCGGGCCGGGGTTAACGCAGCATACTGATAACTAATGGGTTAAGCATCAGGCTGAACCTATGCCCTTCTGTGGTGATAATGTTGTAGGGGCAGATTGGGGTGTGAGAGTGTGCCCCGCTGGGCGATAAGGGACCCTTGCAGAGATTTATGCTGATCTCACCCTGAGTGGGGCAGGAACCCATGCACAGGTGGGTATCCAAAGGGATGTTGGTGGGTTATGCGGGGAGTTGTGGCACCAACCTTTCATGAGGCCGATGAAGTGAGGCAGCAACCGCAGTAGGATCAGCTCGGGTCGGGGCGCTTCCGGGGTCCTGTGAGTCTGTGGCGTCTACTGGCCCGGGACCGGGGTCCAGACGAAGATAATCTTGTTTGGGTTTGTGCTTGGGATTCTGACTCGGAGCCCTCATCGGCTGATCGCTTTCCCAGGAAACAATCCGCCTCTTTTGGGGTGCAGATCTGTCTACTGGTTCCTTCCCACGTGAAGTTCAGAGCGGTAGGAAAGCTCCAGCGATATTGCACCTTCCGCACTTGCAGCCATTCTGTGAGGCTCCGGAGGGCTTTGCGTTTCTGGAGAGTTGCATTCGCTAAGTCTTGGTACAGATAAATGGTCGCTCCTCTGAAGAGTATTTGTTTTGTGGATCTAGCCTCCTTCATTATTTCTTCTTTTACTTTGAAGAAATGAATTAGTGCGAGGACGTCCGGTGGAGATGTGGATGCTTGTCTCGGCGCTGTTCGATGGACTCTGTCAATCTCCACGGGAGAACTGCCGGTAGTGTTAAGATGAAACTGAAGAGGTCTTTTGTAAAACTTTCTAGCTCAGAGTCGGCTATTGCTGTGGGAATACCTCAAAGGCGGATATTATTTTGCCTGGAGCGATTCTCTGCGTCCTCTTGTTTGGCTTCGAGCGTGTTGCACCTTGCTTCTAAGGACGCAATCCTGTCCAAGCCACGCTCCAATTCAAATGTGTTGTTGCATAGACTGTTCTCCACACCTTCAGTGCGCTTTTCTACCTCCTTCACCCACTTGCCTAATGAGGGTGACCTCGTATGTGCCCTTTTGGATTTCTTTGGTTGGTGCGAATAAAAGCTCTTTGAGATCTGATTTGGTGGCGAATTGGACAGAGTCCGGCCCCTCTGAGGGATGGGTGCTCTGGTACTGGTCCTGCTATCTGATCAGCCCTCTTAGTTTTTTCCTGGGTAGTATTGCCCATCAGTGTCACAATGTCCGCCTGCTTTACAAATTTTCCACTCTTTGCCATGGCACGCTGGAAGGTAGTGGGCTGACTGTGAGAAATGGGAGTTCCTGAGGAGGCTCAGTTGGTACCGCTTCCCGAGCAGGAGGTAGCGCTAATGTGCAAGGACCCCTTGTCAAGATTTCCTTGTGGTAGCCTCCACGGTGGGTTGAGTCCTAGTGTGGGTTATTGCGCGGTCGCCAGTGTTGAGTTGCGCAGTCCCTGAGTGTTCCTGTGGTCTTGGGGGCGGTGGTGCAGATGGCGTGCCTCACCCCAGGCCTTTTGCTTTATCCACAGTGCAGCGCAGGCTGCTTCCCCAGGGGACCCTGGTATCGACGAAAAGGTTAGAGTTGGAGGTGTGGGGGGGTAGAGGGCAGAGCCGCATAGGATATGGGCAGCGTTCTTTCAGGGCTTCTTGTCCCTAAACCCCACGTAGTGCTTCAGCTGGTTCAAGGTTTTAGAGCGAAGCCGTTATCTGCTCTGCGGGGAGCAATAAGCTGCAAGATGCACCGGTGACAGTTCCCTGCTGCGCTGATCTCCCAACAGCTCAGTAAGTACGATTTGGCAGCGGAGGGAGCCTCAAGCGCGTGGCTGGGCAGAGAACACTGCTCAGATGGTGGTTACGCTTGTGCGCCCCGGAGCCCCCTCTCAAGCTGGGAGCGGAGGGAGAGTCCACACTCAGAGCGGTGGTGAGGGATGTCAGGGGGAGTGTTGAGGGTTCCGCCTGGGCTGAGGAGGTCTGTGGCGGAACAATGGATGGCTCACCGGGTGGGAGTCATCTCCGGGCAGCCTCGAGGACCTTCGGACATCCGTGGATCGGTGAGGTGACTTCCCTCCTGCCTTGACGGTGCTCGCCTAGGTTTGTGAGCGGGTGCGGGTGCAGATGACGGGTCGAAAATCCCAATGGTTTTCATGCGCTCCCTGCGCCCTCAGCGGGACGCATGCTTGAGGAGAACAGGGGCGGTGGATCCAAATGCATTCTTCTTATTCCCGACTGCTGTAGATGCGGTCATTTTAGTGGGGAATTCGGGCCGATACAGAGAGTGCAGCCCCTCCCCCTCCATGGCCCGCAACAGCGGGTCACCATTTTGATCATTCCTCCTCGCAACGGGGCTGAGCTTTCATTGTGAATATCAGTGCAGAAGCCAAGTCTTAGAGGCTCAGCCGAGGCGATTCAGGTGCAGCAAGTATTCGTACATCCCAGGGGAGGTTTGCAGGGTGATTCGGTGGCTCCAGCCTGTGGAAATTCGCTCTGACGGCAGGGCTGGGTAGGAGCATTCACGGAGGCATTCTTTCCAGTCTGCTCCCAGCCACGCCCCCCCATTACACCGCTTTAAGAAAGTATGCAGGGACCCCCATCTGGGACAGCACTTCGAATAGGTACTTCCACTCGACGCCAAATCAAATGCCTTTTCTATGTCTAATAGTGCCGCAACTGCCTGCGTTGCGGGATCTATCTGGGCTAGTATTGCAAATAACCGTCTGAGGTTTAGTGAGGTTGATCTCCCGGGGATGAATCCCGACTGATCCTTATGTATTATATGCGGGAGTAAGCGGTCTGCCAACACTTGAGCAAATAATTTTGTGTCCAGATTTAACAGGGAGATCAGGCGATAAGAGGACCAGTCTAGCAGGTCTTTACCTGGTTTAAGAATCAGTTATCACCGCTTCTCGCATCGTTGGCGGGAGCTGTACCAAAGCCATCCCTTCCTCCCACACTCCTAGCAGGTGTTTGGCTACCTTCGGTCCCTATTCCTTATAGAATTCCGCTGTTATGCCATCAGTTCCTGGTGCTTTGGATGAGGCAAGAGCCTGTACCGCACCCAGTAGCTCCTCAATTGTGATGGGGTTGCCAGCGCCTCGTCTGCGTCAGAGCGAAGTCTGGGGAGTGCTGCCTCCTCTATGTAAGTCCCAAGTTCAGCTTCTGGTATTGGGCCTTGTGAGGCATAAAGGGATTTATAGTACTCACTGCGATCTTACCTGGTTTCACCACCACCTCCCCTTCTGCCGTTCTCACCGCTGTTATTTCCCTGTAACCACGTTCGTGCCTCACCAGTGCTGCCAGATGCCTGCCCGGTCTCCCCTCCTCCCCGTATCTATGGGCCATTGTCGGCAGGGCAAAGTATTTCACCTCCCTCTCGGCCAGTTCATGGAAGTGGTCCAACCCCTCCCTTAGTTTGGCGAGTGAGTTGTGTGTATTCAACCTATCCGCCGCCTCCCCCCTGTTTTACCTCGAGCTCTGCATCATGTAACTGTCTACGGATTAATTTCAGCACCCCCATCTCAGTGGACTTGCATCCTCCCCTCAGTACCACCTTGAATGCCTCCGACAGAGTCCCTTTCCCCACCACCGTACCCAGATTCTCCTGGAAATGGTTTTTAATCAGATTGTGCATCTCGCTCTTGAACACAATGTCGAGCAGCTCTGGCAGTTTAAACCTCCAGCGGGGGCATGGTAGTGCCGCGTCCAGGCGCACGGACCACAACACAGGGGAGTGATCTGAGAACGTTCTCTGTAATAACACACAGTCCTCCGTGTTGTGTACTATATGACAACCCAACTTTCCATTCAACATAGGCATCCGCCAGGTGGTGCCGGACACCACTTTCCAAGTGCCCTCCAAAACCCAGAACCACGAGAGGAGGACTAACTGCAAATAACATCCATCAAATGCCACGGGGCTGATTCATTACATATCTAACATTGATACATCATGACCCATCGGGGCACCCGCCCCTATTACGATTTCTCAGACCAGCCGATATCAATAAAATCCAACATAGCTCAGTTCCTATGCTGCTCGCACTGGGGGAGACTCCTGAGTTGTCCATCTTACTGCTTGTTCGATCATCTCTGCAGTGATTCTATAAATTCATGCACACCTTCTGGCTCTGTAAAAAAAGTACGTTCTATCATTGTGCTGAACCCTCAACTTGGAAGGGTATTGCATAGAGTAATGTAGCGCTCTGTCACATAGTGCTCTTTTTGCCGCTGCAAAGGACATGCAGGCTATCTGTACTGCCGGGGTGAAATCCGGATAGAAGGGCACCTTACTATTTTCAAAGCTGAGGTCGCCCAGTTCTCTTGCCCTTCTCAATATAGAGTCTCTGTCCCGCTAATTTAATATTCTTGCTATCACCGGACATGGATTTTGACCCGTTCTCAGGGCGAGCTGGGATATCCTGTGCACCCTTTCAAATAAGAATTGGGAGGATAATGATGGTCCTTGCAGTACATCCTTGATGAAGGTCTCCATGAATACTTCCATGTTCTGCTGTGGGATAGCCTCCGGGATCCCCACCACCCTGATGTTATTTCTTCTTGACCTCGCCTCCAGATCCTCATTTTTATCCCTTATAGCTCTCACTTCCCGTCGCAGTTCTTTCAATGCCTGTGCCGTTTCGTTGCTAGTGTCCTCTAATGTACTAACTCTAGTTTCCACTTCGGACGTTCTGCTACTCTCCTTGTCTATGCATTCCTTCATTCTGTCCACTTTGTATGTGAGGCCATCAATTTTCGAGTTGATGGCGCCAAAGCCGGAGCGCATTTCCATGAGGACCAGGCTTAGCTCCGAGGGGAGGGGGCCTCTCCGCTCGTCCCACCCACTGTTCCCTCCGATGGTGAGCTGCTCTCCATTGCAGTTCTTTCAGGTGTGGATGCCGAGCTATCACTGTTCTTCCTAGGTCCTTCTTTCTGGAGGAAAGGCAGGCGAGTCTGCATTTTGTTACCTTTCGCCATACATTTTATTGCTTGCTTTCGTTATCTTGGGCCCCAGTTCAATTGAATTTCACAGAGTTCTGCAGTTGGGATCTACCTTGGTGCCTTGCCAAGCACTGTCCTATCTTCTTGCATCTTATGCTTAGCCCCTGTGCTGCCGTCTCCTGTCCTAGACTTCGGGCTAGGTGGGTCCGGGTCCACTCACTAATGCGGGCCTTGCCTCTGGTATACTCTTTCGTGGTGAGGTGAGCTGTTTTCCTCTTGTTCTTAGCAATTGATCAGGCCTGTTCCTCCACCTTCCGGTCGTCGCTGCAGAGTCTGCTGGTAGGCGCTGTGCTACTTTTCCCACAGCAGCCTCTGTCCCCTTAGGCCACTACAGAGTGTTAGGGCATCCGTTGTGCTCCAGGCATCCGTTCCCCACACAGATCTGCTTTGGCGTTCCTCTTTCTCTCCATGTGTTGTTGTGGGCCAGCTATAATATATGCACATGTAATCGCGTTGGGGTATTATTTCTCGGCACCCCATGCTGCCTTGTTATGCCCACTGTCTGTTGCTGCTTGGTGTTTCCGTGTAAGTTCCCCCCTGTATTTAAGCCTGCTTTCTCCTGCCTTAGCCCAGTATCAAAGTGTGCCAGTCTTGCCGTGTCATTGTAATACTCCACTCCTCCGATCTCAGGGGGACCCTGCATCACAATGTTCTGGCCACCCTGTGTCCTCGTTGCAGCTGTCCGTGTGTTCCCGCTCGGCTGCGCTCTGCGGGTTGGGGGGCCTATGCAGCGCCGTGCCCGCCTGCTCACCATGTGCTTTCGGTGTAACGGCAGCCTGGGTACCCCAGGTGCGCTGCCGGGCCTCTGCGGGACCGCAGACTGACTTGGTCCGCCGTCCGATCCTCTGTTTGTGAGCAGTGTAGGTGCCAATTGCGGCTGCGGTACCCTGCCGCGAGGGTCTACCTTCGATTCTCAGGATCACGGGTATGAGGCGTCCCGCTCCCCGGTGGCGCAGTGCAGGGCTTCCTGCCGTTCTGCCCGACTGTGCCCTTCCAGCTTCCCAGGCCGTCTCAGCAGTTCCTCACTGGTGCCTGGTGTGTTTCGAGACCCATTTCACTCGCTGCTGCACAAAGATGGTCCCCCGCTGGGTCCCCCCCCCCCTCTGCTTGGGTTTCCACTGGCGGTCTGACTCGTGTGCAGGCAGAGGCCGCCCCAGCTGTGTGCGCTAGGCCTGCTCGCTGAGTCGCGCACAGGCACCCAGGGGATCTGCAACCTGGGCTGTGCTTTTGGCCTGCCCGCACTCACTCCTCCCTCTGTCACAACAGGGATCCCGGGGGTCCAAACTTGGCCCTCCTCTCCCTGAGCAGTTCGGGCCGGTTTACTGAGTTTTTCAGCCAGAATCGGCCTCGGTAGGTCAAGTATTATCCTTCTCTCGAACTAGGGGTTCGTGGAGCTCGTTAGAAGGCGGCCATCTTGGTCATGGGCTCTCTAGCGCCCCGTATTGGCCCATATATATCGAATGGGTGAAACTGCTGTACAATGAGCGGGTAGCAAGAGTCAAAATGGCAGCTTAGTAAGGGTACGAGATCCCTGATGCTCTTCATTTTAGCACTGGAACCATTAGCGGTTTATTTACGGGAGGAATATGGAGAGGTTGGTATAAACACCTCGGGAGGGAGGCAACTGATCTCGCTTTATGCAGATGACATGCTCCTGTACCTACAGTACCCAGAGGAGAATCTACAATATGTCCTAGACGTGATAGAACGATATGCGTCACTGTCAAGGGATAACCATTAACCCCCAGAAGTCGAGTCTGTACCCCCTGGGAGTGTACGTGGGGAACCCTGTACAAAATGTGCTGCTGCTACCGATTAAGTGGAATTGGTGACGTTTAGATACTTGGGAGTAGATATATACCACAACCCTCAGTTAGAACATATATACAATACATTGAAGTCGATGGACAAGATTTAGAACTGTATGACGTTTTGGTCTAAGCTACCATTGTCCATGATGGGACGTGCAGCGTTATTGAGGATGGTAGTGCTGCCAAGACTCCTACATTACTTTGCAAATGTCCCGTCTGCGATACCCTAGTTCTTTAGGAAATTGCATAGTATACACGGGAGCTTTATATGGCACAATTCAAGGTGTAGAGTGGCACTGCTGAAACTCCAGAAAAGTAGGTGTAAAGTTGCCCAATTTTGAGGTATATGTTATGGCTTGTCAACTGCAATTTGTGGCTAAATGGCTGTCAGGTGGACAGACACTGGAATCAAGGTTGCTACGCACAGAATGTACTCAGTTCTTTTTGAATCAGGTGATATGGTTATCCGATTCGCACATGACCAGCAAGAATTTACTGTTGCATCTGGGAAGCACGATATGGCACAGGGCATGTCAAGTGATGGGTGAGGCTACAGCGTATTCCCCAGAGATACCACTGGTGGCACAGGAAGGGGTAGACTAACAAGTCAGATTGAATGTGATGAGATGGTGGGAGTCCGTGGGGCGTAGCAACGGTGGGAGACATAGTTAAAGAAGGGAAGCCCAGGGAGTTTAAGCAGCTGATGGGAGTGCACTGGGGGCAACACATCACGTATTCCCGACTCTTGAAGAATCTTAGGCGGAGGTGGCCAGAGACCGAGTGGCCCCCTACAGCCGGATGAGATTGAGACATTTTATGATATGTCAGATGGGACACAGTCTCCCGTATATATGAGCTATTGAGGGTTTGGGTAGAAAAGAGACGGGCAAGGCAGAATTGGGAGGCTGAATTGAGGGAGCCAATGTCAGACGAGATGTGGAAGAGGGCGTTGGGGTATCACAAAAAGGTGTCAAGGAATGCGTGACTGCAACAGATCCAGTTGTACATCACCCAAAGAGCATACTTGACACTGAACAAAATAGCTAAATTCACTCAAGCAAACGTACAGACATCCCGAAGTGTGGGGAGGTGAATGCAGATTTGGTACATATGTTCTGGGCATGTGCAGAGATTGACAGATTTTGGAGAGAAGTAGCCCGGACAATGGCAAAAGCGGAGATTACCCTGGATGTGAGATTCCCTAAGGCGTGTCTGTTAGGAGGTTTCAAGAGACCCAAAAGACCTAAACATGTGAGCAGACTCAAGGACTTAGCATACATACTAGCAAAACTCAGGATAGCGATGGGATGGAAGGCACAGGTGAGACCGGCAGTGAAAGTGTGGTGGACGGATCTGTTAAAATGGGCCAATCCAGAGTCGGTGGTGTGGCAGGAAGCGAGAAGTAGAACCATAGAACAGGAGGGGGGAGGTTTGGAGGCTTGGAGGCAATTTGTAGCCGATCTGGCCGTCTCAGAACAGGGTGTTCAGGATTTGTAATCTACCTGTAGAAGGTAGACACTGCAATGGGGAGAGCTGATGTACAGGAAGAGAGGTGTAGATGGATGAGTGCGACGTAGGCCAGGTGGGGAGGGCAGAGTTTTTTGTTGGGGGGGAGAGAAACAGTCACGAATGTGTAATGTGTGTATTGATCCACAGGTGTAAAGTGGAATGTTTATGTGCATAAAACCAATACATTTTTTTTTTTTTTTTTAAACATTGCGGTCGACTTGGCAGAGACTGGGTTCAGGCAGATTAATAATGGGCTGGTTCTACGGCGTCAAGCCTGGCTTTGCTGCACTGACTTCCGGCAGGAGGTTCAGCATAAAGTCGTGGACATGCCTTGCGAGGGGGACAATCATTTTGGTGAAAAGATTGATGATGCACTGAAGAAAATGAAAGCAGACTCAGATACAGCGAGATCCCTCACGGCCATGCAGAGTAGAAGTTCTTTTCGCCCCTTTCGTTCCTTCCGTGGTGTCTCGGGGGAACGCACGGTTTTCGTGGGGTCTTGTGACAACGGATACAGTAGGCATCCTCTCGATGCTCTCCAAGGATTTGATCTTTCTGGGAGCTCTTTTCCGGACGGCTCTCAATCAAGTCAAGCCATCGAAGGAGAGGGTGGAGAAACGGTCATCTCTGGCGGTCTCATTTGTGCCAGGAAGGTCAGTCACGGTCCGCTCGTACATGTTTCTCCTCGGCACCATGTCGTCCTGCATACCTCTCATTCCAAATTGTCGACTGTTTATGCGCCCAGCACAAGAATTTCTTGCTTCCCGATGGTCCCAGATTCAGGGTTCCTGGTCGGACAAGGTACACATTTCGCAGACTCTGGCAGACGCTCTTCAGTGATGGACTCATCCCGTCAACATTGAGCAGGGCATGTCCCTGGTGGAACCATGGCCCAGGTAAGCGCTGCGCCTCCGCTGCCCATGCAGCTTTATTTCTGCCTTTTTTTCACCATGGCAGCCTGCTAGGTCTGCGATGCTCGGGCCCACTTCCCCTCCAGTCCCGCCTCCCTCGCCCCCTTGCTCCCATTGGTTGTTTGCACGTGTTGTGCTTGAGGGCCCAGTCCCTCTGCATCTACGCTTCCCAGGCCATTTCCACCATGGCCCAGGTAAGCGATGCGCCTCCGCTGCCCATGCAGCTTTATTTCTAGCATTTTTCACCCATGGCAGCCTGCTAGGTCTGCGATGCTCGGGCCCAACTTTCCCCTCCAGTCCCGCCTCCCTCGGCTCCCATTTGTCCACCCCTCATTATTAAGGACTTGTCCCAGGCAGCCCTATGCCCGGCAGCCCTTGTGGCTAAGGGCCCGAGGCAAAGGGCAGCTCCTTCACTGGCGACTCCAAGACGTGTTTGCAGGAGTCCGCAGGGGAAGCCAAGGAAGCCAGCAGTCAGCAGACACCAACAAAAACTGTAAGTGTGGCATGGGTAGGGTGTAGAGCAATTACTCTACTCCAGAAAGCTGCTGCTAATCTACCTTATCTTTCCATAATGTAGAGTACCATAGACTCACACAATGCATACCTAGAGAGATATGTGACCACCAGCCTAAATCTATTCATGGCTGGACTGTAAATGTTGCCTTGCATTACATACTAACATACTTGCCAAGGTTAACCAGTTCCAGACCTAGAGGGAACTGTGAAGATTAGCCTGCATCACATTTAGACAGCTGTAAGTTTATACTGCACTTAGATGTAATTCAAAACTTAAGCCTGCCTCGCATCTAGATAGGATTGTGAATGTTAGCATGTGCCACACATAGACGGTATTCTGAACTTCAGCCTGCGTCGCATCTAGATAGAAATGTGAATATTAGCATGTGCCACACTTGGACCGAATTCTTAACTTTAGCTTAACTTTAGAGAGAAATGTGTATGTTAGCACATGCCACAATTAAATGAAACTGTGAATGTTACCAAGGGCCTCACTCAGATGGAATTGTGATCACTAGCCTGCCTCACATCTAGATAGAATATTGAAGATTAGCAAGTGCTACACTCAGATGGAATAGTGAATGATAGCAAGCATCACACCTGGACATAACCACAAGGACAGCAATGCCAATTAACCAATGCACTAACAATTTCACCCCTCTGCATACACCGCTTACTCTAACCAAACACAACCACAAGCCTACAACACAACAATCCGCACAAACTTCACTACACTGCAACAACAAAACATCCCACACATAGACTCGCTCAACAGCACACTATGACTACCGACCGTAAAACACCCCAGCCAACGGACCCACCGGGCTGAGGCTGCCAACAGCACATCACTGTTCTCTTGCACTTTTCCAGCTTATCCCCACTAACTCACCCTCCCCTTCCCTCTTTTTTCAGAGCCGCCAGAGTACCACTTCGGTGGTGATAGTGTGCGGTGTAAATATCCTTTTACATCAACATACACTATCGTGACCAACGCCTCATAGGCTGGATGGGGGTGCTCACCTAGACCAATTCCAAGTCAAAGGCCTGTGATCTCTCACAGAGGTTCCTCTGCATATCAAAGTACTGGAGTTGAGAGTGGTGCACTGGGCGCTCAAGTCTTTCCTTGACACATTCACAGCTCTTGTCCCGGGAAGCCCAGACCATCTGGTATTGGGCCATACAGCACAGGATTCAGATACTAGCTTTCTACCTGCCAGGGCTTCAAAATGTTCAGGCGGAGTCCCTCGCAGGGATTCATCTCAGATGCACGAATGGCGACTGCACAGGGACCAGGTAGCAAGGATCTTCCAGATATTGGGCACTCCCCCTCTAGACTTGTTAGCCAGCCCCGAGAACAAGCAGTGTCTTCTCTTTGCCAGCAGAGTTACTCATCCAAAATCCAGGGGGGACGCGTTCCCTTTCCTATGGAAGGGGATGTTCACATATGCATTCCCTCTGTTTCCCCTGTTGAGGAAAACAGTTCAGATGATTCACAAGGTTCCCTGCACGATCATTGTGGTGGCTCCGTTCTGGCCCAGACAAACCTGGTTCTCAGACGACCTTCACCTGGCGAGGGATGACCCTCTTCACATGGGTTCGTAGCCAGATCGCCTCTCTCAGAACAAGGGGTTGGTGTGGCATCACAACCGAGGCTCCCTCAACCTGACCGCATGGCTCCTGATGAATCTGAGTTCGGAGGCCTGAATATTCCGCAGGATTGTCGCCGTATTTTTGCAGCAGCAAGGGCTCCGTCGACCAACACCTCATACGCTTGTAAGTGGAAGAGATTCTGTGTCTGGTGTTCTCAGCAACCTGGCATGCAGCCATTGCGGGTGTCGCCTCAGCTACTCCTTTCTTACCTTCTGCTATTGCCATGATAAGGCCAACAAGCCTTTACAGTCAACTCCCAGAGCGCATTCTACAAGGTCCACGGCGGCCTCAGCGGCGCTATTGTAGGGGCATACCGCTCGATGACATTTGCCAGGCAGCGACGTGGGTGGTGCCCCACACATTCATCAGGCACTACTGTCTGAGTCAACAGCATGCTGAGGATGTGCAGGTGGGGCGAGCAGTGCTCCAATGCCTAATCCAGTAAGGTAAGCCCTGCAGCTTCTACGGTTTTGTGTTTTGGCTTTTACTCCTGTTTTTGGTTGGGTATTGCATAAACGTAATGTTTTATGTGGTTAATTTTATTGCCTTAAGCCAGCGCCCTGTTTGCAGGTTGTGCACCATTTTTTGCTTACTGCTATGAAGTCTATTCACAGCATGTGAATCCATGAAAGATCCAATGCTAGAGAAGCGAGTAGTTTCTTACCTGTAACTCCATTTCTCCAGCGTTGGTATCTTTCATGGATTCACATGCGCCCTCCTGCCTTCCCCTCCAGGCAAACAGTCGCTTCGGCCATCCTGGTTTTGGGGCGAGGTTAAAATCTGAGGGGAAGCCATGTGGGTGAAGCTATATACTGGACGTCCCATTGGTGCTGCCCAAAGCACCCATAATGACGTTGATAGGACACTCAAGGTGTCAAATTTTTTCCTATAGGAAAACTACTCTACTAAAGTTACTGAGGTTTCCCAACCTAATGACGCGGAAATATTCACAGCAAGTGAATCCATGAAAGATTCCAATGCTGGAGGAATGGAGTTACAGGTAAGAAACTACTCCCTTCCCAGGTGCCCTAGCAGGCTATTTCCAGAAACGACAGGCGCTTCAGCGCCGGTGCTTCAGGAACCAAGCCGGTCTTCGCCGGTCCTCGGCTGCAAGGCCATTTCTGCTTCTAAGACCGCCACTGCGGATCACAGAGGTAAGCACAACAAAATGGGCTACATTAAACAGAAATCATTGTCGTTGATGATGGTTCGCATAAATCGATTGGCACTCATTGACCGCCTAAAAGGACAATATTAGACAGGCAGAAAGAAATTTCACCTGAGAAGTCAGACTTGAGTCGACCACCACCTCCAATCATGCCTCACGTAGAGTTTACGCCCATACACAACAGGATTGAAAGGGACTCTTGCATACAGGTTGAAACTGCTGGGAGAACTAAACCAGCACCTAGCAAAGATAGCCCGCACAACAGAGTGTCTCCATTGCTAGATAAAACAGCTCAGCATGACAATAGTGCCCTTAAGACCCAGGGAGAGGCAACTTCAAACGTACTCAAAATTGCCCTTATTAATACACGATCTTTGGTAAAACGCGCGCAAGAGATTCACGACTCCATTGAGCATAGAAAAACTGACATTTTATGTGCGACTGAGACCTGGCTCCTAGAGACCAGTGGGCCCTAGATCTCCATGGCCTCACACCAAGGCTATACATTTTATAGTGCAGATCTCAGAGAAGGACAGGGTGGAGGAGGGGCTATTATAGCTAAATCCAAACTAGGCCTTTTTCCCGCAACCATCTCCTGCTCCGACTGCAAGATTTTGCATCTCAAAATAACCCCCACACATCACCATTGTGTGAACTTAATATTGGGTTTCCACCCTCCCTTCAATATGCCAGATTTCAACGATGAAATACTAGGAATAATTAACTACTTTAGTGGTTCAAATTCATCCACTCTTCTCCTGGGCGATTTCAATCGATGGAGGGGAGATATTGATGATAAGGAGGCAATACTACTAGAGTCGGCTTTGGTAGACTGTGGCCATGAAATTATAAATAATGACCCAACAATAAGGGACTCTCACATCCTTGACTGGGTAGTTACCAGAAACCTTAAAACTAAAGATCTTGACACCACACCTTGCATTTGGACAGACCACTCTATGGTCAGTTTTTCTCTGCAACTCCTGAATCCAATCACTAGACAAATTAATGCAATGAAAATCGTTAAGGGCCGTCATTTCAAAAAAGTGAGTACCTTGGATAGTCTGCATTGAATTGAAGCTGTCATGGCACACTCTAAAGAGGCTGATCATGTGGACCAACTGCTGAATACTTTCAATCAAACATTCACAGAAACACTTGATAAAATTGCCCAATACTGACAAAAACAATTAGAGAGAACCCTAGACATCAAAGCTGGTTCTCATCAGAATTAGACAAGATGAAAAAATAAAAAAGGGTGCTAGAACTCCCCTGGATCAACCACCCCTCTGACACCACTAGACCGGAATGGAAGATAAGGGACAAAGCAGACAGAGCCTTAGTTATAGAAACCAATAAAAACGTCTATAACACACTGATTAAACAATCCTCCAACTCGACGAGACAACTCTTTAGTATATTAAAGTCGCTGGAAAAGCCTAAAACCTCAGACCTCCCCGTCTTAATTACTGATCAGGAATGCACACGCATGGGGGCGTGGCTAGCAGCGCGATGAGGAGGACGTAGCTCTCCATCGCTCCCGCGATCGCCGCATGAATCCTGATAAATCGCCTGATATCGCTAATTATAAAACTTAAAAACTACCTCTATGCTTAGCGGGAACTCTGGTGCTCACTTGGTCCAAGCGGTGAAAATATTCGGAAGCAGGGCACGAAGATAAGTTGAGGCGAAGGTGGACGAAGAATCGCCTGGCGCTCTCCTAAAATGGGCGCCTGAGTGAAGAGACTTAACGAACGTCACGCACTGGGTGACGAGGTGCTACGACGGTCTCGGCCGAGGAAAAGACTGCGGAAGGAGCTGGGTGCTCCTACGTGAACCTTAAGAGGTGGCCTCACGACGAACCGTACCCGGAGCTGAGCGGAACGGCGGGGGAGGTGGACGACTCGCCTCGGCCCTGAGGATCCGGGCCCGGGCCTCGCCCCGTGTCAAGGCGGTCGAGGCAGGACCCTGCAAACGAGTGCCTCGGGCACCCCTCCTCCCCTCCCCCTGGGACGCAAACTGGTTTCCCCACCCGCCATATCTGTGAAGAAGAGCCGGGCCTCGTCGAGAGCGGCTCCCGGGTCTTCCCCACTAATCCGCTCCAGTGCGCAGTGGATCTGGCGAATTGGCCACTGGAGGAACGGGGTGGCCTTGACGAGCGGGAAGGCCCGGAGCACAGATCCTGAAAGAACTTGCTGCACCGAGGCACCAACTCATATACTACTTGCACGTCATGCCTTGCATTGCAGAACCAACGCTCGCAGAGGGGGCCCCCCGAGAAAGAGAAGAACCGGCAACACCGGCCTAGACGTCAGACGCCTCCCGTACTGAGACTACAGCCCTGGGACACGGAGCACACGGAGTGGGGGTGGAACACCACCGAAGGCCCTTGGTTATAACACTGTTGTCGAGCTACTGGCCCAGGATCGGGGTGCGACCATGGGGAAAGAAAAGACGAGGAAACCCAACATGCAGAACAGAATTGAACAATATACTGTGCCCTCATCACAACAGACGGATTCCCAATCGCTACATCCTGACAGGATGGAAACTGAACACGCGCTTTCGCTTAAAGACGTCATGGCGGCCATTGCAGATTCCCGCTCATCTATGGAGCAGAAGATAGACCGCATAAGCCTCGACGTCTCCCTCCTTAGACACGACCTCCAAAAGCTGTCCGTGCACACTGGAGAGGCAGAACAACAGATTGCGACGACGGCCTACACAATGTGCAGCAACAGATCCATGGAATCTCGGCCACACTGAAGACGCTGGGGGCCAGGGTGGAGGAGAGCGAGAGAAGGTCCAGATGCAATAACGTTCGCATCCTTGGCATCCCCGAGAAAGAGGAAGGGCCCTGCATGGAACTCTTTTTGGAACAATTGTTAAGAGACCTGTTCGACTTGCAATCCTTTTCAAAGTTCTTTTCCATCGAGAGAGCGCACCGAATGCCCACAGGTAGACCACCGTGATCGCGAGGTTCTTAAACTATCGAGACCGGGATGCGCTCTTACAACTGGCAAGATCCAAGGGCACAATTACATTCAACGGATATAGACTGGCCTTCTTCCCCGACTATACCAGGGAAGTACAGAAAGCGACACAGTCCTTTGGGAAGCTTAAGAAGTAACTGCAGACATTGGGAGTCAGGTACGGCCTCCTGTTTCCCGCACAATTGAAAATTTATCACAGAGGCACGACGGTCCACTTCGATGATCCTGGAGAGGCATGGCGCTGGGCAGAGCAGCACATTAAAGGAGACTGGTCCGCACCCCGAGGTAACAATAACAGAAACGGGAACCCCAGACCATCACCGGAGCAACATCCCAGGCTGGTCCGGCCACCACTACCAGACCCGCTGGAAGATGGGGGTGATGGGCCACCGTCCTGAAACCGCCGAGGGCCTTGCCCACGGGGTACCCACTCTGTGGTCACTGACAAAACGAAGCCATGGGACCACTGAAGGCGATCTCACACTCTTGTAATGCGGTAAGCGGGGGATCGCTGCCCTCCCACTTGGGTGTTTAAGAGGGGGTACTACACCATCACAGCCCCCCCCCCTGACTTTCTAGTTGAACTTTAATAAGGGCAGTTAAAGCTGACAATCTACTCTTTTTGATTGTCAGCAATGTTGGGTCGACGGGTACTTCAAGTTGGGGTGGAGTATAGGGAGGGTGTGGGAGGAGTTAGTTGGGGAACTTTTTTTGTTATTTCAGGACCGACCCTCCCTGGTAGTTCTCCAGGGATGGTGGAGTTCCTGGCCAGTTGGGACCACACCACACAGGAACAGTGCTTCAGACCTCAATCTTTATCTCTCTTGCACCGCATGTTCACACACTGGGGCTGCACCCTCGGGGGCAGCCTGCTTATCCCTCTTACACCTCTACTAGATGCCACTTGACCAATCTCACCCATCCATGTCCACGCGCCCCAGCTCTCTCAAGGTTCTCACCTGGAACGTGAATGGGATGGGCTCCACAATCAAAAGACGTCTGGTCAAGCAGCTACTTTCCAGATACTCCCCTGACGTGGCTTTCCTCACTGAAACACACCTTGCGGGGGCACACTGTAAAACATTTTCTACGCACCAATTACAAGACCGCCTTCCATGCAGGATATACCATGGGATCCAGGGGCACCCTCATTCTTATACATAAACGGGTCCCGTTTGTCTTGCATGCACTAGAGCAGGACCCTCGCGGACGCTACGTGATGCCGCTTGGGACACTCCGGTAAGAAACACTGAGACTTGTTTCCATTTATTCCCCACCTGGGCTGGGGCAGGATCTCCTTGATGACCTGACCTCCTTGATGGGTAGGCACCAATCAGACAAGTGGTTTCTGGCAGGCGATTTCAATGACGTCATGTGCAACACCTTAGATCGCTCGCACCTTAGGCAACGCAACCCGAACCTCCCCACAAAGCTTTTTAAGTTTGTGTCTGCCCTGGGTCTTGGTGATGTATGGCGGGAACTGCACCCGGGAACCAGAGGCTATTCGTTCCACTCCGGGGCCCATGGATCCCTTTCCAGGCTTGATTACCTATTTGTTCCACACACAGACCTGTCTAATATGCTCTCAGCAAACTTGCTCCCCCGGGGGGTTTCGGACCACTCGCCTCTCCTGGTGGAAAAGTGACTGCAGGGAACGCCCCCCCCTAGAACGTGGCGATTGAACACTTACTATTTAGGCAGCTTGGATTTGGTGGACCGCCTTACGGAGGTCTCAACTGAGTACTTCGAGATTAACGGTTCTGATGAAACCGACCCGAAGGTGCTGTGGGAGGCTTACAAGGCCGTGCTGCGGGGAGAGATAATCTCTTGGACAGCGAACAAAAGAAAGGAGAGGCTCCGGAAGATAGCTGAGGCAGAGAAGGAGGTAACCCACAGATAGAATGAGCATACCCTAGACCCTACCCCACAGACCCACATGTCCCTTCAAAGTGCCAGTGAATGCCTCCGAAACCTTACGCTAGACAACGCCAAAGAGGCCCACTGGGAATCCAGAGCCCGGATATACGAGCTTTGGGATAAAGCCGGTAAGCTGCTGGCTTGGCTTGAGAGGAGGGATGATGGTCGGCGCTCGGTCCGTGAGATCATCCCCCCCGCAGGGCGAGATCTGTCGGTCAGACGCCGAAATAGCAGAAGCCTTCGCCCAATTTTATGCTGAACTATACCATGCCTCGGAGCTACCGCTGGACCGGACCTTCCTTGATGGGGTGGTGCTCCCCACCCTATCGGTGCAGCAACGCAAGATGCTGGACTCTGATCTTTCTGAGGCCGAGCTGGTAGAAGCCCTGGGACAGCTGCAACCGGGGAAGACCGCGGGTCCAAACGGATTCCCCATAGAAATATGGCAGAAACTGGTAGGTAATAACGTAGCACCTCCCCTGCATCAGATGCTACTGGCCGTGCTAGAGCGGGGCTCCCTCCCGGACAACCTATGTAAAACCACCATAGTGGTCATCCCCAAGCCGGACAAACCCCAAGAGCAATGTGCGTCTTATAGGCCGATCTCGCTAATCAACGGCGAAGCCAAGGTCCTGGCCAAGCTCTTGGCTAACCGATTGCAACGGGTAGCGGACACACTTATACATCCAGACCAGTGTGGCTTTATGCCTCATAAATCAACCAGGATGAATCTGCGCCGACTCCACCTGGCGCTAGAACGGGACCCCATCCTTGATACCCCATTAGCACCGCTGGCAATAGATTTTGAGAAGGCATTTGATTCTGTCTGTTGGGATTGCCTTTGGGAAATCATGGCCCGTATGGGATTTGGAGACAGCTTCCTAGGTTGGGTAAAATTGCTTTATACAAACATCCGGGCAGAGGTTAAAGTGAATGGATGGACCTCCAGAGCCTTTCCCTTAGGTAGAGGCACGCGGCGGGCGGGGCTGTCCCCTTTCCCCTCTCCTCTTCGCCCTCGCCATTGATCCACCTGCACTGTGGCTTCGTCAAAGCGGGGCATAGAAGGGATTCAAGTGGCCCGAAGGGCATGAAGACCGTATATCTCTTTATGCAGACGATCTTCTATTATACCTGGCTGACCCAGTTCGGAGCTGCCCCATAGTAACTCAAATGCTAGTCACTTACGGGGAATTCAGTGGGTTGAAAATTAATTGGAAGAAATCCGTAATGTTCCCGGTGAAGGGGGGGGAGCAGGCCGAGCTGCCGAATTGTCCATACTGGCTTGAACGGCAGGGCTTTAAATATTTGGGGATTTGGGTAACACCTGACCTCACTAGATATTCAAGACATAACCTCCAGCCGATCATGGATAGGTTGGTCAACGACGTCCACCACTGGAAGCTCCTCCCTCTGACCCTCATGGGGAGAGCCGCACTCTTTAAAATGATGTTACTACCAAGATTCCTCTATGTTTTGCAGAATGCCCCGCTTGCGATCCCTGCCCCTGAATTCAGTTGTATAGAAACCCTTCTTAGGGAACTCATCTGGGGGGGAGGCCGTTCACGCATTGCATTAAGTACCTTGCAGAGATCAGTCTGGGAGAGTGGGATAGGCGTACCCCGTCTCCAGACTTACTATTGGGCTTCTCAACTCTCGGTGGTCAATGACCTGCTCCACGGGGACCGAGCGCTACCTCACATTAGGGCAGAAGTGGGACCCATGCAGGGTACGGACCTGCTGCAGGAGCTGTACCAATCTCCGGGTAGGCCCCCCCCGCTCACAATTAAGGCTCACATTACTACGATTTGGAGGCTGGCACACGTGTTTGTTGGGTGGGAAGCACAACCCCTATGGCACAACAATAATCTGAAGGAAATCGAGAAACTTGAACCGTGGCCGCGCTGGGTAAGAGTGGGAATCCTTAGAATTAAAGATATCCTTAAAGATGGGAAACTAACCTCATTTGAAGACATCCAGGGTAGATTCCAACTGCCCAACACCGAGCGATACCACTTCACGCAATTGAGCCATGCCCTCCGAACCCATATACCCCCAGGTGATTCAATCCCCGACTACCCTCCGATCGAACGCAATATGCTACCCAAGTATATCCCCAGCAAATGTACATCCACTCTCTATAACGCTATCACCTCCTTCGCAACTCCCGAGCTATTGGGGTTAAAGGCCAAATGGGAAAGGGAGGTGGGGGAAATAGACCCTGAGGACTGGATCCAGGTCCTAATGCATCCATGGGAGGTAGCCATCTCCTCCAGACTTAGACTGGTGCAATTTAAAATCCTGCATAGTGTACTACCCTCGAACTCTTTTATATGGCTGGAAGAGAGTAGTGAGTCCGAACTGTCTCCGTTGTGGAGAGGAGGAAGGCACCTTCTATCATATCCTCTGGACATGCCCTCGGATCCGTGACTATTGGACTGCATGCTGTACGGAATTGTCCAGAGCCCTCACTTGTCCTATCGAACTAGATCCGAAGGTCTTAATATTGGGTGTACCGGACATGTCCGAATCTAATAAATGGGAAAAACCTCTATTGAACACTGCGATGGCCCTAGCGAAACGCAACATTGCGCAAAAATGGGGAGCGCCTGACCCTCCGACACTGGAACAATGGATACTTGACATGGACTCATGTGCCATGACGGAGCACCGGGTCTATGGCGCAAGAGGATGCCTGAATAAAGCATCCAAGATATGGGGGAAATAGGAAGAAACTGGGCCTTAACGTCCTGATGCAGTGATGGCCTCCACATGAACAGAAGGTTGGTGGGACGGGAAGCCCGCGACCCATGGCGATGAGAGATACTATAACACTATGTAAACACGTGACTGAAGATGCTGTACTGGAGTACTTTTAATTTGTTGTCCCCTCTTTTTTCGTTGTTTTGTTGTTCTTTGCCCCCGATTCGGTGGTTGTTTTAGTTATGTCAAAATACAATAAAAATGTTTTACCAAAAAAAAAAGAATGCACCCGCATAGCGCAAGCTTTTGAAGGTAAAATCTCAAAGGCCAGGGACAAAATACTGGCAACTTTGAGTTCAGATATGGCACCAGAGACATTAACAAGCAGATAGAAGTTACAACATCCAACTTAGGTTTTGCTTTCTCCCCTATATTTTTGGATGAGACCAGCTCCCCATTGTCTTCCATGAACCCCACCTCTTGCCCTTTAAATCTTCTACCTGCAAACTTATACAGGAAAATGCTAAACTATTCACGCCATTCTTGACACAGTTTGTAAACGCCTCCTTCAGAGACCAACAGGTTCCGTCAGATATCAAGAAAGTTTCCATCACACCTATCCCGAAGAAATTGAACTTGGATCAGGTTGACCCCAGCAACCTCAGACCACTAACAGCCAATATCTATTAAAAACACTAGATAAGGCTGCCACCTTACAACTACAAGCCTTTACATAGAAAAATAACAATCTACACAGCAGGTAATCGGGTTTCTGTCCTACTTATAGCACATAGACTGCATTAGTTGACCTTCAAACCCATATGATTGATATTGTCGACAGTGGAAAAGCGGGGATGCTGATCCTGTTGGATCTGTCGCGGCATTCGATCTTGTCGATCACAAACGCCTCCTGGAACAGCTACAAAATCAGTGAAACTGCTTGGAGAAGGTACTCAGTTGGGTTAAGTCCTTTCGATCTAACTGTGAATCTCATATACAATGGGGCTCAACCACATCATCGGCCTCTTCTATCAAATTTGGTGTCTCTCAAGGAGCCTCTTCATCGCCACTCCTTTTTAATTTGTATATGCTCTCACTTTGTACCCTACTGGAAAAACTAGGGGTCTTCTTTACCAACTACGCTGATGACACGCAGCTGGTCATCGAGCTTAGCAGAGACTACCACACGACTCTCTAACACTAAAGAACATATACAATGCCATTGAAAGTTGGATGTCCTCAAATTGGCTCTGCTTAAATGGTAATAAAACGGAACTTATGATATTTGTCTCACCCCAAGTCTGTGCTAAATTGGACCCTGAATATGCCAATTTCACATTGCAAAACAGGATTCCGATTTAACCGAAAGTAAAGACCTTAGGGGTCGTACTAGAGGCCTCCCTGAATTCAGACCCACATGTACAACATCTCCCCAAAACTTGCAATTATCAGCTGAAGCTTTTGTGGACATACAACCTTTAATCAATAAAAATAATTCTGCAACCATCGCCCGAGCGACGATTATGTCGAGGTTAGACTACTGCTATATACTGCTGTTTGAGCATTAACGTCTAATCTCAGGACATGTCAGACCATCCAAAATTATGTCGTCTGTATCGCCATGTCCATCCCCAGGAGAGCTCATATCACCATCGTGATGAAAGAGCTGCATTGGTTACCTGTGAAGCAGCGCATTGAGTGCAAAATGGGTCTAACTATTCACCGCTCCCTCTCTGGAAAATCACCTGACTACCTTAAAAAAATTATCATGCCCTATAAGCCAGCCAGAGAACTTCGATCTTCCAATCTATCATTACCACAGGGAGAAAGAATTAACAGAACAAGAGGCTTATGGTAGATCATTCCGGGCATTGGCCCCATCTTTTTGGAATTCCCTGCCAATGGCCATCAGAGAGACTTCCAGTTTAAGTTTTTTCAAGAAAGCATTGAAGACGCACCTTTTTAGTTAACTGATCAGGTTGCTCTAGGATGCACCCACTCTCAGCAAGGGTATATTAGTATTGCACTTCTTTGTCTTGTTTGTTATGTTTGTTTTCCCGTGTGTTTGTTTAAGGGCCCGATGCCTGCGGGCTGTAGGCGCTATACAAATAAATGTTTCAATTCTCCTGTAACCCTAACTTTAGGGTTTTCTGGGGTTGTGTGGCACTTAACCGGAGGGCAAACAGTGACACTCCGCAGTGAATCACTGCTCCCTTTTGACTCTAAACTTAATGAAGCTGATTTGCAGAATGAAGCTGAAGACTGTGTCATAATGCAAACTGCTACCATCGAACCCACAGAGACTGTGGCTATAAGTAAGGTGCAAGCTAACCTAAACAGCATCGTGCTTGCAAATTATCGGACGCACTAGACCCTTTCTACTCTCGGAGACAGAGGCGACTTGCTAAGCAAGCCACACTGAGAAATAGAAGACAATTCATGGAGAAACCGGGGTCCCCAACCACAGATCAGCAAAAGGTTTCTAAGCGAGCAAAGAAGAAAATCGCTCGGAATAATAAACAGCAGCTAAAGAAGACGAGAAATCTCACAAGCTGGTTAATTCCGTCAAAACAGGACATGCTCGAAAATTGAAGCAAACGCGACCAACGATCTGTACGACATATCTAACCCTGTAGGCCCAGTTGACAGGATGACTCCATTAACAACCTTAGTAAATAAAATATTTGAAGAACAAGGAGCCAAAGTACAAATGGAATGTGCCGAGAGACACAAAGATGTGCAGACACCAACAGATGAGAAACTACTAATAAAAAATATGAATCAGAAAAATAGATCTGCCTAGCTATGGTGCAGAGCATTTTTAAATCACTTGCATCTTACACCTCATTTGTGAGTTTTGGAATCTGAGGAGTTTGAGTTCTTTCAACCTGTACAATGCATTTATGCAAATGTATCTAAGATTTACTGTAAAAACCCTGGTACTCTGCAATTGCTACGTACTTTTAAAAAACTACTCTCCAGCGGAGGTGTGGAGCTGAATGTAGATGAGTAAGAAGATCCAACTGTACCACAGAGCAGATAAGTTATAAAGAACATTGCATGACCAACTCCTCCTTGTCTAAATGTAAACACTGCAGGAGTACAACTCTGACATCCAGACAACATTGAAATGGTTGGCCGAATCATTACCTGCGGTGTTAACACGTCAGAACTGAGACTTACCTGTAACGTCTTGGAATAGTCGAGGCTTTACTTACCTCCTTGCCCCAAATGATTCTATTTCCTTTCTAACTGGAAATGAAATGTTTTTGTTACAGGAGTCTTGGTTAATAACCAAAATGTACCATGATGGGTACCTTATAGCAACGATCAAAGCTAAGAAAGGAGAAAGGAGCAGACCTTATGGCGTACTAATCCTGGGTGTCACTCACAAATATAGTTCACGTAGAATCGCTACCTCAGAAACTGATTACGCATTAGCGTTTGAGGTAGAATTCCCACCAACTTTGTTTGGACACCCTGCTTTGATCTTTAACATCTATGACACTCCTGGGTTTAAAAACAGTGCCTGCATACAATCAATAATCCAAGAATTGTTTTTTAACTGGGAGGAGGGGGATGGCAAGGACAATACAATCATTGGGGGGGTTGGGAGGGAGATCTTAATTCACACATAGTCTGCCAAGAAAATCTTGTTGGGAGTAAAGGGGTAAGAAGTTGTAGTATAATGAGGCAAAAAGCTACTAATGAAGTTCTGAAGTTAATTGGAAATGGTTCCTAGATAATTCCAATCTAAAATATGGTAAATGGCTGTGTAGAAGGTGAGAAGCCTGGAGCTTTCACCTGGAGCCAGTGGCAGAAGAAGGCAGCATTGAATTGTTTCTTTGTAAATATAAATATGTGCCCAAGAACACACACATTGTCAGTGAAATGGAATGACTGGAGCGATCACGCTGCCTTAGTACTGCACTTAGACAAAGACCCTAAGATTCAGGATAACACTCCAAGTGGTGCCAAGGTCAACCATGCTAGTAATCGTATTAACTGGACAGTGAAGAATGCACAGCAGGCCAAATACGCGACAAACCTGTATGGTCCCATTCGTATAATGGATTTTGTGAACCAAGACATCGATGATATTGCAAAGTGGTTTACTACTTTTGCGCAGCAGAATGGCGAACGCAGCCGGAGTATTAATATCCTAACGAATGGGTTACATGCATGTTATGATAGGACAATACACGATAGGAAATGACTAATGAGACAGGCAGTGCGCAATATCAGAGGTAGAGGCTATAGATTACCAGAGAGACCGAGCCAAATCAAAGTTGCCAAGAATGCCTACACAAATTGGGTGTGATGGTGGCGCTTGTCACAGACCAATACCCAATGGCAGAAAATGGTTAATGTCCTAAAATCTGGCAATTCCTGCAGTATTTGTGCACTGCTGGAAGAAGCCAAAGGTAATAAAATACGAAAGGTCCTTAACCTCATTAATGAGGAGACATGGAAGCTCTATCTGACCGGATCGTCGCTATCTGAGAGGAAGTTGAGGATTGACAGTGTGTATTACTAAACGTGTCCCTCTTATTGATATTGACGTGGTCGCTATACAAACTAGGATTTACGTCTTAAGTCTTCTAGGGTGCCTGCAACCGACGGTCTAGCTAATATTGTTTTAAAACAGGACACCACCTTTTCGGGCAACGCTCTTAAAAATTCTGTTTGAAAAGATCCTATCAGGAGGCAGAATTCCACCATCTTGGTGTACTTCCATACTGAGTCCCGTGTTTAAAAAGTGGTCCCCACTATTCCCGTGCAACTACCGCTTGCTATGCTGGATTGCACAGGGAAGTTATTTTCAGCATTTTTGCTGAAGGGGCTGCAGAAATGTGCTCAGGGCTCTGGATTGTTAGATGGGTTTCAGAGCGGTTTCCGCTGTGGATATTCAACATTGCACCACCTTATCGAGAGAACACGGACTCTCCAGGACTCTACGCCCTGTTTTTAGACTTTAGCGCCGCTTTTGATTCTGTAGACAGGGAGAGGTTATGGAACAATTGCAATTACTAGGATGCCCCGCTGACATACTCTACTTTGTGAAACTACTGCATCCCAACAATACAGTCCGGGTGAGGTTGGACGTTGGGGGAGCCTTGATTGCACCCTTCCCTACAGGCAGGGGGTTAAACAAGGCTGCGTCTTGGCTCCCCTACTCTTCAACCTGCACCTTACCGACTTACCAGGAACCCTGGCCAAAGTAGGGAGGCAAAACCAGAGGGTGTTTCACAGCCTAGTTCCCGGGGATCCTGTACTCAGGTGGCAAGCGGAAGTCCATCACTTTTGGATCCCGACCCTGGGGGTGGACAAGCGAGGGAGGATCACCTGGGTAGGGGGTCCTCTGGGAATGGGGGTGAAGCACCAGATGGTGAGGCATGGTCTCCCCCTTTTCCCTATCCCTGCTTATTTTATGGGAAACTACAACTTGCATAGTTCCTCCCCACTTCACATTGACAATACTACAGAGCCGAGGAAGATGAGGAATGAGGCCAGGAGGATTACCTCTACTGACTTGCAATGGCTCTGTTCCTCTAAGGAGATCAGGCAGAGTCAGGCACGTAGTACGAATTATAGACCTGACACTTGTTAACACTCCCTGTTGTTAGGCAGAAACCTGTGCAGTTCCCTTAGGGAACACTGCAAAAGATTTAGGACTACAGGTGTTAGCAGTAAACCCACTTGGTAGCAGTCTGCACCACCCAGATTTACCTGGTAGGTGTGGCTGAGCAGTCAGACTTCCCTCAAGAAGAGTTAGGCAGTATGCAAAGTATACACAATAGGCACTCAGATACAATAATACAAGCAAACACTGACCAGAGCTTTGGTATCAAAGTATATAATTATTCATTTAAAAACACATTGTTTGAAACACTCCAGCACTCTTATTGTAAAACACTCTAAACACAGTTACTATTATAATATATACACCCCTTATTCCTTATCAGATGAGTCTTCGTAAAACACCACTTATTTTCATACAGAGGTGAGCACTTAACTAGATGGCACTCCAATAAGTTTGTGAAAAAGGGAGGGAAAAAGACAGAATATGGAAAGGTACACCACTCTAAGATTTAGGAACACTGTTCGCAAGGCAGAAGAGAAAAAGTCACTGGTGAGCCAAAGTCCAAAGGCTGGGCCCACTCTTAGAGAGAGCAGAGCACAAATGCGCCCAAGATCACACAGTTACACTAGGCTTAGAAAGTCTTGCAGAGAGTTCAGAAAGAGTTTAAAGAGGCTCAGAAAAGTTTAGCCAGGGTGTCCCAGGCTAACCCAGGTTCGGAAGCCGGGGGCTAAATCTACCCCGTACAGTCGGTGGCAAGGGAAGCCAGGCGGGACACGGTACCTTAAGTGGGAAGGATCCTCCAGCGGTGGCAGTTGTTCCTGGCAGTGGGTGCAAGTCGCGTCGTCGTCCAGGGGAAGAGAAGATCTCGACTTGGAGGAAAGATGAAGGTCGTTGCACTGCCAGGGAAGAAACCAGCCGCAGAGTTTTCCGGTTAAAGGTAGTACCCTTTAATTCGCGGTCGTGGTAAAACATGGTATCCCGGTTGCCGGGGTGCTTGGCACAGGCAAGGCGGCCACGAGATACGCCGGGAAGGTGAAAAGACGGTGAAACTGGTTATCCCCACCAGTCAAAGGAAGAAGACTCTCCGGCGGGAGATCTCCTCTGTCGTTGGGAAAAGTGGTGAGACGGTCCAGCAGGGCTCCACCGGTGGTGTCGTCGTGGCAGGTCGGCTCAGCTTCTCCCTCGTCAGATTCTTAAGTCCTGTGGCGACTTCTGAAGTTCCAGCCGGCCGGCTCACCACTTGGGCCAATCGGGACGGAGTGCGACTTGAGTTGCCCAGGCAACTCAGTCCAGGGTGCCTAAATCCCCCTCCACCCCTCCTAAGTACCCCAGACAGAGTGGCACCACTTTGGAGGGCTTCTGTGGAGAAGCCTGCCAAAAAGTGGCACAAAGGGCTCGACTTGGGTTGGAGTCACAGAAGAGAACACAAACGCCATTTTAGAACCGAGTTTTGGCAAAAAATACCAACCGGAGAATTAATATTAATTAAATAAACCGGCGGTATGTTCGAGGCTATCGTAATTAAATAAATAAAGATAGTAGCCTCGAACAATGGGAAATTCCCATAGAGAAATATTCACGGTTGAATATAAAAAGTAGTATCCACTGCCACCAGCCAAAACTCGATCAGGGGGGACGGAGATGTGCCCCCTCGACTAACAGACCCCGGGGCAATTGAATTGTCCCAGCCAGTACTTCCACAATATGATGGTTTGTACTGGTTCTGTTCAGAATTTAAGTCTAGTAAAGTCAATGGTGACTTTACATGCCCTGGAAGACAGTAGTCAGTCCCAGGGTATGGAGTCTATACTGGGGGGGTCACTATGTCACCCCTGTGTTACTGCACTGAGGGTGCTGTGTAACACACATCACAAAAACACATGAAGCCCTATGGGGTAAAAGACCCCAAAGCCCATCAAACACATCTAGATTCAAAGAAACACACTTAAATCATGCCCAAGAGTGAGGGTAAAAGAGTCTCACTCTTGGCAGGAGAAAAAAATAAACCCCAAAAATCCAGCAAAGCTGCTGGGGGACTCACTAGGTTAGGAAATTCAGCCTAAACAGAGAATTCTCCCTAACACCTGTCAGGATAAAAGGTGGTGTGCACAGGCACACTCGGAGCAAGGCTGGGTACGAGAGGGACTAGCTCTTTCGGGGCTGATGCAAACCGGGCTATGGAAGTTGGAAAGCAAGGGGTTGTTCGGTTGCAGCAGAGAATGAGTGTGTCAGGCGAGAATTCCATCCTTTCGGGAAGCCGCAAGCGATCCATGACTGAAAACAAGTGGAAAAGACAAATCTTCAAAGTGCTTCCAGGCGGCCCACTACCCTCCCGTGTGAACGACGCAGTTGGGAAGGAGCAGAGGACGCATTGTTAACAACCTTGACTGTTACGAGAAAAGCATTGAAGATAGAAGCCCAATTAAAATGACCGGTGTGTTATTGAAGGCAACAAAAGCCTTGTTTGTGTTCAGAGCAAAAGAGGCTGGTAACAAGAGTTGATGGTTGCACGTGTTGATAAAATGTGTTCTGAAGAGAACAATGATTGAATGCTGAGAAAAGTAACAGAGTGGTCCTGCGAATCAGAATCGCACATTCAAAAGTCTCTGTGAAATGTTCGGAGTAATGGAAAGCGGGACACAAAGGCAAAAAAGTAACCGTGATCCAGAACGAGGGTTCATTGAGTGAAAAGCAATCTATGTGAACTTTGAAAGCCACCAAGAGGGCGAAAGTAAAACTACAAACACCAAGACGCATTGGTGCTGCGTGTGATCTTTGAAAGATGCCAAGAGGGCAATAGTAAAACTACAAGTACCAAGGAACATTGGTGTTGTGAAGATTGTTGATTGTCAAATTGTTTAACAGGAGGTCAAAGTAGTCATGCAGAGGTCTATGTTAAATCCTTGCAGTTTCAAAAGTCTTCGACAGTAAAAAGAGATGAGGATAGGACATGGGCAAGGGACCCCCAAAAAGAGAGACCGGTTCGAGCCCGCCGGTGGGAAGCCTGTGTTGAATAGTGGCAAAGTGAAAGCCAAGAGCTGAACTGTACATCTGTGTTAAAGCAGACGATGCCTAAATAATTGATTATACTCTCAAAAGCTTGAAGCCCAAACCTGAACTGTTGAATTGTACCAGCAAGCCAGAGTTTGTAAGACTGAAATACCATCCTTTTTAATAAACTCTCGAGACCCTGTTTTTCTAAAAGTGGCGAAAGGAGTGGTTACCCAAGCCATTCTGACATTGCTTTTGAGACCCTATTTTTTTCTTTTTTTATTCCCTTTACACATTCCTCATTTGAGAAGGAGGGCAAGGTTAGGTTTTCCAAGTATAGGCCTTTTTATTTTTACTAGACTGACTTAGACTTGTTTATTGTTGATTTTGTGGTTGACACTACTCCCATTTTAGAGTTAGGGCCAGTTAGGAATTTCAGCAACCCCACTAAATTACAAAATAAAGGTTTTCGAAACTTGCATCTGTTGTGTCTGTGTCTACTGTTGATACCATGCCTTCCTTACAGCATACATTGCCAGATATTGGTTAAGTCGTGCAGCTAATGCCCTGTGGAACTATGCAGCAGAAAATTAATTAAAGATAAACAGAGCCAAGATCAAACTGATGCTATTTGTAACCAAAAACGTGTATGTAACCGATTATAAATATCTCCGTGTCTAATTGAATGCACAATCAGGCTATCCTCTACGTAAGACCATGCGTATCAAGAAGGCAGCCCAATTGACTTCTTTGATCTATGGATTTGGGAATCGCACTGTGGGAAATACATTTGAAGGCGCAAGAAGAATCTATTTACAGTGTTTTGTACCTGCCATAATATGCGGCCTGGAAAGTTTGTCACTTATAGAACTTGAATAGTTACAGAAAATTGAGGGGGAAGTATTGGAGAAAGGACCCGAGACTGCCTCCTTGTATACCCATGGCCATAGTTCGGTTGGAGCTTGGATTACGCTCCTTCTATGCAATGGTCATTAAAAGACGAGCATTTGTATATTTACAGACAAAGCCTAGTACAGGAACACATGTGTTACACTATGTCGCCCTTGATGTGTGTACAAAAGGAGAGCCGAAATATTAATCTAATTTGCAGAGTCTTTGAGGAGCAGGGATGGTCTCCAAATTGGGAGCTGGGGTTATACAAGCTGAAAAAAGAACTAAGAAAATTGATCTTTGGGACTGGGAGAGAAATTGCTCCCACTTAACGGGACTGAGGAGCTACAGCTTTATAACAGGAATGTTATATACTTATATAAAAACCCCAGGCATATTTTAACTATTTGTCCCGCCAAGAATCTCTGACGATTCATACTTTTACTACATCTGAACTGTCTCCTGGTACTCTCTGTGACAGAGAGTAAGATCCCCCAGGCTGATAGATATTGTCGAATATGTCTCAATCAAATGGTGGTAGAAACTTCAAAACATGTCCTAACGGAGTGGCCAGCATTAGGTTCTACCTATTTACACACTTAGGTGATTATGTACATCCATTGAATACCATTATGACGAAGGCATTCTGCTGCGGTGTCTCAACAGTGTAAGGAAGGCATGGTATCAACAGTGACGACAGACACAAGTGATCACAGTTCAAGGGTGTTTATTGAACTTCAAATGGGTTGGTTAAACTCCTATCAAAACCTAAATCTAAAGATGGGAGCAAGCTATGACCATCAAAGTAAAAATAACGCAGTACTAGTGGTGTCTCTATCAGAATAAAAGGGCCTATACTAATAAACCTATTGCCAATCCTTACTTCTAAATACAAATGGTGTGGGACAATAATGTATGCAAACAGAATAGTGTCCATGAAACAATATGTCCGGATGATAGAGCAGTTGGCTCCCCTTCCCCACGTTTTCTCCAGGGGGTAAGGCGGCCACTTGAGCTTCGCACACACCTGGCCACAAGGTAACAGTTGCAAACATAGGTATCAAGACCTTCCGCCAAAGTCTCTCTCTCAATGACGGTTTCTAATTGCAGAGGGCCTGATGTAATAACCAAAACATACGTTTTTTTCTCCTTCTCAGTTTTTAACTTTCACAAGTTTCCACAATGTTCACAATCTGGTCTCCCTCGTTCGGGCTCGGACCATGCATCCCTCTCCTTCGGGCTCAGACCCAAGAACCGAAGACTTTCATATATTCAATGGGTTTTGCTTAAACCGTCTCAGGACCACTTTGATTCACTTCTCACCATTATATTTCACATCAATCTTCTACTTGAGTTTCTCTTGGCGGGATACCTTCTATTGAGCACATTTACGGTGCCGGACCCCTCTGTCTATTGTATTGTTCCTTCTCAAGTTCAAACATTCATCAGCAGTTTAGCTTTACTCGCGTCTTTCATCACATGCGTTTAACAATATTTGTTCCAGTGCTCGTTATACATTGTTGCCGCTTACAAGCTTGACTTTAACAGAGACTGGTCTTGCATCGGTTTCCCCACTCAGCGGCTGTGTTTATCTCTCTGGTACTTTGTTCTTGGAGCCAAGGACGATACCACACCGGATGCTGCTTCTCCTCGCCTTGGTCAGTTACGCGGGAAGGCCCACGGTATCTTAGACACACAATGCCGGATTTTTCTTGTTGGTTTTCTGGCCTTACGCTTTCTGCCTTTATTGGTTTCTTGAAAGTAGCAGCGTCTTGCCGAAAAGGTGAATTCTAATTCCCTTCTTACGAACCCTTCTTGGTTTGTCATCTTTCTCCCTTCGTTCAGCTGCTGACTCAAAAACTGTTGTACCTTTGTGTGCTTTGCTTTGCTCAGAGTGTGCTCTCGTGCTCAGCCTTTTATCTGTGTGGGGAAGTTTAATGAAAGTCAGGTGTGATTGATTGTCAGTAATTGCCTAACCTTACCTGACCATAGTAGTGGGACATGTCGGGTACATGGCTCAGGTGTGAGTCTGTTTTCTCCCAGAGCGGGCTGCCCATGTGAAAGTGTTTGTGCAGGAAAAGGGGCGGGGTAGAGTTTCCATATATCCTACGTGGTAGGATGGGGGTAAAGCTGTTACAGGGAAGAGAGGGATACAGCCTCTAGCCATCGTGAAATTGGAATGAATGAATATATATATTTTCAGTAAAAAAGCGTTGTTAAAGGGATGTTATGGTTAAGTTGCGCTACTAAAAACCTATGAAATTCAGTGAAAAAAACTTTGTTACAGGGGCGTTCTGGTTCCAAGTAAAACCAAAAAAAACCCGAAATTCACCAGTTATGGTAAGCTAAGCAACCATAACTCGCGCCACCACTGTGCACTGCTAAGACTAACACCCAGGACATCAAAGATAACATCACAAATGTAATTGATGGCATCACTGATGACATTTCATGTCTGGCTCCCTCTTTTTTCCTTTACTGACATATCTAGCCCAGTAACAGTCAGGAACAAAAAATTCAAAAAGTAGTTTGTTTATTTATTTGTTTGTTTGTTTATTTATTTAGTATAGCGCGCAAAACCCAGAGGTAACAGGGCGCAACAGAGGTCAGGAAGATAGGATTACTTAAAAACTTGGTTACAGAATAAGATAGGCATGAGAAAAAGTGCATTGCATTTACAGTTACATTGTGTGGGATGTGCATATATACATATAATTGAGCGAAGGTTTACAAATTTACATATTAATACTGTGCGTAGGAGCAGTTCGGTTGCATTTACATATTTACAAATTTAAGGCTGTGCGTGGTAGTCAGGTTATAGCATTGGCATGATCAGATTAGATGGCAGGGTTAGTCGTGAGGATCATTGGCCCGCAGCCAAGTGAGGGTGTTTCGCCTGAAGCTATAGTAGGATTGGTCTGTCCTAATGTGGAGTGGGAGGGCGTTCCAGTGTTGGGCTGCCAGGACAGGGAAGCTGCTGCCGCCGGTTTTCTTTTGTCTGAAATTGGGTACCTGCAGGCAGTAGGAATTGATCGATCTGGTGGGGCGGGTGGACGTTTTTTTCTTTATTCTGGATGCGAGATAGGGGGGGGCTGCGTTGTTTAAGCATTGGTGGGTGAGTGATGCCGTTTTGAGGGAGATGCGGTCATGGATTTTAAGCCATTTGTGTTCTCTTCTTTTGTTGGAGATGTGTTCCTTAGAGGGTAGGTTGAGGGCTGTTCTGAGAGCGTTGTTTTGTAGTGTCTGTAGTTTGTTGGTTATGCATTTGTTGGCTCCTAGGTACATGGCGTTGCAATAGTCCAGTCTGGATAGTATTAGGGCGTTGGCTATGATGATGCAGCTAGTTTGGGTGAGGAAGGCTCTACATGCCCTAATTAGCTTGCATGTGTAGGCGGTGGAGGATGCTAGTGAGTTGACTTGTTTTTTTAGTGACATGGTTGCATCAAGGTGAAAGCCTAGTGTTTTCACTGTTTTGGCCACTGTGATGGTATTGCCATCAATGTTGAAGGCCTTATAGTTGGAGCTGAGTTTTTTGAGATTGGTATTGGATCCGAGGAGCAGGATTTCGGTTTTCTCATCATTTAGACATAGACCGTGTGTGGCCATCCATGCCTGAATGATGAGATATATTTTGTTTACCAAGGCCGTATCTGAAGCGTAGTTGCCTGAGAGGGGTATGAGGATCTGGGTGTCATCTGCATAATTGGTATATGAGACACCCAGTCTGTCCAACTTGTCAAATAGGGGCTTGGTAAAGATGTTGTAGAGGGTGGGAGAGACGCAGGAGCCTTGGGGCACCCCACAGGTTATTTTAATGGGGTCTGCTGAGGCTAGGGTGGAGAAGACCCTCATAGTTCGGTTGTCCAGGAATGATTGGATCCAGGCTATGGCCTCTTTCGAGAAGTGGGCTGCTGAGGCCAGGTGTTCGCACAGGACTGCGTGATCCACCAGGTCAAATGCTGCCGACAGGTCGAGGAGTAGTAACATGGCAGTGTTCCCTTTGTCGTTAATCTCATTGATCTGGGTTTTAAGATCGATTAAGGCTGTCTCGGTGCCGTGCTTCGGTCTGAAGCCTGATTGGTGGGTGCCTAGTAGTTTGTGAGTTTCAAGATATTGCTGAATCTGCAGGTATGCTACTCTATCTATTATCTTTAACAGGAATGGCACCGTGGTGATGGGCCTGTAATTGGTGGGAATGGCGGGGTCTAGGGTTTGCTTCTTGAGGAGAGGCAGGACCCAAGATTCTTTGAGGTTGCTTGGTATGGTGTTGGAGGAGAAGGATGCGTTGATCAGCTTGGTTATGAAGGGGGCTAGATCCCTAGCAGCATCCTTGATTATTTGGGGAGGGCAGTTGTCGCCTTTGCAGTTAGATGGTTTAAGTGAGGCTGTAATTTTTTCTGTTTCTGGGATAGATATTTTGGTAAATCTGAAGAGATTATGGCCTGGACGGTTGGCTGTTTTGTCGTGGTTGCTGGGAGATGCTTCATTGGTGGTGAGAGAGTCTTTTTTCAGAGCGATTTTGGTTTGGAGACTTTTGATTTTATTAGTTAGGGCGTTTTGGACGCTGGTGCACCATGCTTTATCCTTAATTATATTGTCTGGTGGGGGTATAGGGGATTCTAATTCCCTTAGTATAGCAAATAGTTCTCTGGTGTTGGAGCTCGATTTTTCGATTCTTTCATTGAATAGTTTCTTTTTTGTGAGTAGAATTTCTTTTTTGTAGTTGTTTGCACAAAGTTTGAGTTGTGATTTGTTCTCTTCAGTAGGGGAGTTGTGCCATTGGCTTTCAAGTTTCCTTTTGTGCAGTCTAAGTTCTTTCAGATGTGGGGTGAACCAGGTGTTCAGGTGGGCTTGTTGTTTGCTTTTTTGCAGTTTTAGAGGGGCAATGATGTCTAGTCCTTTTTTTATGGTATTGTTATAGTTTTCTACTAGGAGTTCTGGTTTTAGATTGTCGGGGAGAGCATTGAGGGTTGGCAGTAGTAGTGGTAGGAGGTTGTCTGGGGTTATGTTTTTTTTTGCTCTAGTGGGTAGTGGTGGTGCCATGATTTTTCCTTTG
Source organism: Ambystoma mexicanum (assembly GCF_040938575.1). Lineage (NCBI taxonomy): Eukaryota > Metazoa > Chordata > Amphibia > Caudata > Ambystomatidae > Ambystoma > Ambystoma mexicanum. Next base: position 547,228,477 of record NC_090932.1, read on the forward strand.
TTGACTTCTCTATTAAGAGATAAGGTGAAGTCAATGAGGTAATGGTCTGTCCAGTGCTGGGGAGTGGTTTTGGTAATGATGGTGTCGCAGTTTAGAGTGGCGATCCAGTCCAAGGTCCTACCTTTATTATGGGTGGGGGTGAGCACTCTTTGGATTAGGCCGTGTTCATCTAGCATGTTAGCTATGGCTTGTGCTGATTTGTCGTCAGGGTCGTTTAGTCCTAGATTCAAGTCGCCTAGTAGTAATATTTGGGTGGTGTCTTTTGTGTTGTTGGCTAGGAGGCTGGATAGGTCTGCTTCGAATGGGCGAATGGGGCCGGGTGGCCTATATATTAGAAGGATGGTTAAGGTGCGACAGTTGGAAATGGGTAGTTTGGCTACTAGGAGTTCGCAGGATTTGAGAGGTGTTTGGGGCAGTGGTCTTAGCTCGAGGTTTGTTTTAGCTATGATGGCTAGGCCGCCTCCTCTGTTGTTGGGCCTGTCCATTCTGATTATTTGGTAATTTTCTGGAATGGCTATTGAGAGTGCTGGGCCTGCTGCTTCGTGCAGCCATGATTCAGTGATAGCTAGGAGGTCGAGGTTGTTTGAGGATAAGGTGTCTGCTATTTCTGTGGCGTGGGCCATTATCGATCTGGCGTTGATCAAAGCTCCGGATATAGTGGTAGTGTTGGGTGTATCCTGGATTGTTATAGGGATGAGTTTGGGTTGGGTGGGGTTGTAGCAGGGTGTGATGTGGCTCGGGTGGATTTTGGTGTGTTGCAGGGTGGGTCTCTTGTTGTGGTAGATGGGCTCGTAGAGACGGGGTAGTCTGGCTCGTAGTCTAGTGTTTCTTTCTAGGGTTGGACAGGGTGCATTATCTGCAGGGTACATGGTTGTGGTGGCAATGACGATGGTAAGGTGTAATATATGTATGAGGAGATACAGTAGGGTGGCTGTTTGGCTCTTGCTGAGGTACATTGTGCGGTTTGGCATATGTAGATAGACAGGGGGTTTACCTGAATTCACAACTCAGGCTAAGAATGGCATGTGCAAGTAGATGCAAGTAGGTAAGGGGTTCACCTAAGAACAGTAATCACATTTAGGCATGTGCAAGTAGATGCAAGTAGGCAAGGGGTTCACCTAAGAACAGTAATCACATTTAGGCTAAAAATGGCATGTGCAAGTAGATGCAAGTAGGCAAGGGGTTCACCTAAGAACAGTAATCACATTTAGGCTGAAAATGGCATGTGCAGGTAGATGCAAGTAGGCAAGGGGTTCACCTAAGAACAGTAATCACATTTAGGCATGTGCAAGTAGATGCAAGTACGCAAGGGGTTCACCTATGAACAGTAATCACATTTAGGCTAAAAATGACATGTGCAGGTAGATGCAAGTAGGCAAGGGGTTCACCTAAGAACAGTAATCAAGTAGGCAAGGGGTTCACCTAAGAACAGTAATCACATTTAGGCATGTGCAAGTAGATGCAAGTAGGCAAGGGGTTCACCTAAGAACAGTAATCACATTTAGGCATGTGCAAGTAGATGCAAGTACGCAAGGGGTTCACCTATGAACAGTAATCACATTTAGGCTAAAAATGACATGTGCAGGTAGATGCAAGTACGCAAGGGGTTCACCTGAATTTGGTAATCATATTTGGGCTGGAAGTGGCTGCAGACATATAAATAACTATGCAAGTTGGACCAGTTAGTAGAAAAAAGACTACCACATGGGCGGGGGGGCGCACCACTGTATTGTGGGTTTCGAATAATACCAAGAAGGATCTGTGGTGTATGAGTAGACATGTATACGTGTCTACTGTACTTGCTTCTAGAGTACTATAGAATGATAGCTGTTCAGTAAATGAGATCGCTCCAATCACACATTAAGAAATGCGTACAATTTGTTTGGCGTTAGAGAATGTCAGAGTTTCCGCAGCTGGTGATTGTTACCGCTTCTGTCGTTAGAAAATCAACAATTACAAATGTAGGTGTAGCGCTTCTATTATTTTTTTTATAAGAGCTTAGCCATCTTATGTAGTTAAGCATTACTCACCAAGACAGTTCAGTTAAGCTGACAGGTACCATGGTGCTGTGCGTGGCCAATGTACCATGCATGTTTAGAATCAGTATAGTGCGGCTGAGGGCGTCTCCAGCTTCTGATAGTGAGAGATCCTGGAGTTGAAAGGGCAGAGATCCTGGCCCCTGGCTCCTACGGCTCCGAACAGGCACCCAACAGGCCTTAGAGTGGCCTTGGAGCTGGCCGCCGGCGTGATCCGCCTGCCGGCGGTTACAGCTGATGTTAATGAGGCTCAGCCTCGGTTTCAGGCCGCGCTGCGCCCGGCATGGGCGAGTCAGGCGGCGTGTGGGGACAGGGTCAGGCAGGCCCTGTCCGTGTTCCTCCCCGCTTGTCGCGTGGTTCCTCTGCTGGGCTGGGGTGCTGGGGGGGCTCCTGCCCTCGCCCCACGATGAGGAGGAGTGGAGTGAGGGGGTGAGCAGGCACCCAACAGGCCTTAGAGTGGCCTTGGAGCTGGCCGCCGGCGTGATCCGCGTGATATTTGTACACTTCTACTTCAAATATGTTCTTACAGTAATTCACTTTGGGTTCACTCACAGCATATGAAACATATACATAGGGGAAAACACAGACTTGGAAGACAGCAATGCTTTCTGTGTATGAAGATGATCAGTAAGTTTATCAACATATTCTTATAGTTCTGTTTTTTTTTTATTACTGTACTTTCCCTCGATATGCTCATATTTGTATACATTGTACTCACACTACTTTCCTTAGGGTCCAGTCACATTTTTTACATGGGAAATAGTAGCTTTGAAGCAGAGCAATCATTTCTGTACATGAAGATTGTCTGGTAATACTGCTGTTTTTTTGTTTTTCATTTTCCCTGTATATGCTCATATTTGTATGTGTTGTTGTCTGTTTGTGTTTTGTTTGCAATAATGCAATTATGTAGTAAGTGGGTTTTATTTGCTACTTGTTAAATGTTTCACAGTAGGCAAAACTGTAATAAGAAAGCATTTATCATTTTACTATTCAACATGGCAAGATTATTAATATTGCACCTCCATCATGTATGCTGCTCACAATGCCTATGTTTCTACATGAGTAGCTTAGTATACTGGAAAGAACTTCATAATAGAATGCTATTTGTATCAATGCATTGCTTAATGCACTACATACCTCATAATATGTATTCCAATGATCCTTGACACTTTTTTTATTAACATTACAATAAGAATCCCTTGTACACACTTAATGAAAAGTAAATGCACATGTGATGTCATCAGTGTTGTCATCTTTGATGTCCTGGGTGTTGGTCTTAGCAGTGCACAGTGGTGGCATGAGTTATGGTTGCTTAGCTAACCATAACTGGGTGAATTTCAGTTTTTTATTTTGGTTTTACTTGAAACCATAATGTCCCTTTTAACAAAGTTTTTTCACTGAATATAGCTATATAGATGATGTAAATTTGATTAATGTTTTACTAAGATGCCCTTAGTTTATATACATATAACATAGAACATACTGAACCCCCTACCTGCGATAGTGGGTCTGATATCCGCGGACCAATGCGCCTGTTTGCGGACGGACTCAGACAACATCAACACTATCCAAAAACTCAGGGGGTATCTTACATTGTTATATCAACCAAAAAAAACACTAAACATGTTAAAAAGACAGCACATAAATAAATTACATTCAATAATAAATAAGAAGTTAAACTGCATATGTAAGACACTAACAGTCCAATTACATAGCATATTCAACATAGTGGAATTTACCAAAACACAATAAATATGCCTCCAACAGAATAACATCACACAAATTGCACAGCAAAAATCAACAGGACACCTACGCAGCAGTAACAGCAAAACCTAGCAAGAAACTAGTGAGTATACTACATTTATTGTATATATTTATAAACTTTCTGTATTAGGTACACTAAAACACATTTTCTTTTTTACACAGAAATGTCTAGTACTTTGGAATGGCTGGAAGAACATTTTACTCGGGATGAAATGAGTGAAAAAGGTTATACTAATGGTAGACACTACACTTCTCTATATAAGCCAATTAATAACCATTAGTTTGTGTACTTAACACGTTTTTTTAACAGAACATACAGACATTAAACATATAATATACCAAGAGAGCCGTTGGAAGATCCTCTGTAACAAATGGAGCTAAAAATTGATCTGTTAATGAAAAATGTAATTCTTTTAAAAAACTTTGTGGAGGACCATATAAGAGAAAACATTAAATATCACTGTCCCACATGTACCTGTACCCCCTCTCCATGTCCCACCCAACTATCCCCAAAAACTCCCCAGCAAGAAAAACGTTACGATGAGACTTCACTCAATTCCTTCCCTACCATCCATCATGTCCAAACCCCTAATTCGCCTATATTTGTATCCGTTTCTGCTTCCCCCTCTCTTTCCTAATTTTTATACTTTTATACAATAATAAAATATTAAGTGTGGTGTTAGTATATTCCTCTGTGTCTTAAAAAGGCAGTTAGGGTGTCCGCAGACAGCGCGACTGTCCGGGATGTCCTCAATTAACCAAAATGGGGGTGTACTAAGGACACTATACCTGTTCGAATTGGCCATAGTCTAAATGGGGATGTCCGCAGAACACTAAAGATGTCCGCATGTTCGTAATTATGCAAAATAAAGTGTCCTAAGAACATTCCCCCTGTTCGCATTGTCAGTAACCAGAATTAATATGTCCGTAGAACACGTAGCCCGTCCGCCTGTCCGCAAAGTTGTGACGCACATTTATTTTGTTTGGGGATCTAAACACTGTCCGTAGAACACCCGTGTGCATGCGTAGCACACCCTTCCCCTACGAACATCATGCCTGTGCGCAACTGTCCGCCGCACGTGTGTCGCACTTTTAATTAGTTCGGGGACTGGAACACTGTCTGTAGAACACCCGCACGCATGCGTAGACCCGACCCTGCGCATTTGGTGTCCTACGGACAGCTGTCCCATTCGCCAACGTGTCCTCGACGTCATCATGTGACCGCACCCGCGCTAAGCGAAACAAACACTGTCTGGGCCCCTGGACACCTAAAAAGTGTTGTTTTTTTTTCGGCAATCCAAGGTATTTTCCTGGGAAAGTTCACCCTTGCACAAGTCCCACACTATGTCCCTGGCGATCTGCATACTTTTATGGATTTTTTTTAGCCCTTTCTTAGTGTTCGATGTGTCCTGGGACAGCAAGGGTGTCCGTGAAGCGCGCACCAGCATCCCTATAAAAGGCCACACCCCATAGCTGCTCCTTATTCTGTTTTTGGGCTTTCAGGACAGAGACTGCTCCTTGTTGCATTGGATTGCTCTTGCTTTTTGAAACAGCTGTCCTGATGGCATCCATGGCTGCTGCTGGTGCTACTTCTGTCTCGGAAGCACCCCCAACCCCTCCACCACCAACACCTTCCCTGAGGGCCTGCAGAGGGGAACAGGCGTCGGCATACAGAGGAGAGTGATGAAGAGGATTAGGTAGTGGAAGTCCCTACTACTAGTTCTCACTGTGAATCTTGGGTGCGGAGGTTATTTACCACTGTTGATGGAGTACCAGAAGCACGTGCACACAAGGTGACCTGCAATCAGTGCAAGATGGTGTTAGGGAGAATTCTCATTCTATGGCTAATTTCCCTTACCTATAGAGTCCCCCAGCAGCTTTGCTGGATTTGAAGGTTTTGTTTCTTTTTACCTGCTAAGAGTGGGACTCTTTTTCACACTCTTAGGCATTTTTACTATGTGTGTTCTAGGCTATTTTTGTGTTTAATGCCTATGGGATCTTTCTCAACCCCATAGGAACCATCTTTATTCACATGTGTTACACAGCACCCTCAGTGCAATGACACAGGGGTGTCGTAGCAACCCCCAAACATAGACTCCATTCCCTGGGACTGACTGTCTCCCAGGGCATGTTAAGTCCCCATTGACTTTACTAGTCAAATCCTATGAATTAAACCAATACAACCCATCTTACTATGGAGGTACTGGAAGGGGTTAATAGTTTTTCCCCTATGTTCATTTTCGAGAGGGTACCCTACACTCCCTCTCTCAAAAGTTTCTGGCTGGTGGCAGTGGTTACTACCATAAATATTAGACAGCGAATATTTCCCGATGGGATTTTCCCATTGTTCGAGGCTACCACTTTTTCTGACAGCCTTTAACATACCGCCGGTGCATTTTAATATTAACTTTGCTCCAGTAGGTTTTATTTGCCAGAACATTAATATAACTTTTCTCGTGTCTTTCTCTACAATCCTAACCCAGGTCAGGGACCCTTGGTTCGTCCGTTTGGCGGGCTTCTGCCCAGAAGCCCTCCTTCCGGCGCCATTGAGTCTGGGGTTGGGTCCATTGTGTGGGAGGGGGAGTAGGACCCCTAGACAGGGTTGCCTCAGCAACCCATGTCGCACTCTATCCTGATAGGCTGGAGGGTCTCCCGCCAAGATGACACTCCACTGTGTGAGTGACAGCTAGGCTGTATAATGGGGATCTTTTTGCATAAAATCTGGGTCCTGAGGACTGGAAGAGCAAGACGTCGCCACTGGAACTAAGAAGCCGAAGAGGAGAGAAGCCAAAGACATCTGCAATTACTGAACCACCGGTGAAGCCCTGCTGCAGCATCTCACCACTTTTCTCCACACAACGAGAGATCTTCTTCATCTACAAGAGCCTTCTTCCCTTGAGCTGGTGGGGCCAACCAGTTTGCCAATCGCATTCCCGGACCCGTCTTGGTCGAATCTCCCGTACCCTGTACCCGGAGGCCTGATAGCCAGGCACCAGTCCACCCGGACCGCGATTTAAAGGAGTGTACCTTTTATTCGTCGGCAGCACCGTGGCTGGTTTCATCCCTGGGTAGTGCAGTGACTCGAACCTTCTTCCACGATGAAAGCCTCTCTTCCTCTGTTGGATCACCCGAACTGCAGGAACTACCAGGAACAACCGCCACCGCAGGAGCCACTTCTTCATCTAAAGGTACATTGTTCCGCCAGGCCGCCCTTTCTTCGCAGTAGCACTAAAGGTGTTTTAAATCCTTTACCTACCTGGTGGGTCGGCCGCCCCTCTCTCAACATTGTCGTTCGCCCTCTGCATCCACCTTTTCAAACTCGTTATCCTGCAGCTACAAGAACATTTTTGCTCCTGGGCCCCTGCCCTGTACCACTAACTCTGGCACAGGCCTACTGACTGGTCACATTTGTTAGACCTGCCTTCTCGAGATTGATTCGCCATTCAAACTGTTTGGTGCAACCCTTTCTTATAACTACTCTTTCCTTCCCTTTTCTAATCATTGTGAAATGCCATTTTGCTCAGTTTTCATTTTAAGTATTGCCTATACTGATGCACTGTCTTGCTGAACTGGTTCACAAACTGATGGGAAGTGTTGCTAAGGTGTATAAGAACCTATTTCTAGATAACTTGTGCTTTCCCTCCCTTGTGAGGAATTGTTAGAGGAGTCCTTGTGTTTAGTTTTCACTGTGCCGTTTTGCTCCGTTTTCACTCTGGTTCACTTGGTCTACAATTCATATAGGGAGTGTGTATATTTATCCTTGACTTAATTTAACTTGCTTGATAACTGTGATAAATGTGTTTTCTTAGAAGTGTGTAAAATAAATATATAACTACTTTTTAATATAAAGATTTGGTCAGTGTTTCCTTGTACCATAGTACAGTAGGCCTATTGTGTAAACCCTGAATACTGCTCATCTCCCTCTTGAGATAAGTCTGACTGCTCACCGACAGCTACCAACTAAATCTTTGTGGTACAGACTGATACCAAAGGGGATTTATTGCTCTCACCAGTAGTCCTAATCTTGTGTAGTGCTCCCTAAGGGAACTGCACAGGATTCTGCCTAACAAATGGTGCTGAGTCATGGGAAACCGGATTTGTACAGCTATAGTACTACCTCATTGAAGCGACACCTAAAATTATTCCGTGGTGGGGCTATTCGTAAGGTTGTACCTTGCGATAAACCTTGTAGGTTGAGTTCCTCTGCAGCATCCTCAGTTTCCGCTCCTGTCACCACAAGAGACACTCCTCTGGGACAGCACATCCCTCCATCTGCCTCGCACGCCATACGTGATGCTGTTGATCCTTACCTTTCGAGGGTCACAGTATTGTGTATGTACTGCGACACAGTACTCTGCAGGGGGGAGAACCTTCGAAGTGCTTTCGAGACTGTGGTCAAGGAGCATGAGAAGAACTGCTACCTTCCTAAATAATGCCCACCCTACATCTTCCTCTCTACACCTGCCCTTTCTTGTCCCCATGGTTGGTGTCCCTTCCTTACCCTTCTTTCCCTTCCTTTCCTTGTGTGTCGTGTTTTAAAAAAACAAAAAAAGGCTCTTTTCTGAGCCGCCTTCCACAGTTCAAAAAGAGAAGTGTCAATGAAATGCGGAGGGCCCTGTGCATTTTTAGAAGTCTGCGGACATCTAAAATCTGTGCAGTGCTGCCCTGTCACAACCATTGCACTTCTCTCTGGGAGGAAGTGGTGGCTCTGAAAAGAGCCTTTTTGTGGTTTTTTTTGTTTCGAAAACTTCAACTGGTCAACACCTACTGCAAAATGGGTTGCTGTAATTCCAAAAAAGGTGGCAATGCTTTTTGTATATTTTGCAGAAAAATCTGATTGCCGTCATAAGTAAGATGTACTCCATCTCTGCGAAAAATGTGTTTACTACGAAACATAATGTTTTCATTGTGAAAAGAGGACATACCAACATCTCTCAAAAAGGCACAGAGAGCCTTGTTAACATTGTGCCTTGCTTTCTCCATTTGTGGACCAAATGAAGAAGAACGCAGCCACATTTGTCTCTGCACAATACGGAAAAGGATTACTCTGGAGTTTGGATACGTGTCCATGACTTTCCCCAAGTCCTTCTTTCATTGCAAATTGCTAAGAGATTCTGTGTCCTAAACCGTTCCCTCCACAATGAATAATAATAATGTCTGGATGACGCTGTGTCACCAAAGTAGCACAAAGAGGTACCAAATCCAGCCACTTCATTCCACGCACTCCATGCCAGTGCACTTCCGCATGAGGGATTCCAAGATGTACAGCCACTCTGCAGCGATCTGTATGCACCTCCAACCAGTTTATCCACGAATCTCCCAAAATCCAGACAATCTGCTTTCGGAAATACACAGCCATAGCTATCTCCTCTCCTCTCAGGAAAAAGAGTTTCTGACAAACTCTCTGCTCACACATCACATGCAGTAAACCCTATTGACCAATCCCTTGCTGTGCTACGTCTCATTAGCATCCCTCTCAACCTCAAAAATCCCTTATGTAATATGCACTGTCCACGGACAACCGCGATGTCCGTGGACAAATAAAAAAATCTGAGCTTGGGGAATGAAAATTTTAATAGTGTGCCCCATTTCCCCTTTGAGGTTGCCTCTGAAAAGAGCCTTTTTTTTGTTTTTTTTGCAGATGCTTCAGAAACACCTTTTATTTTGTATTTTTGTTTTTTTCCCTTATTTTCCTCCAAAAATCTTCACATTAGCTTCTCCAAAGCAACCCTTATGTTCCAAAACAGCATGGCATTTCCCATAAAGGATAAAGACATGCCGCCATCTTTAAAGTAATCAACATTACCAGAGTCAATGCTCTCATTGTTGCAAAAGAACACGCCAGCTCTAGTCAAAAAAGCAAACATGCCTTGGTTGATTAAGCACCTACCAACATTTTGCAGAGGACAAAAAACAGAACTATTGTCCCATACTGCCCTAGGTACAAAGCAGAAAAAATAACCTTGGCATTTGGAAGCACTTTCATGAATGCCTGAACCAAGTTTTCGTATCTTGCAACAAAGTAGGGGCACTGACATAGCCCAAATGCAAAGCACCACAGTGCAGAACAACCACAGGTGGACTATTATACCTAGCCATATCCTGACAAACTTCTAGCATTGCCTGCAAATTAATTAAAACCAGGCACAGTGCACCACACCACCTCCACTCCTTTTGTGTCAAAATGGTTAGCCACATTCCTAGATGTAGCATACTGCTCCAAACCATTCACAAACAAATCTCCAAGCACCAACACCCTGAATTTTCCCACCTCTGCCATCTTCACTACACACACCCTCTCTCAATACGAAGCACAACCTCAACACCTGATTGGCTAATGCTCAAAATACACTCCCATTTCATGCTTGGAAGCTCCGGATGTGGCATGTCCTGTCTGCGAACAGCCGTGCTGTCCGGTGAGCGCGTAAGTAACACTGGGGATGCCCTTCTACCCTTTCCACTTCACTCTCTGCACCATTCCCTCATTGGCTACTGTTAAGCAGGTCACACAACCATCCACCAATCACATGCAAGACCTCTAAATCTAACTCCATCATCACAATTCAGCACTTTAGATGTACTGTTGATCACTCCGAATACAATTGCGCTGTGACTGCAAAGCATCTACAGAAACTACTAGTAAACTCTCCAACATTTCTACTTGCAGATTCTTGCACATCCACATGCATGAACACAAAGTACAAGTATGAATATTTTTTGCACAGTACATCATACATGCCAACATTCCGATCCACCTGAGAGGGACATTTCTTCCCAAAAACTTGAGAGACAACATTTGTTTTATAAGAATGCATTGGGCAAAGATGTATTTTCGGCAGGAGAACTTGAAAAATAACTATTTATTTATTTAACTTGTTTGTTTATTAAACAGCACACAGGAGAGCATACATAGTGATATTGCATATTCCTCAGAAAACATGCAAAACTTAAAATCCCATATCCCCTCACCCCCTGCGTTCCCGGGAATCATTGTTCCTGGGCCTCATTCGGCGTGACCGGGCGGCCAGGTGGCCCCCATATAGTGGAGAGCTCTCACGATCAAGCGTGGCTTAAAGTTCAGTGCTGGATAGTCCTGGTCATAGTATAGAACCGGGGCCCACATATCGGTGAATCGGTGGAGTCGGACCGCTTTGGCTGCCGTGACCACCTCAGCTATCAGAATGTCCCAGAGTTTAATCCACCATAGGGTCATTAGGGGTCCATCTACGGTCTCCCAGGTGCAGGCTACCGTGATTTTGGCAGCCAACAAAAATTGGGTTATCGACTGTTACGCTCACCTGGTATCCACAGGGACGCCACCCAGCCAGGTTACTCGCTGGTATGCTTCTCAGCTTTGCCCTGATGTGGTCTGCGGGGAAGTTTCTGCCTGAAAATACAGGAGGACTGTGTTCAAGACTGACCGACTGGGGTAAGTATCCTCCCTCCACCCCCGTATGATTTCAGTCCCTCTGGCGCCCTCTCCTCACCTTGTGGTAGAATTAGGCATGCTCTCCGTCCTGCCTTCTTTGCAGGGGCGCGTTGTCTTTCTTGGGCGAGTGCGGTCCAGTTACTTCACTGACGCCGGCCCGTTTGATATTGTTCAGGTAGGTCATATTGCTGTTCTTTAGTTTTGTTGCTATCCTGCATGCCTTTTTTGTTTAAAAATGTCTCTTTTTCTCCCTTAGGTATGTAGAGCTTCAGCACAGCGAACTGGCTTGGTTGAGCCCCGCTGGAAAATGATGGCGCATTAAGAGCGCTATGATGCGGAAAGTAAGCGCTATGCGCAGTGCTGCAAAGTCTTGCCTTTGCTAACCTGTGTTTTCCTTCCTTGTAGGTTGCAGTGTTCTTCAGCGCAAGTGGAATGTCCGGAGTGGTGCCAGCCGAGAGGCGACCAGCCAGGTAAGCCTTTTGAGCAGTTCGTAATTTGTAAATGTCTCTACTGCTTTCTTTAATGTTGCCTCTATCTTCCTCTTTCAGGTCGTTCTGTCCGGGAGGCGTGCAGATTAGAGGAAGCTGTTCTCAGTAGCTGCAAGTGTTTAAAGATGAAGACTGCAGGTAAGCTGCTGCTGCTAATGATGTTCCTTTTGTCTCCTTGCAGGTTCTGCTTCTCTGAGGTTCGAGGGAATAGCTGGACACGGTGAGCGTCACGTTGCAAGCTGCAAAGTAACGCGAAGCGTGTTGTCTTGCTCGGGTGTGGTTTAAATAGCCCCAACAAAATAGATCAGGTAAAATAGTCCCTAGGCTACCACACCAAAACATTAGACCGCATAGCTTGGTTCTTAGGAACCAAGCTATGTGGATGCCTCCATGTTGGCTGACAATACAATAAAGTAGTTCCCAAGCACATTGTCTTTAATGGTGTATGAGCCCGGCGCCATAGTCGCCAGGACTGGCCCCATGAGGGCTTTTGAAGAGGATGCCAGGCTCTAGAGGCCCAGGTCCTGACTCCACCTGGCCAATCGGTTTGCCAGAGGGGGTTTTGGGCGAGGGTCGTGACATCAACGTGGCCCCCCTCCCTGTTCTCGGGTAAGTGTCTGGGTGCGGGTTCCCCAGGAGGACCTGCTCGGGAGTCTTCAGGATAACCACTTGGGTAATGTCTTTTATGGTAGCGAGACATTGAGTCCAGAACTCCCTTACCTTAGCGCAGGTCCACCACATGTGGAAATAAGATCCTGAATGGCCACAGAGACGCCAGCAATGAGGGTCCAGGGTCTGTTGGAAATGGTGGAGACGCAGGGGGGGGTAGTACCATCGCAAGAGCAGTTTGTGGGCGCATTCCCGGTTGGTAATGCAGCGGGATGCTGTACGGGTTCTAGTCCAGATGTCCACCCAAGTGTGGTCCTCTATGGCATGACCCAGGTCTGCCTCCCATTGGGACATGTAGGAGGGCTTAGAGTGGAAGGGGTCTTGTTGCAGTAGTTTATAGAGGGCCGAAATCCTTCCTCGGGCAGGCAGGTCTGTCGCTGTGAGCTCTAGTGGGGTAAGGGGTCGGATTGCTGCCATTCGGGTCTGGGGGTTGGAGCGCCAGTGCCTTAGTTGGGCGCAAGATAATCTATCAGTCTCTGGTAGCTGGAAGGTGGTTTTACATTGTTCGAAGGTGAGGGGGGAATCTCCTGTTTCGTGGCAGTGAGAACCTCTGGCCAGCTCCGAAGTAAGGCATTGGGGAGAAACAGGAGAAAGCGAACAGGGAGGGGAAGGCGGGATTGTTCGATCTCTACCCATTTTGGGCTACCCGAGGCCAGACCCCGTGCTTGGAGGTGGGCCAGCTGTGCTGCTATATGGTATTTGCAGAGGTCCGGGACCCCCAGCCCTCCCAGTCTTGTGCTGGTCACCATCGTTTTCCGAGGAATTCTCGCTTTCCTACCCTTCCATATGAAGTTGATCATTTTCCTTTGGAGCTTCTGTATGGGGGGGAAGAGGGATTGAGACGGGGAGGGAGGCGCAGGCGTAGAGAAAGCGGGGGAGAAGGTTAATTTTGCATGTCGTTATGCGGCCCAACAAGATTTCCTGTGACCACCAACGAGTGAGGTCTCTTTCCAATTCTTCAAAGAGTGGGGGAAAGTTAGCTTGGTAAATTTTCATTGGCTGAGCGGGGATCTGAACCCCCAAGTATGGAATTGCTTGAGTGCTCCATTGGAATGGGCTCTGCTTCTCCAGGGCGTCCCTCTCATCTGGGCTCAGGCCCACTCTCAGCGCTATTGATTTTGGGAAATTGATGGCAAATCCTGCTACCTCCCCGAAGCTCTGCCAGGGCCACCCTCAGCGAGGTTTCGATGTGTGTGAGGGTTAGCAATACATCATCCGCATAGAGAGCTATCTTGTGTTGTGTGGCACCTATTCTCGGGCCGCTGATCTGAGGGTTTTTCCGAACTCGTTGGGCCAACGGCTCCATAGCCAAGGCGAAGAGGAGGGGGGATAGCGGACATCCCTGTCTCGTTCTGCATGTAAGAGGGATAGGGTCTGGCAGGCGGCCGTTAATTCCTAGCTGGGTTTTAGGAGCTCGGTAGTTCACCAGAACCATCTTCCTGAAGATTGGGCCAAAGCTAAAGGCTTTAAAAGTAAGGCTCAGGTAGGGCCAGTCCACCTTGTCGAAGGCTCTGGTTGCGTCCAGGGCGAGCATGGCCAGCTGTTGAGACCTCTGTGTGGCAACCTTTATAAGGTCCAATGCCCTGCGGATGTTGTCTTTTGTCGACCTGTGGCTAATGAAGCCCGTTTGGTCCGGGTCTATGATGTTCGGAAGGACAAGTGCGAGGCGGTTAGCTAAGATCTTGGAGTAGATGTTCGCGTCCAGGTTTAGCAGAGAAATAGGTCTGTACGAGCTGTTTTCCAGGGGGTCCTTTCCAGGCTTAAGGATGAGAACAGTGATGGATTCCTGCATTGTTGGAGTGACCGTTCCAGTAGCCGCAAACGAGTTAAAGAGGCGGGCCAAGGGCGCCACCAATTGGGGGCGGAAGAGTTTATAGAACCGGGTGGTAAATCCGTCCGGGCCGGGGGCCCTAGGTTTCAGGCTTTTTATGGCTTCTTCCACCTCCTGGTTCGTGATGGGCATTTCAAGCTCTTGTCTAGCCTCCGGGGTCAGGCGTGGGAGAGCCACCTCTTGAATGTAGGAGCGCTGCTCGTCTAGGTCCCTCGGGACCACCATCATAATTTCAGACTGGTGGGCAACCGCTAGGCGTATTTTCTCTTGGTCCACATAGTGGACCGTCCCTTGCGGGTCGCGAAGCACTAGAACAGAGTTCAGGCTCTTCTCCCTAGCCAGCTTACTGACCAGCAGCTTGTTGGCCTTATTATTATGAACATAATACCATTGTTTGGTTCTGGTGAGCAAGTTTGCAGTGACGTCAGTGTAGTGCGCCTCAAGCCTTTTCCTCGCCATCTGTAAGGCCTTGTAAGATTTCAGGGACCAGCCCTTCCGCTTGTGGATAGCTTTGGCTGCACAGACTTCGGCCTCCAGGGCAGCTCGGGTTGCCTTCTTCTGTTTATGAAACGCGGCGCCTTGGGCGATCAGTTCCCCTCTAAGCACGGCTTTCATGGCATCTCAGATATTGGCCGAGAGGTGTCCTCATTGAAATTTTCGAGGAAGAAGGTTTTAATTGTCCTGGCAATAGTGTCTCTCACTGTCATGTCCCCAAGGATAGGGTCATATAAGCTCCACTGGCAGCGAGGAGGGGGGTCCGGATCATGGGTTCGGAGGGTGAGTGAAACTGGGGCATGGTCCGAGAGGATCCGGGGGCCAATTGTGACGTCCTCTGTGAAGGTCAGGATCTGGGGAGAGGCCATCATCAGGTCGATTCTGGAGAAGGTGCAGTGTACGTATGAATAGAAGGTGAAGTCTTTCTCTTCTGGGTACAGTACCCTCCAGGTATCGACGATGTTAAGCGTGCGAAACGGGTAGAGCAGGGCCGTGGCCAGCTTCTGATCCCTGGAGGTTGGGGGGTGGGATCTGTCTTTGAGGGGGTCCGCGGCCCCATTGAAATCACCCCCGATGACGATTTGCCTCTCAGTGAATGGGAGGAGGGCATCCTCCAGGTCTTGGTAGAACCCTTCCTGGAGCTCATTCGGAGCGTAGGCTGAGATGAGGGTGTAGGGTTGGCCCAAGATAATGCATTTGACTGTCACAAAACGACCCTCTTGGCACCGCAGCACGTCGAGGATCTGGGGATTCAGGCCTGCAGCGAAGAGGATGGCGGTACCTCCCTTTTTTGTACCATTGGATGCCAAGAATTGTGTGGGAAAGAGTCTGCTTCACAGACGGGAGAAGTCCGCTGGGATTAGGTGTGTATCCTGCAGGAAAGCGATTGCGGTTCCGTCGGTTTGCAGCCTGTGTAGGATAGATTGCCTCTTCGGGGGGAGTTCAAGCCCCTGACATTTAAAGGAGTACATTTTAGTTTTAGATGGGGGAGCTGGCTCTCTGAGGTCGTTTGCTGTGGGGGGGAGGTTTGGGGGGTGGTCAGATTAGCCATAGCTGCGACTTGTCAACGATTTTGGTACTCCTGTGGCTGGTGGTTTTTAGAAATAATCTCCAACGGGAAATCTGAACTTCCAACCTTGGCCTCCAATGGGAGGTCGTAACTGTGGCCGGGGGACCGATTGAGAACTGTTGGTGATTCCCCCAGCCGCCCAGGCCGTCGATGGGCAACCTGGCCAACATGGTTGAGGTTTTCTCCAAGGGTAATATGGTGACATCCACCTTGGAGGAGGGTATAGGCAGCATGGGGTCCACGGCAGGCTTGAGGAAGAAGAAGTGGTTCCAATGCTATGTGATTTTCAGAGAAGTCCTGAGTCGTCCTCTGGGTTTGTGGCTCTCTGCACCCATGACCAGGGGGCCCGTCTCGGTCCAGGGGAGCCCGTCTCCAGGTCAAGACCCGCCTGAGGCGGGAGAGATAGGGCCGTGCCCCCGGGGGAGTCCGGACAGAGGATGGATGCGGCGTCGTCGAGGTGGCTGATGGTATGGGGGTGCCTTTGTATGAGAATTGTAGCGCCGTAGGAAACAGCCATCGATATCGTATCTGCTGATCTCGGAGAAAGAGCGTGAGAGGAAAGAGTATTCTGCACTTTTGGAGGGGCAGAGGGGATAAATCCTGGAGGACTTGGAGCGGGGATCCCTGGAAGGAGAGTTCGTTCTTTGAGCGGCCTATGGACTCCTTGGTGGTGTATAAGTGGACTCTCGTGATGACGTCCGGAGGGGGGCCTGTGTCGGATCCCCGACGGGGGCGCATCCTGTGGGTGCGGTCAAGTAGGAGTTACGTTTCATCCAGGTCCGGCAGCAGAGTCTGAAAAAGGGTGCTTATGTCTTCAGGGAGCTCCTTATCAGAGATTGAAGAGGGCACCCCTGGGATGCGTAGGTTGTTGGGCTGGGGGCGATTTTCCATATCTTCCTGTTTAAATTCGAGGATTTCGTTTCTATCCATTAGTGTCTGGATGGTGCGTTACATCTCTGCCAGCGAGTTGGAGTGATCCACTGCTAATTCTTCAACCTCCCCTATTCTATGCTCAATGTTGCCAACCCGTCGTTCTGTTTGCTCCAGCTTGGCTGTGAGTTCCTGCATGCAGGTCCGAAATTCCGATTTGATGTCGAACATGAAGGCCTGGAGATCTTCCTTGGTGGCGAGCGTTCCTTTTCCGTCCGTGGCCTCTTGAGGTGTCAGCTTGGGGCCAGCAGCATGGTAGAAATGTCAGCGGATCTCGATGGCTTCACTGCTTTGGACATGATTTCGGGGTGATGCGGCAGCCTCTGAAGAGTTGGTTCAGCGTAAGGGGGGTTGCAATCACAATCACTACCAGGGGCCACAGGAGTCAGAAATGGTAGTAGCAAAGGGTGGAGTGGGCCGGGGCGCCCCAGGAGGTTATGTAGGCAGAAGACGCGGGAATGCCTTCGCAGGATGGTAGTGATGCTGTAGTAAAGAAGCCACACAGGGTAAGATGGCAGGGGCACATGGCCCTCCCACCGCAACCAGGACCCAGAACAGTGGGGGCGCCTCTCCTCAGCCGGCGATGGTCGATGGTGGGCAGGTGCGCCCCAGGAAGTTGCAGGGGCACTAGGTCTACCAGTGGGGTGCAATCGCCAGAAGGTCAGGGCCTGAGTGACCGTAAGCGGGGGAGCCAGAGAGCCCCCACCAGCAGGGGGGATTCATTCCAGTGGGCCCCAGCGAGGGCGGCAGGCATCCAGCAACAAGCCCCCCAGGGAGAGGCTGATGGCGGGTACAGTCTCAGTGGAAACTGCAGAGGGTGGGGGAGGCCCCACGCCAGGAGGAGTGGGAGGCAGGGCCCCTGCAGGCTCCGGGCCAAGGGGAATGGAGTCCGCCCCACTCAACAGGGCTGGAGGTGCTCACCTGATGTATCCCTCGTCCCCCGGGTGCCAAGTCGCGTAGCAGATGGTGGCCAGGAAGCCCCCCTCCAGGAGGGCTCCCCACTGGTCTGGGCACGTCGAGTCTACTAGTCGGGGCGCAGGAAGCCGGGTGGCGGCTCCACTGGAGCCCAGGTCGCGGGCAGAGCCACCCGGGAGAACGCAGAGGCAGCCACCGGGAACCCCCGCGCCGACGGGCCTAGGCGAGTGGAGCGCCTCAGCTCCCGGCATCAGGATAGGAGGGTGCCGGGATCCAGTCGGGCGTAGATTCAAACAGCCTCCAGTTGCGTGCTGTGCGGGGGTGGCAGACGGGGGCAGGAGGCACTATGGGTGTGAGATTGCTGCGCGCCGGGAACCGGCCGCACCCCCGCGTCGGATCATGGCCCGCAGAGGAGGGCCATCGGGCCGTGGCGGTGAAGGGCCTGGATAGCGGCCGCCATCTTGAATTGCGGCGGGTAACACCGAAGCGAAGCTCCTGCGCCCCATTTCCAGCCACTCCACCGCGCTAAGCATCAGGGTTTCAGCTGGTGGCGTCGGAGGTGTTCCGCTGCAATATCCCTCCAGAAGACAGCGGCAACATAGCAGGAACCGTATAAAATTCACTTAATGCCACGGACCCCTACGGAGGCTATCAGTGGAGCAGCCTCATCCGCGGCGCTCCAGGCCACGCTCCCAATAACAATATTTTTCATGGAAAAATCGGGAGTCTCCTGCCAAAATCGGGAGGATTGGCATGTATGGTACATGTACATCTCTTGTATAAATTAATATAAACAGAGTAACTGCCACTTACCCTGTGTAACCAGTAAAACAAGCTTACTGTCATTTCTCCCATCTACTATGATCAAGTGTCACTTGCAAAGTTGTCTGCTCTCCAAATTTTTATTTACCCATATTATTAACTGCAATATGCAAACTGTTTTTTTTCATTCATTCGATCATTTCTGTAACCACTGCCACGTATTTAACCACATTTCAACCATGATCGCATTCAATGCATTATAGTGCATAAGATGTACATACAATTTCCTTTCTATACATTCTGCATATTTCACATAAATTCTATCATTTCAACTTCCTTTACAAATGACTAGATTACTAATCGGACACAACACACACAGCTATCTAACAAAGTGTCATTTCATGTTAAAAGATGGGAGAATAACAGTATAATTATGGAAAAAGTCTTTCTAGTGTGTTATAAAATTACACGCAACCAGGATGAGTACATGCATCTTTATTTATGCACACAGATAGCCAATATCATTTGAAAGGCTCCCAGCTGAAACAAAACCGCTGCCTCTACAAATGTTCTTCCAATCTGCACAGCTCTCTCATTCCAGCTGGTTGCCCATTCCGTTCAAGATTTCACAACACCATTCAACTATGCACAGGTGCAGTCATATCTATCACATCTACAACTATGTACAGTGTTGTAAAGCAAGACATGCAACATCTCTCCGCTTCCCTTCAGTCTGCAACACAAGCACCAGGTCCTTCCTTGCAACCCTTACTTTATTTCAGACTCTCCCATCTCCAAGCACCACAGAATCACCCAGTACTTTAGTAATCACCTACTGAGTAATAAGCTGCTGACCCGATCAAATCCTTCTGATTTATTTCCCACACCTTCACAAATACATACATTGCATACTTTTCCATACTGTTCCTGACATTTACCCTGTAAAAATAGCAAACAAAGCATACGATTATTTCTTCTATCTCCTAACATCCAATAACACCGCCTTACGAAGCCAAGTGTGCTCTGTGCGCTTACTATTGTACTCATTTCTAAAGCACATTCAACTAACAGATGCTAAATAAATATACAGAATGCACATAGGCAAAGACAAGTGCATGTACATGCTATGCACAGTTATCAGAAAACACTACTACTGCTAAAACAAAGAAATCAATTTCTACATCAACAACAGTGCTATTAACACACATTTACTAACTTCTTTCACAATGGCAGTGAAGACCACTCTCCTGAAAAACAGCAGCATCTGAAGTACGAACAAGAACTCGGAAGAAACCTACTCTTTCCATCCAAAAAAGTAAATGCAATACTGCCATAATGTTCTAACTGTTAATCGAACACTGTAGAATTCTAGTGTTCTAGAACAAACAGTTGTATTAACCCTGCAACATTAGATTCAGTATTAGTGCTTCCCCACACCAGCTACATACTTTCTATTGCAATCTGATCACCAGTATAGTAACACACAAATACAAGAATAGCCTTCCCAACCTGATGTAGCAGCCCATTGCACAATTACACACCTCTACATACATCCTTACCATCATACTCAGACACTTATGCACAAAGCACACATACACTGCACAAGATCCAAACCCACACTTTCTTTTTTTCTCCAAAAGACCACAAAGAATGCCAACCAAAAAGCAACTCCGTAGAAAGCAACGCAGAAGTAAACGAAATCAAACTAAAACTCTCCAAAATAAGCATCCACCTCTGGCAGAATTTGTACAAAAAGTTCAAACAAAACAGCTAATAGTCATTAAGCGAAACAAAATAAGCTTCCAGTATAGAAACTTTGCCTCCTCTTTCAAAATGTAAAACGAAACAGAAAGTGATTCACAAGACTGCAGCTACCACTAGTGCTAACACTGCACCTATAAATCTTGATGTAGCTGCAAGTAAGCATACCAAATAAATTCTTTTACAAAAAATGTTCTGCCACAGAGTCCTTCAGAAACCTTATAAAAACAGGAGAGAAGTTCCGCACATCCCAAAAAACCTACCGTAGAAAATTAATCCTAGAAGCTCTCATAGACAGTGCAATCCTTCTCAAAAGGAAATTACTTATTTTATTATGAAATCACTAACAAAACTAAGTACTAAACTACAAAAAAAAATCTCAATGAACGGAATATCAACAAAGATAACTTCACAAACATCTGTGGAGGTGAATGGAGTCACACCATGAGCACAGAACCATATTTCAATGAAGAAGCATACAAACAAAAGCAAATAAACCCAATTACCGTACATAGCAATGGACGAGGGTATGAAAAACTTAATACCATTATGGAACAAGAAACGCTGCTCACACACATATCCCCAGAAAACTCAGAATCACCTGTCCATTCCACTGAACCGATATGTCCAGTCTACAAATGGCCGTGCACATCAATGTGTAACATTGCCAAAAAAATCGTTCAAATTTTTACGCCAGTTCCTAATCAGTTTGTGAAAGGCAAAGACAAATTCAAAATTAAACTACTGCAAAATATATGGACCCCTGTCCAGTGCGCAAATACATAGGACTACAAGGACATTCATTAGCCTGCATTTCTGGACCTATTTACAAAAGCACCTTCCACCATATCATATGGTCCATAAACTGCACTATGCCAAAAGTCCTGTTTTAGCACTAGCCAACTTAAATAACAATCTTCTACATGGTACAGCCAAACAACTACTTGAAGAAATAGAGCATATCCAGAGAAAATATTTTGGAATTGAAAGCCACTTACAAAATGCAATAGATTTACAACAGACTACCCACAACTGTACAGATGGCAACATTCTATTACACACATAGAAAAAGAAATACTAAAGTTTAAAAGTACATCTGCTGAAGTACCCAACCATTTGTGTCTATTTTGCTGCAGGACTTTTTATAAAAATAGCACGAAAACTATAAACATAACGTACAAAATAGAAGACAATGAAGATTCCAAATGGTTCCAATTAGCTCTCTATCTTATAGCAGAAAACAAATACGAAATTACTGACCCCTTAATACTTTGCAGTTACTGCACTGCAAAACTTGACAACAACCAAACACCTTTATTTGCTATCACAAATAACTTGGAATTATTCCCATTACCAAAGCCCTAGCAACAATTCAACGCATATGAGAGCATCATAATTCAAACAGTGCACCCATTTCAAGCAATAATACGCCTTCAATCAAAAACAGCAAAACTACCTCCCTCTGAATTAGTTAAAGGCATTTGTGGCAAAGTAGTTTATTTGCCATTAGATCTCAAAGAAAATGTATGCACTCTGGGAGTGCAACGTCCAATAGATCAATCTTTAATTATCTTAGTAAATGGCGTTCCTACAAAAGACAAACATATTTGGCAACAGCTCGCGGACTTACATAAAGTTATACAAGCCCTGCAATATCTAAAAAACAACAATGAATACTACAGAGAAATTCATATTGAAGAGAATCGGAGGGAAACCACTGAAATGATTCGAGTCATCAGAAACTGGTCAATTTCAACTTCTAGATCCTGCTACAGAATCCAATATTTTAGACCATTATACAATTCACCCATTACACTCTAAAGACACCATAGATGATGCACTGGAAACGTACCAAATGCGACAAGCCAAAGGATCTCCAATAAGCATATGGGGAAAAAAGTATAGAAGCACGTGCCTTCCCTCTACTCTTTTCTACTGGAAAAGGAGGAAGGTACGATGATAGACCCACACACAGAACAGCATCAAAATACTGCTCTTTACCGAATGTATTCTGAAGACCCCAGATTCCGACAAAACGTGGAGTACATATTCCACCTTCTCTTTGAAAGTGAACTAGCAACTCTATGTTACAGAGTTGCACACACATTGAAATCAGGTACCCATTTTCAAAATGTCAGCTACGTAATTACTACAAAAATTTCAAGAAAAAGATGAGATTTTACAGTCAAGCATTACAAATCTTTTAGCAAACATGCGTGGTACAAAAGAATACTGGTTCTGACATCACAGAGATGTACGCTGTATAAGAAACCTTGGCCCACCCACTTGGTTTGTGACATTAAGTTGTGCAGAATATGCATGGGAAGATTTACATGATTTCCTACGCATAGCAAACAAAATAAATATAGATATAAAAACACCAGAAGAACTCTGCTCTCTAGATCCTGTGAATGTATGAAGATATTTCCATCATCGCTTCATTGCTATGCTACACTTCATTTGTATACAGCTGTGGGGGCAGTTACAACACCTGACAGTTTGTTGGTTGTCAGTTGTTGGAGGAACTTGCTGATTATTTTCATTAAGAATGTTTTGCCGGAACCAGCTTGACCACTCACGTATAGCAGTATAGGTTTGTAATCTTGGCAGGTACAGTTTTTATTTTCATGTTGCACACCATGTTCAATTTGTTTTGTTACTTCTTGGAAAATGCTACGCTGCTCAGTGTTTAGTTGTGATTTCAGTACATCAAAGTCTTCTGTAGATTGCTCATGCTGACACATGGTGTTTTCTACTTCTGTCATGACTAATTCTGCCTCATTTGCTATTAGTGGCTGTCCAAGTGGTTCTTGGCTTCCTGTTACAGAAGGTTGACTATGGTCAGGAATGTCCACATCTAGTTGGGCCTGGAGTTCTTCTCCGTGTTGCTGTTCATTTTGCAACATTGTTTGGTACTGTGTAAAGTTTACGTCCGTTATAGTGCTTTCATTTGCTTTGAAAGCGTCTTCATAGGAGTCATACGTGTCCAGTAACTCTTCTTCTTTTCTCCATGGTTTAAAAAGTTGTAGCAGGGACATGTAATACAGTTCTTTATGTTGAGGAGTTTTTAATGACAATTTGATATGATTAAGCTGCGTTTGGCAAGTTTCACTGAGCTGCCTTCACAATTTGCTACTCTGCATCTACCTTTCTTTTCACCTGGTTTAATATTTTTGTATGTGAAGTTTTGGGCTACATGGTAGAGACACCTAGCACTTGCAAATTGCTGGCAGCACTACCACTGTTTGTTGCCTTCATTATTTATTTATTTATTTATTTATTTATTTATTTATTTATTTATTATCTGTTTCTCCTCTGCTTCGCACTTTCCATTTCTCCCCCTTCCATGCCCTTTTCCCCCTCCCCCTCTATCATGCACTTGCGCGTTCTCAATGTCACTGGGCCTAGTAAGATCGCTGTTTTGTTCTCCCCTGTTCCCCTCCCTTGCCTGGTCGCGCTCTGAAACATGTGTACGAGCGCAATAGAAATAAAATATCAATATCAATAACTGAAAATATGCGGCAGTCTGCAGACCTGACATACTCCAACATGTTAAAAAGTATCAGAGTTGGTGTACTATCTCAAGAAGCACAAACTATATTAAAAACCAGGCACATCCATGAACTCTATGGCCATAACTCATGTGCTACTGATGTAATGGAACAATTAGCACACAAAAATGTCAATTGTATGCCCTTGATACCAACTCTTGCAAGCTATTCAAAATTTAATGAAACAATGTTAAAAAAAGAAATGCAATCAATAGTTCAAATTGCCTCCACAGACAAACTGGACGTACATGGTATGACACTACCCATGTGTCAACAAGCCACAACAAGGCTACACACCTTAGAAAACTCTATCTCTAACACAGCTGGTTTGGAGAAAATATTAAAATTATATTTAAACTGTAGAGTAATGCTTAAACGTAACCTTGACATGGACCAAGGTGTAGTTAATGGAGCACTTGGTACAGTTGTTGGCTTTCAAACATACCTAAGTGACAACAATATTCAATTTGTCAATATTCTCTTCAACAAACTATCCGAAATTGAAAGGATAGGACACTCAACTGCCTGCTTCCTTCTTTTCAAAGACATGAATGTACGCAGAGAACAATTTTCTCTAACTCTAGCATATGCAGTCACCATTTACAAATCACAAGGTCTTACCCTAGATAAAGCATTGATAGATATTGGTTGCACAGTCTTTAAAGAAGGCATGAGCTATGTAGCACTATCACGCCTACGTACACTCGACTGACTATTTCTAATCAACTTTGATGCAGGTAAAGTAAATGCTGCTATTTCTTACATTCTAGAATACAATAGAGTGCTTTCACTCTACACCCCCATCTACAAACCTATCCTGTTACACAAAAACCAAAACGTTTTAAAAGAAAACTACTTCAGACTCAATCTATGCAGGATCTTGCAGCAATTCCTCCAAAGACAGTAAAAGAAGGTAATACTTCATCAAGGACCACAAACAAAGAAAAATCTACTGCTCAAAGTAACTCAACTACCTCTCACTGAAGCAACGCACACTCCCAACAAATGACTTGGACACAGAACTGTCGGGTCCATTCAAATTTTCAAATACAACTGGTGTAAATTGCTACGCAAATGTACCAATAAATATTCTATTCCAATTGCCACCAATTATTGACTACATTTACTTGCACAGTACAGACCAATTGTGTTTGCAAATGTTAGTCCTTCATAGAAATGCAACCAACAATCCTGACAACACTTAGTGTTTCTGGAATAAGGCAGGAATTGGACTACTGTGCTGGAATGGTCAAATTCACTATAAACTCACATGAAGATCCACAAGTATTTCTAATGTATTTGCTACAAGTACTAGAAAACAAAAACATACCTATAAATGTCCAGATTTCATAAATGTGACAACATACATGCACTCTTTGCAGGCATGTAGTACAAGAAGAAGTTCCTAATGAACGCTTTGTGCATGTATACATACCTAACTGTGAATCCATTCCATTTCAGCAACTTGTACAAAATGCAAACCATGGCAGATTATTTACTACCTCCAATTCCGATAATCGTTCCACCTTACAAATACAGACACATAGTAAATATGTAATTGTAATGCTTTTACGTTATAATGCAGATGGTACCAAAAACAACTGCAAGCTGACTGGATTCACACATGGTCAAGTATCACTTGGTAAGAAAACCTTCACAACAATAGGTATAATCTACCACGCAGGAGCCACAACCAATGCAGGTCACTACACTGCATATATAAAAAAGAATTCTGGATGATTTGAATGTAATGATAGTACCATTACTCTAAAGCAGAGATTACCAGCAAATCTTGTAAACACTTACTTAATATTCTTAAAACCAAAATGTAATAACTAATCTGTGTATGAACATAAACAAAACTTGAACTTCAAAAGTATGACCATTTAGAATACGCCAACAGGTATCTAACTGTCCCAAAAATCTGCAACAAGCCAAAAGATAGATGAATACCACTAAAATGGAAAAAGAAATAAACAAATAGAATACACCAACTGCTATCTAATTATAACAATACTACCACCACTTCCAAATGAAAAACCATACACCTATTCCTATTGAAATCAATGAAAGAAATATATTGTACCACAACGTAGAAAGTTTTTTTTTTAATCCAGCATGTATTTTTTTCCCAGAGACCCAATGATTTAATCAACAAAAACAGGAACTGAGCAAATTGCACAGTACACTGGTTTGAACTGTAGTACTTCTAAAGTACTAACTATGAGGGTCGACAAAAAACAGAAATGTCTACTATGCCATGCAATACTTATAATAAACTACCTACACTAACATGTGATTTTTTTTTTCTTTTGTTACAGTGATTGAAAATAAATGTGTGCTCTAACTACCCATGTCATGAAAAAGCTGCATACAACCACAAGCAGTAAGTATATAATGATAGGACTCACAAACACCACAGCATAACACACCCATTCAAGCAAACACCTGAACATAAACCACAATCCAAAATGTTTGCCTCCAGGGGTATCTTATGCTACAGCGCGTGTTGCTGAACACTACAATCTTGACTGCATGGCCTGGCCAACACTCTTCATAGAGCCTCAACAAAGCAAAGAGTAAGTATATAATAATTAAACTCACAAACACCGCAACATAACACACCCTTCGGCCATGCACCCAAGACTCTAGGCTCTGGCCACAACCACCGCAGCATAACACACCCATAGAAACACCTTCCAAATGACCACAACCCAAAAAAATAATACATCCACCACAAAACTATGCACATCAATTAACATTCTAAAAAATAATTACAACCAACGTACAAACTCTTCAATACATACCCTCTTCATCCAATGCTCTTCTAACGACCCAAAACCAACATCATACTAAAATAAAATAGCCAGTAGTGCGCCCAGTGTTTAGTATGTCCGCAGACAACCGCGGACACCGCAAAAACATCACAACCTTCTCCCACCTAAACAAATACAGCATTTGACCCATCTCTTACTCCCCACCCTCTCCAATCACTCATACACACCAACACACTCCCCAAAATTGGATTTATGCTCACTTCCAGCGCATGTCCGCGCATCCAATATGGCGGGCGCATCGTAACAATTTGACGCACCTCACGCTTCATCACAGCCTACCAGAGAACACGGAGCGGACATAGATATCACTAATTATTTTAGACCTACTTTTTGGTCATTTTTTAAAAAACTACTGGATGGATTTTCACCAAATTTACAAAAGCACGCTTTCGGGACCAAGCCCCCGCTGCTGCTGCAAATTTGGTGAAAATCCATCCAGCGGTTTGGGCTGTAGGCGCAACAGACATTTTTTCTCCATTCAGACTATGTGAAGAAAAAAAAATTGGGACACCCCCCCCTATAGCTTTGCCCCCCCTGGACCAAACCTCACCAAATTGAGAGTGGGCCATATACTTATTTTGCCAAGTTTGGTGAAGATTCGTCCAGGGGGAGCAAAGTTATAAGCTGCCCAAAAAGTGCTCTTCCTATGGGTTTAGCAACTTAACCATAACTACCGCAGGCCATCTTATATATATATATATATATATATATATATATTTCTGAGGCTTGTGGAATCTGCTTAGATCACATGCTGTGCATAGGCCGACATCTAGTGGAAGCTGCGGAGTATTACAGTTTGTTTTTCGAAACTCGAAAATGGGCGTCGACACAGGCGTGCCAGTAATACTATCCCTAGTGTGACGTCCACTGTACCCAAGATCCCTCACGCGTGTAGGATCCTCAGATTGTTTTTTTCCGCCATACTGGTCGGAAGCATCTTGCGGAGTTCCCTGGCCTTAGCCATACTTTTGCTAATTATTGAAGTTTAAAATTATTTATTGACATCCTTCCCCACCCCACGTCGACCCTCAACGACGGCTGGAGAAGACATCGACCGTCGGCTGCTGCACGACGGATCTGGGCCTCGGAAGGCCGCTGGCCTCGGCCCGGGCCTAGTAGGCCGCTGGCCTCGGCCCTGCAAGTAGGGAGAGTGGGGGGTGGTACATACTCTTCACTCTCGGTATATAGGTACACCTTATACATTTCCTACACTTACCAGCCCGCTGCCTCAAGGTGCGTATGGAGGGTACCCCTTTCCAATTCTGCCCCAAGTGCAACCGCAAATACCCTTGGGTCGACAGGCACGCCACGTGCAATCTCTGCTTGCCGAGGGACCACCCCGAAGCGAACTGCAGAGCGTGTAGTAGGTTTAAGCCTAAGACACTTAAGGACCGTTCGACAAAGCGTTGGGCCCACCACGCCAGGCAGGCGGCCATGGCAGTGGAGGGCACCTTCAGCGATGGCAGCGACGCCGTACTTTCGGACGGCGAGGGCATTACGGCGTCGAAAGACTGCCGAGCGCAGGTCCCCGACCTCGGAAGGTTGTCCGGCAGGGCGGCTATGGGGAAGACCCCCGGCGACGCAAGCGCTACACACCCTACACACACTAAGCACACTAAGTCCAACCGAACCTCGACGACGTCGACTTCTCGGAAAGAGGCACAGATAGAACGGTCCGACTCGGTGTCCTCTGGGCGCTCTCGATCGAGATCGCCTCATGACGCAAGGCAATCATCCACTCTTGCCAAGAGTGCCTCGCTCCCTAGATTAACGGAAGTTCGATCGTCGGAAGACGAAGACGACTTCCACCCCCAGGCCGCGCTCCAGGAGACCGAGGCCGCAGTTAACACCAGCGAGCCCCCACGCTCGAAACAAGATACCTCTCCCGACCCTCGACGCCACGCGTCGAAAGTCTCTGGGGCCTCCAAGGGACAGGGAAAACATTTTTCCACGCACGGGGAGGGGGGGAAACAGCGGAAAGCACAGCCTTCCACTCCTGTAAGACCATCCTTCCACCCTAAGCAGACAGACAAACACAAATCTACTGGGACATCAACATCCAGCAAGGGTACCCTTGATAAGTCCTCTAAGTTGCCTACAAAAGTCATACCCTGTTCCAAAGAATGGTCCAGTGAAGACATAGACAGGGTCATGTCAAGGATGTCTTCCTTAGCTGATTTTTATGACAAAAACCCAGATCATTTCCTTTCGTATGACCCTCAAGGGGCCACACCCTCAGGCTCCTCTGATCCTATCCCCCTAAGTAAAAAGGCCCGGTTCGAAAGACCTGAACCCTTCGAGGTGCAGCCTTACTCTACTCCATACTCTACTCCACACCCCAGATACCAAGGACAGCCTTTCCCTGAAGGGGACCAGGAGTTTACAATTATGGAGGAACAAACCGGGACTGAATACTATGCGGATGATGAGGACCTGGAGGAGGTAGAAGATGAGCAGGAAATTTACAGAGTAGATTCCCCGGTAGAAAGCGAAGCCCCAGTTACCGACTCGCCAGTTGATAACCAGCCCCTCCTTAATGAAGTTCTCGCTCGCGCAGCAGAACATTTTCACATCGACACCCACGGTGTACAGGAGGAAAGGGACTTCGCAGAAGAGTTGGTGGGAGAGAGGAGGCCGGTCGCTCAGACCATCCCTATCCTTAAATCCATCCAACGTAGAATAGATCCATCCCTGGTGAATCCTAACCTCACCAGAGCCGTCAACCCCAGAGTCGAAAAACTTTTTTCGGGCAGCCCAGTCTGACCCTCTTTATATAAGAGGACATCTTAAACCAGACTCCCTAGTGGTTACCAACACTCGGAAGAGGGCTGGGACACCCTTATCGTCGTCAGAAGCTCCTCCCGACAAGGAGAGCAAAAGACTGTACGGGTTTGGCAGGAAGGTAGCCTCAACGTCCGCCTACCAAGCAAGGATTGCAAACTCCACCACCCTGTTGGCAAGTTACAACTGCCATCAATGGGAAGAGGTCGCGGCGCTCATAGCCTCTGCTCCTGAACCGTTAAAGGGCCAGTTGGCTCGGATCTCGGCAGAAGGGAGAGCCGTGTCTGGTTGCATATTAAAAGCAACTTTCGACGCCGCGGACAACGCAGGAAGATTGATAGCAGAAGGTACTGTTATCAAGAGACATGCGTGGTTACGACAGTCGGGGTTCAAAACAGAAACCCAGGCTTCATTAATAGACAAGCCGGTGGAACCCGATCTATTGTTTGGGAAAGCGGTCGAAGACGCACTTAAGAATGCCAAGGACGAGTACGAGACTCTCTAATCCCTTGGCCAGCTTACCAACAAACCCCCTAACCAGAGGGGGAACAGTAATTTTCGTCGCCCACGCGGCCAAAATTCACAAAGAGGCAACTATGCCCAAGGACAGGGTACACAATGGAACAACAACCAGCAGTCTACCCAAAGTTACGGCAGGGGTAACAAGAGAGGTCGTGGAAGAGGCAGAGGCAGCCCCAAAAAGGGAGGTGGCACGCCTCCACCAAAGCAGTGACGCTCAGTTCAGGGTCCCTTCTCACGCAACCCCAGTAGGGGGACGCATTTCCAACTTCACCCAGGCTTGGGAAGGGATCACCTCAGACAGATGGGTGCTGTCAACAGTGTCCACAGGATATTGTATAGAATTACTGCAGCGTCCCCGGAACCACCCTCCACGACAAAGAGTACACTCCTTAGAACATCAGAAGATCCTTCTCGAGGAGATCGCCATTCTGCTAGAAAAGGACGCGATAGAACTCGTCCCAGGACACCAGGTAAACAAGGGTATCTATTCAACTTACTTCCTTGTGTCAAAGAAAGATTTAACAATGCGCCCAGTATTGGACTTACGGCCTGCCAACAAGTATGTCAAGCCCCAAAAATTCCGTATGACCACGCTACAAGAGGTAATCCCCCTCCTAAAAAGGGGGATTACATGGCAACCTTGGATATGAAAGATGCTTATTTTCATATTTCCATGCTCCCAGCCCACAGAAAATACTTGCGCTTCAAGGTGGACAGTCGCCACTACCAATTCAAGGTACTGCCCTTCGGGATAGCTTCAGCACCAAGGGTATTCACCAAGGTACTGGCGGTGGCAGCTGCACACCTACGCAGGGAGGCAATCCCAGTGTACCCTTATCTGGACGACTGGCTCATAACGGGGGAAACCCCAGGAATTTGCAAGTCAAACATTCAGAGGACTATCGACCTCCTCCACGAATTAGGCTTCTCTATCAACGAGAAGAAGTCAAGTCTGGTGCCAAGCACCTCAAAACAGTTCCTAGGAGCAATCCTAGATACTCAGAAAGGGTTGACCTTCCCTTCGGAAGAGAGAATTCGGAATATACTACTGCAAATTCCACATTATCAGTCAGGTCAACAAATAACGGTACGCAAAGCAATGCGGTTACTGGGCATGATGGCGTCATGCATTTACCTGGTCCCCCACGCGCGTCTGCGCATGCGTCCCATGCAGGAATGGTTGGCGAAACAGTGGTCTCAGGCAAGTGGTCAGTGGGACGATCTAGTGGTCGTTTCGCCAACACTCGTACAGAGCTTACACTGGTGGACAAGAGAGAATCTCGCAAGGGGAAAACCCTTTTACGATCCCGAAGTACAGGCAGTGGTGACTACAGATGCATGCCTGACTGGGTGGGGAGCTCACCACCTCCACCACACAGCTCAGGGTCTCTGGTCTCACTCAGTAGCCAAGAACCACATCAACCTACTAGAGCTTCTGGCAGTATTCCGAGCGCTTCGGGCGTTCGAGCCCCATCTGCTAAACTTGTCGGTGCAGATCCGGACGGACAGCACGACAGCCATGTTCTATCTGAACAAACAAGGAGGGACTCGTTCTCCAAATCTGTCCAAGCTTGCCCAGAAAATCTGGAGATGGGCACTCAGACGGAACATCTTCCTGTCATCACAACATGTTCCAGGGGAGCTCAATTCCCTAGCGGATGCCCTAAGCAGAGACTCCCTCCCAGAAGAACACGAATGGGTCCTTCACAGAGATATTGTAGAAGATCTCTTCTCTCAGTGGGGTTTCCCCACTATAGACCTATTCGCCACAAGCGAAAACAAACAATGCCCAGGATTTGCATCCAGGTTCCCCCAGCCAGACTCCCAAGGGAACGCCCTGTGGATGAACTGGTCAGGGATGTTTGCGTACGCTTTTCCACCAACTCCTCATCAGGAAGGTGGTGTACAAGATGAACAAGGAATCGATGACGCTCATCCTAGTTGCTCCCATATGGGCGAGACAACCATGGTTTCCACACCTACGCAGGATGGCGGTGTGCGAGCCCATCAAACTCCCAGCCTGGTACAACCTACTGTCCCAGCAACAAGGTCAAACAGTGCACCAGGAACCCAACTCAATGAACCTGGCAGCATGGCTCCTGAAGTCATAGAGTTTGGGCATCTCAATTTACCACAGAGGTGTATGGACATCCTAAAAGAATCCAGGAAACCAAACACAAGGCACTGTTATTTTGACAAGTGGAAGAGATTCGTTATTTGGTGCCAGAATAAACAAATCAACCCAGTTGATTGCACACCTTCCAACGTTGTAACATACATGCTCCACCTGCTGGACGCAGGTTTGGTTTTTAACTCTCTAAAAGTACACCTGGCAGCCCTCTCGGCTTACACCACATCCCATAACAGAGTATCGTGGTGGAAAGTACCAGTAGTTAAAGCCTTCATGGAAGGAGTAAAGAGACTTCACCCTCCTATTTCGAACCCACCGCCAGGATGGGACCTCAATGTGGTGCTAGCTAAGCTTATGGGCCCCCCTTTCGAACCCATGCATAAAAGTAGTCTCAAACACCTGACTTATAAAACGGCCTTCTTAGTAGCCATTACCTCTATAAGAAGGGTCAGTGAAATTCAGGCTCTGTCAGTGCAGGATCCTTTCTTTACTATCCACAAAGACAAACTGGTTTTACGCACACACCCTAGGTTCTCACCTAAATTTATATCTAAATTCCATGTAAACCAGTCCATCGAGCTTCCGGCTTTCTTCCAGAACCCGCAAAGCTCGGCTGAGGTGAAACTACACACCCTTGATGTGCGTAGGGCGGTCCTCTACTATGTAAATAAAACTAGACCGCTAAGGAAAACAGATCAACTGTTTGTCTCCGTAGCTACAGGCAGAGAGGGGGATCACGTCTCTAAAGGCGCGATCTCGAAGTGGATTATCAACTGTATACAGCTGTGTTACTCTCTTTCTGAAAAAACTCTGCCTTTTACGCCAAGGGCCCATTCTACTAGAGGCATTGGGGCCACTCTGGCTTTCATTGCAAATGTTCCCCTCGACACCATTTGCAAAGCAGCTACTTGGAGCTCTATTCACACTTTTACTCAGCATTACTGCATTGACACTCATTCCAAGACAGATACACAAGTGGGACAAGCGGTTCTAAGACACCTGTTTGCTCATGACCCTTCTCTCATCCCACCTCCTTCCTCAGGTACTGCTCGCTAATCTATGCACAGCATGTGATCTAAGCAGATTCCACAAGCCTCAGAAGGGATACATTACTCACCGTAATCGTATTTCTGATGCTTGTATCTGCTTAGATTCACATGCGACCCACCCTTCCTCCCCTCCGAGAGAAGGCGCATAATTGCTTGTAGTCTTACCTTTCTGTCTATCTGCTTGGATTATCTGTACTCACGCTACTCCTCATGCTTCCTCATGTCAGAAAAAATACAATCTGAGGATCCTACACGCGTGAGGGATCTTGGGTACAGTGGACGTCACACTAGGGATAGTATTACTGGCACGCCTGTGTCGACGCCCATTTTCGAGTTTCGAAAAACAAACTGTAATACTCCGCAGCTTCCACTAGATGTCGGCCTATGCACAGCATGTGAATCTGAGGCTTGTGGAATCTGCTTGGATCACATGCTGTGCATAGGCCGACATCTAGTGGAAGCTGCGGAGTATTACAGTTTGTTTTTCGAAACTCGAAAAAAGGCATCGACACAGGGCGTGCCAGTAATACTATCCCTAGTGTGATGTCCACTGTACACATGATCCCTCACACGTGTAGGACCCTCAGATTGTTTTTTTCCGCCATACTTGACGGAAGCATTCCACAGTGTTTCCTGGCTTCTAGCCATAATTTTGCTAATATTATATTTCTGTTTCTTCCATTCCCACGTTGAGTCATCGAAGTTCGAAGTTCGACGACGGCCCGGAGAAGAAAACAACCGTCGAGAGCTGCATGACGGACTTTGGGCCTCGGAAGGCCTCTGGCCTCGGCCCGGTCCTTGGAAGGCCTCTGGCCTTGGCCCTACATGTAGGGAGAGTGGGGGGTGGTACATACTCTACACACACATATATATATATATATTTCATACACACACTAGCCCGCTGCCACAGGGTGTGTATGGAGGGTACCCCTTTGCAATTTTGCCCCACTGCAACCGCAAGTACCATCGGGTTGACAGACACGCCACCTGTAACCTCTGCTTTCCGAGGGACCACCCCGAGGCGAACTGCAGAGCGTGTAGCCGGTTCAAGGCTAAGACTCTAAAGGACCGTTCGACCAAACGTTGGGCCCACCACGCCAGGCAACTCGAGGCCATGGAAGCGGAGGGCACCTTCAGTGATGGCAGCAACGCCGTACTTTCGGAGGGCGAGGGCAATGTGGCGTCGAAAAACAGCCAACCGCAAGTCCCCGACCTCGGAAGATTGTCCGGCAGGGCAGATATGGGGAGCACACCCGGCGACGCGAGCGCTACCCACACCACTTCCACTAAACACTCAAAGTCCAACCGAGACTCGACGCGCGTGTCGAGTTCTCGGTCAGAGGCACACAAAGAACGGTCCACCGAATCAGTGTCCTCTGGGCATTCTCGGTCAAGATCGCCACATGACACCAGGCAACCATCCACGGTTGCCAAGAGTGCCTCACTCACCAAAGTCATGGAGGTACGATCGTCGAAAGACGAAGCCGACCTCCATCCCAGGCCGCTCTCTAGGAGTCGGCGTCAGCAGACCGCTTGACAGCTGTTCCCGTTTCCCGACGTCCTCACTCTAAGGAAGGGGACATTACCCCCGAATCTCGACGCCAGACGTCAAAAAGCTCTGAGAAGGTGAAAACACCAGGGAAGCTCTCTTCCACTCATGGGGAGGGGGGAAAACAGCAGAAGAGACCATCTCATCCGTCTTCTGAACCACAGGTACATAAAGACAGTTCTAAGTCTTCTGATAAACAGGCCAGGACCCCTGCACAAGCCCATAGGTCCAGTCTATTCATAGAGGGGGAACCTCTCTCAAGTAAAGGTCATTACCAGCTCCAAGGAATGGACCAGTGAAGACGTAGACAGCGTTATGTCTAGAATGTCCTCCCTAGCAGACTTCTACTCCAAGAACCCAGAACACTTCCTCACCTATACCCCTGACGGTGCTACTCCCTGAGGGTCTAGGGACCCGCAGCCCCCTGGTAAGAAACCTCGGTTTGAGACCCCAACGCAAGTTCGGTCTTCAGACCCTTTTTACATCCAGCCTTACACCCAGTATCGTGAGGACCCTCCTCAAAATGAGGATCCAGACTTGGGCACTTTGGATGACCAAACTGGGGTGGACTACTATGGGGATGATGAGGACCAAGAGGAGGAGGAAGATGACCCAGAAGTCTACAGAATAGACTCCCCGGTAGGCAAAGAACCTCAGGTTACCGACTCTCCAGTCGACAACCAACCTCTCCTAAATGAGGTTTTGTCTAGAGCAGCAGAACACTTCTGCATAGACACTCAGGGAGCACAGGAGGAGAGGGACTTTGCCGAGGAACTAGTAGGAGAAAAGAAACCCATTCCCCAGACCATCCCTATTGTCAAGTCTATACAAAGGAGAATTGATCCTCCCCTTCTCAATTCTAACCTCACCAGGTCAGTAAACCCCAGAATCAAAAAATTGTTCAGGCCAGCTCAGTCAGACCCGCTTTACATAATGGGGCAACTGAAACCTGACTCCCTGGTAGTGACTAATACCCGGAAGAGGGCGGGAACGCCCCTATCATCGTCTGAGGCTCCCCCGACAAGGGGAGCAAGAAGATCTACAGATTGGGAGGGAAGGTAGCCTCCACTTCTGCCTACCAGGCAAGGATTGCCAACTCCACCACTCTGCTGGCCAGTTACAACTGCCACCAGTGGGAGCAAGTTGCTGCACTCATCGACTCTGCACCGGAACCTTTAAAGAGCCAGTTGGCACAGGTTGCGTCGGAGGGGAGACCCGTGTCCGGTTGCATCCTTAAGGCAACCTTTGATGCCGTGGATAACGCAGACAGGCTTATAACAGAGAGCACTGTCATTAAAAGGCATGCTTGGTTAAGACAGTCAGGGTTTAAACCCGTGACACAAGCATCCTTAATCGACATGCTGGTGGAGCCTAATCTACTGTTTGGCAAGGCGGTAGAGGACACATTAAAAAATGCCAAAGATGAGTATGAGACTCTGAAATCCCTGGGACAGTTGACCAACAAACCCTATCAAAGAGGGAATGGTAATTTTCGTCGCCCACGCGGCCAAAATTCACAAAGAGGCTCCAACTATTCTCAGGGGCAGGGTACATCATGGGGTAACAACCAGCAGTCTACCCAAAGTTACAACAGGGGTGACAAATGGGGCCATGGTAAGGGAAGAGGCAGCCCCAGCAGAGTTGGCACGCCTCCCACAAAAAAATGACGCTGCGATCAGAGTCCCTTCCCACGCATC
Source organism: Ambystoma mexicanum (assembly GCF_040938575.1). Lineage (NCBI taxonomy): Eukaryota > Metazoa > Chordata > Amphibia > Caudata > Ambystomatidae > Ambystoma > Ambystoma mexicanum. Next base: position 547,264,743 of record NC_090932.1, read on the forward strand.
TCCAGTAGGGGGACGCATTACCAACTTCACCCAAGCTTGGGAAGGGATCACATCAGACAAATGGGTGCTGTCCACAGTGTCCGCAGGATACTGCATAGAACTGCTCGAACGTCCCCGAAACCACCCCCACGGTAAAAAGTACATTCCTTGGACCACCAAAAGATCTTCCTCGAGGAGATCGTCAATCTTCTAGAAAAGGACGCGATTGAACTCGTCCTGGGCAAACAGGTAAACAAGGGTATTTATTCAACTTACTTCCTTGTGCCAAAAAAAGCTTTGACAATGCGGCCAGTTTTAGACTTAAGCCCTGCAAACAAGTATGTCAAGCCCCAAAAATTTCTCATGACTACTCTCCAAGAGGTAATCCCCCTCCTAAAAAAGGCCATTACATGGCAACATTGGACATGAAAGATGCCTATTTTCATATTTCCATGTTCCCAGCGCACAGAAGATTCTTGCGCTTCAAGGTGGACAGTCGGCACTACCATTCAAGGTGCTGCCTTTCGGTATAGCCTCGGCTCCAAGGGTATTCACCAAGGTTCTGGCGGTGGCGGCGGCACACCTACGCAGGGAGGCAATCCCAGTGTACCCTTACCTGGACGACTGGCTCATCACGAGGGAGACCCCAGTAATTTGCAGTTCAAACATTCAAAGAACGATCAACCTCCTCTTCGAATTGGGTTTCTCCATAAACAAGTAAAAAAATCAAGCCTGGTGCCAAGCACCTCCAAATAGTTCCTAGGAGCTGTCCTAGACACTCAAGAGGGGTTGGCCTTCACTGGTGGACAAGAGAGAACCGGTCAAAGGGGAAACCCTTTTACGATCCAGAAGTACAGGCTGTAGTCACTACAGATGCATCCCTGTCAGGGTGGGGCGCACACCTCCTTCACTACACAGCTCAGGGTCTCTGGTCTCATACAGTGGCCAAGAACCATATCAGTCTGCTAGAGCTCCTGGCAGTACTCGGAGCGCTTCGAGCCCCACCTGTTGAACCTATCAGTGCAGATCTTAACAGACAGCACAACAGCAATGTTTTACCTAAACAAACAGGGAGGGACTTGTTCGCCAAATCTGTCCAAGCTTGCCCAGAAGATTTGGATATGGGCACTCAGACGGAACATTTATCTGTCATCGCAACATGTTCCAGGGAATTTCAATTCACCACCGGACGCTTTGAGCAGAGATCTCCTACCAGTAGAACGCAAATGGTGTCTACACAGAGAAGTCGTAGAAGACATCTTCTCACAGTGGGGTTTCCCCACTACAGACCTATTCGCCACAAGCGAAAACAGGCAATGCCCAGGATTCGCATCCAGGTTCCCTCAGCCAGACTCCAAGTGGAACGCCCTGTGTCGACGCCCATTTTGGATTTTCGAAAAACAAACTGTAATACTCCGCAGCTTCCACGAGATGTCGGCCTATGCACAGCATGTGAATCTAAGCAGATACAAGCATCAGAAATACGATTACGGTGAGTAATGTATTATATATATATATATATATATAAGCACAACACGATGTAAACCCCCAGGGGCTGAAGCGATTTTGGGCAGAGTGGCCAGGGACAGAGAACCAATGCCAACAAAGGTAGCAGGATATAAGGAGGTAACGGGAAGTGTGGGTTATTCAGTTGAGGTCTAAGGAGGAGAAGAGGTGTACGACCAACCAATCAGCAGTTGGAAGGAAGAGTTGGCAGAGTGTGGAAAAGTTTCCAGGAGCAGGTGAAATATTGGCTAGTATGTGGAAGTGGTACTTCGGTGTGAGCGCATTTCAGTGCAGGGAGTGCGTTTAGAAAAGTTAGTGTAAGGAGTGAATGTAACGTGTATGCCATGGGGTGAAAGAAGAGTGGTGGAGTAGTAGTGTGGAGGCGGGAGTGGTAGTGTAGTGGAGCGAAGAGCAACATCAAAGGGTAGAGGCAAAATTTAGGAGTGGAAGACATTGTAGTGACAGAAGGTTGGAGGGAGGAGTGAGAAGATTTGGGTAGAGATGGAAGTGTGCGAGATGGAGTGGAGAGAGTGAATGTGATAGAAGGGGGACTGAATCAAACAAGCGTATCTATAAGGCACAATTCCCAAATCCCATTAGGACACTAACCACTGGTTAGAGTAGGGAAAGTTGAGAAGTAGCTGAGGGAGTTTAGCTAGAGTAGGCAAAACTGCATTTAGGTCCTCATCCCGATTATTACAGTAGGCTGTCACCCTTCTGTATATGTTGACCTGGATCAGAAATGCCTGGGTTATGAAGGAGTTGCTAAATAAGACGAGTGATAAAGGGACAGCCTTGGAGTTCACAAAAATATCAATTAAAAAACCATTGAACCGCCTCTGAGAGTTAGCGATTCTTGTGCAATCTGACATACTGTACCTGTCACTAAGATACTTCTGTATGCTGAGCACAACAGTATATTCATTTATTTTATTTATTGTGTTTTAGTATACAGAACTTTACACATGTTCATAATAAAATCAATAACAATTATTCTGCATTAATTCCTAATTTCATACATAAAATCAACCATAAAATATTTTCATTACAATTCATTTCATCAAAATAGTTTAATTACTTTTAATTTCATCAATACTTGCTAAACAATTAGAATTCATCAAGCACATTTGACGTATGTGATTAAAACATGCATCAATCGAATTAATAATAGCAGCCCAAGGACTGATTCCAGGTGCATAGCTCATGCAGTCCCTCTCCTTAACCAATACGATCTGGCCCAACCATCTGCTGTTACAATTTCTCACAAACTACTAGCCAAAACCTTTATATGTCCAATTGAAGGGTTTTGCTTTGAGTATTGCGACAATGTTGCCGGAAGGAGTTTGATTTGATTGTGTCCAACCGATGTACATATTCTCCCAGGTGTCGCATGTAGATAGGACCCAATATAACACTCAGTTAAAACATGTTTTCGGGTCTCCAACACAAAGTGGTTTTGTCAAATTCGACAGTACCTCTCTGCCATAGGAACCTTATTCGAACTGCTTATCACAGAGAGAACGAGGAGGTGTTTTAAGCGCAGCAGGACTATAAAGCATCGTAGGCTCTTAGATGGACAGATGGTCTGGTACTATTGGGATTTCTTAAAGGAGTATAATGTCTCCGGTATCAACCATAACTCATTAATGTAGACAAATGGCAGAAATGTTCTCCCCAATCCCATATATCTATTTTCTTGGTCAAGTCTTTTTTTTTATCGTAATACCGCTCCACCCAATGTATTTATTTTATTTTATTGGTCATTTATAAGGCACTTATACAGCTGGATTAAGTTTTTCAAAGTGCTTTTCGGGGACCAGCCCAACAGTTAAAAGAATTTAACAGTACAAGATACATACTTTGCTTCCTTCATTACTGCGTAAATCAAGACCCACATTATGAAGAAAATGTGTTTCCAAGCTGGTCTTTGGGCCTCATTATAAGTCAGCCGGTCCGAAAACAACAGTGGTGGTAAATCCGCTGCCACCGTTGTTTCCGGACCGGCTGATTCCGAGTCCTGCAGGCGGGAGGTGTCACTCCCACCAGGTCTGACCTGGCGAAAGTAACACCACCCGCCTGCAGGCGGACATGGAAAAACCGGCTCTGTCATAGACGGAACCAGTATTTCCATGGTCCCCATCACCATGGAGTCCTATGGGACTCCATGGAAATGGGGATTTACAGAATTCCGCCTCGGGAATTACTGGGTCACCGGGGTTGTAATGCCCTGGTGATTCCGGGAATCACGGAGGCGGAATGGTATTACCGGTCCGGCAGCAGCCTGTCGGTTTTTCCGGCACAGCTACCGCCGGACTCGTACTGAGGCCCTTTGTCTGTGCATATATCAAGGCCTGTTTTATCAAAACCATAGATTGTAAAGAAAGCAGACCAAGCTCCAATCTAATGATGGTCATCGGAACACAAGAAGGTAGACCCAGTAACTTTCTACAGAACTTTCCTTCTATTTGTTATAGCCAATCAAGTTCTATGATTGTAAGATTTTCCAGACCATATAAAATGGCGGGAACATAGCACTGTAGATAGTCGTCTGGCTCTTCTGAGGGAAAAGCCCCCTGTTCGATTTATGAACCGATGGACCAAAGAAGTCAATTGGCCTGCTTTTCCTATACAGGCGGTTATGCAAACAAGGTTACCCCGCTGAGGCTCTAATTCCACTCGAGATATTTATTTTCTGTAACACGTTCGATTGTCACTCCCTTAACAGTCAGGTGCTGTTTAGATGCTTTTTTGCTGCAAATAACATAATTTTTGTTTTGCTTCCATTTATATTTAAGGAGTTTTCCGCAGCATAATCCTATAATACCTTAGCTGCACGACTTAGCCCTGTAAAAGTGTGGTCTAAAAGTACAAAATCGACAGCGTACGCTAATACTTGACAATGGACAGTATGGATCTTAGGTGGGCAACACCTTACTTTAGTTAGGCTGTCGGGCAAGTCTGCCAGATACCAAGTTGAAAAGCAAGGGAGCCAAGACGCACCCCTGTTTCACTCCACTGCCAGTGACGATGGGTGTTGTCAAGGCTCCCTCGCCATCCAGTTTCACCCTGACTGTGTTATTTGTATGGAGGCGTTTCACAAAATATGTGATCATCGATGGGCAGCCAAATAACTTCAGTTTCTTCCACAGTCTGTTTCTGTCAACAGATTCAGAAGCGGATCTAAAATCCACAGAGAGGGCATGCAACCCCAGCAAATTCTTCTTTTGTGCTATCTCCGTGAGATAGTCGACCAGCCTAAGATTGTGACATTGAGTAACCAGGACGAAAACCGCTCTGGAACCTATCAAGAAGACCAATATTTTCTGCCCATCTCTGTAACTCGTTTAGCAGAAATGTTGAGAATAGTTTCCCTGTGCAACCAAGGGATCTATGTGATCACTCCGCCACCCATAATGTCGACTTTCAAAAAACGGACTTCCATTATGGAGTGGGGCAGTGATGCCATACATCACTGTGCCCTGCATACCCCTATCCACCTCTGCCCTACCCACTTACCTTTTCAGCGACACACACAGAAGTGTTCCACCGTCTCAACTAATGTGGGTCTGAACTGGCGCTGCAGGGTCCTTTTTTCATTTTCTTTTTTGGATGCTGGGGCCACACCCTTGCTTCCATTAGTCGGAGTAATGGAGGTCCGGATATTAGTACAGCGCAAAGGTGCCATATTCGGTATAGGTGACACAGTATTTGTATGTTTCCCAATCAAGCATAGATAATAGGCGATAATTGCACAGGGATAGCGGGAAACCTTCTTCAACACAGGAATCATAGTAGATATACGCCATGTGCAGGAATCCTGCCTTCAATAAAAGTTTTATTATACAGTGTCTTCAAAAGTGATGGCCAAAAGTCAGGATCCTGCTTAAGGACGACATTGGCAAGATGATCTGTCCGGGGGCCCTCGATAATTTTTATCTGCCTATTCTCAGCTTTATTGTCCTCCTCCATCTCGAGAAAAGGACCACCTGATTTGGTGTATGTTATCTCATCTGCTGCTGGCCCTTCAATTGAGATTCACTCACGCAAGTGCTGCTTCCATATCTCCTCATTAATGGGGTTCAAACCCTTATATACTCTGCTACCCTTTGCTTGACCAAGTAGCAACCATATGCTTCTGGAGTTACCTGAGGCTAAAACCTTAATCATTTTTTCCCACTGGGTACATGACAGAGACGAGCGCCACCAGCGCATCCAATTCCTGTAGTTATTTTTAACAAGCTTCGTCTCTCTCTTTCAAACATGCTTACTTGAGTAACTTTAAGTCTACGTAATTCCAGTTTAAATTGACATTTTCTGTTGCGGATTGCCTTATAACAGGCATACTTGCATTCCGTTTGAACATTAGTGGTCTGATTAAATTTAGCGTGATGATCAGAAAATGCAGAAAACCATGCTTCAACCTCCGGTATATCCTTTCCCAAATATTCCGATAAACAAGTGAGATCTTAGGCGTTGATAGCGTCTTTCGCCCCATGTATATTATTTAAAGACCACCTAATGCGTTTTCCAGGTTGGTTGACTTCAACTTCCCCTGTACCCTTATCACATTTAATTGGATTACTTTCCATATACAATACCAGAGATGCATGGTCACTCCAGTCCTTCCAGTGGACGCACATGTTGGTTACTCTTGAATGCGCACCAGTGTTAACCAAAAAGTAATCCAAGGTTGCATTCCCCTGTCCTTGCTTCCAGGTATAAGCCCCCGGCTTATCTCCCTCAACGCGTCCCTTAAGCATTTTGAAGTCCCAATTCTCAGTAAACTGCTTCCAATTTAAGCCGGCACTGTTGGGCGTAGATTGCTTCATATGGCTCCAGCTGCTTATTGTCCTCCATCCGACCAGTTCCTCTCGACAAACACAATGAGAGTTTGCCTCCCATAATTATGATGTCCTCACCATCACCCTCCGCCCATGTGATAAACAACTCATGTAGTATTGTTTGTATGTGGTCGCTATATAATGCACCGGGCAAATCATATATATTAATGATCATCGCTGGTCGTCTCAAAGTAGAAGACGGAAATTCCACTTCCACTTCAACAGCTGACGGTCTTCATATAAAGTTTGAATTCTTCGTGATTTAAGCTTATGGGTGACTCCCAAAAGTATTCCCCCCCCCCCCACATGTGTTCTTCCCTTTTCTCCTTTCTTCGCCATCACCTGATATATAGCGTAACCCTCAACATACATGTTTGATGTGAACTATTTCTCCTGTAATAGGAAGACCTGATTACGTGATAACAGGCTTGCAGAACCATTTGCAGCGAGAAGGTGAGTGCAACCACGAGTGTTCCAGGTCGTTATCGATATGCCTCCGTTCTTGCGGGAAAGCATAGCCGGTAAGAACTCAGCCAGCCACTTGAGTGTATACTGAATATCAGAGATTGAACATTGGCAGTGTTTACAGTGACAATGGAAAAAAGGAAATGAGTCAGAGCTACCTCTCCTTTCAAGCGCACATCAATCTATTTTTTTGATTAATGTTTTTTACTAAATGTTTATCATCTGTCATGGTCATGGCAAACGCCTCTTTGGTTTTCTTAACAATCTTAATAAACTTTTGTTCAATTATGCCTTGCTTCTTTGCCGCTTTGTTTGCTAAAGTTGGTAGAGATGGCATCAGCTCTATTGATCCTTCAGAACTAGACGTGTCGTTTGAATCCCGAGACAGATCCTTGGTCTCGGGAGCAGCTGCACAGTCACAAACAGTTTAACTGTTTTCGCTGGGGGGCGTGGCTAAATGGCCACGTAAGAGGACGCTCTTCTGAGGAGCTCCCGAGATCCGACATCGATCCGCAGGAAAATGTGTGGTTTCTAGTGACCCATGCAAGCCAGAAGCATCACTAAAGGTGCATGAATATTGGGGGCACGATTCGAGTGCTAAGAAAGCCCGTGCGGTGACTGCGATAGAAAGTTACGGCCACGGAGGAAGAGACGGGTGCCCGGGACGGGCAAGATGGCGGCCAGAGAACAAAGGGCCAGCAACTGACCACAGCGCCTTGCAGGGAACATCTATTGGTGCAGCTGAGGCCGGGTCCGCTGTGGCCGTGTGTATTGCGGGATGCCCAGCTGAGGAGCAAACTGACAGACCCAACCGGAGGGAGGGTCTGCGAGACTCAGGAGCGGATGCCGACGCCCACAACAGGCATAGAGGAGACGAGCGATCTCGGCCATCCTGGTCCGCGGGACGCGGTGCAGGAGCGGAGCGAAGCGCCCCCAGATGTGCTGCAGTCATCGAGCGCAAGGGATGAAATTGCAGAGGCCAGGTGCCCGTGGACCTGCTGTTGCGCCCAGGGGCTCCTGGTGGAACGGGAACCCCTGAAACGTCTGTGCCCGAAGGGGCTGGACGCAACGTAAGGAGTCAAACGATCCAGAGACCCTGATCTTTATCGGGAGAGTGCCGGAGCCCTCCCGTACAGCCGTGGAGTGATAATGGCTGGCGATCAACACGGAAGCCAGGATTGGCAGTGAGCTGCCTTACTATCCCTGGAAGCCGATTGCGGGGAACGAAGGGGCCTGGAGGGGTGAGCTCCCCTTGATTTTTTATACATCAAGGGCACCCTGGGGGGAGGGGTCCAATGGGCCTGCAGAGGAACACCTGGTCGGGGCACAAGCACAAGCGCCCGACCCAGAACATTATTGCGGGTAACAGCCCCTACCCGGACACAAAGCCTGCAACAACGGCATAAAGCGCAGGCGGGGGAGGGATCGCCCAGGTGCCCGGGCCTGGGCCCGGTGACGGATGTAAGGAGCATGAAAGCAGTTGAAACTGTGGGCATAACATGGGGAAGCACACCGATGCTGGGCTAGCTGGGACTCGCCGGGCACGACCACCGGGCGCTGGAGCCCTAGCCAAAACAAAGTTATCAAAGTTAAAAAGGGGGAAAAGAATACTAAATAAAATAAAGCGGCAGATCTCAGTGAAACGAAACGAAAATTCTCAGGCGCGAAACGAGAACAAGAGGCAGTAAAGCGGCATGCAATTGAAGATATGGAGCACCCAGACGGACTGCAATGAATGTGATGGTGCCGAGCGTGATTAGCCTGAAACTGTTTCGGTGTGCTGACCTGAGAACAATGGCGTAACCATCAGACGCACGCGGACGACTTAGCCTATGCCCGAGGTATGATAAAATAGCCATCAATAATATTCTACGAGCAGTAAGGACACTGGATACATTGTTGCGCGTGCTTTGGAGCCGGGGTGGATAGGCTGAATCCTCGGCACTGCGACTGACGAGGGAGTCACCTCGGCTTTGCTACTGGGTGCCGGGTGATGATCCTCACATAACACTGGCGAACTGCGGCAGTATTCAGGCACAACAGAGAGAGCCATTGCACACACCCTCCAGTTGCAAGATGGGACAGGAGATGAAAGATTGCATGTAACTGGGGATGTGAGTGCCCGAAGGAGCCTTGTGAAGGCCCACCAACCACAAGCATATTTGGACTAGAAATACTTAAGGAAAACGGCCCGCAGACAAAGGAGCAGCCACCAGGTCCGTGTGGATCACCTGAACTGTGCTCAGAGAAACGGTGATGTAACTTCCATCTGTGCACCACGAATCTCAAAGAGCCTCCCTAGTCAAGGACTGTGAGGACAGCACCTAGGTTTGGACTGTGGGCTGGACGGCCTTGAGGCCAACAGGGGGCCGTAGAGGGAGAGCGCTGGGTCAGTGGGGTGCACATGACCACTGCCTACTGGAAGAAATACAGCGGGAACCGGTGGTACGACACTGCGCAAGCGGAGGTACATGGGAGGACACAGCCCACTCTGGGTGTGGAGCGAGCAGTAAGGACACACCTTAAACAGCTGCAACAGCCCCTGAAATGCTAAGAGTGGCCTGACGCCACGTGGACTCTCGCATGTAAGGTGACGCAGCTGGCCTACGCCCGGACAGTATAGCAGGATGTCTACTAAAATCGTCAGACCCAAAAACAAACAGCCCACGCTGAAGGCTTATGCCAAGACGCCTCCAGGTGCAGATGGGGGCAAAAGCAAGGATACCACTATGGCAGTGGCGGGGATACCGGGCACGATCCAGGAAGAGCTGGCATCGATTGCAGACTTGAAAGTTGCCTGGGAGACCAAACTGGGCCTGGCGATGAACGATCTGAAAGTGGGTCTGGACCTTAAGATCGGAGCGGTCCAGGAGGAAGTTAATTTGTTGAGACAGGATGTGCAGACGCTTGCAGAGCGCACTGGAAACTTGGAGAAGGAGATGGCCCCGAACACGGCGGCATGCGCCGCCCACGGATCAGAGCTCCATGCCCTTGTGCATCGTGTGGGCAACCTGGAGAAAAGGGCGGAGGAGGCAGAAGGGCGCGCCAGACGCAATAACATTCGTATTGTGGGTCTGCCAGAAGGAATGGAGGGGCCTAACCCAACAGAATATGTTGAAACCATGCTCCTGCAGGAGATAAAAGGCGGAGCACTGACCATGGGGTTTGCAGTTGCGAGGGTCCACAGGGCCTTGATAAGGAGACCGCCTCCAGGAACTCCACCGCGGCCGCTGATCGCAAAGATTCTGAACTACCGGGATCTGGAGAAGATACTCGACATCTTCCGGAAGGATGGAACGATCGAAACGGGGCCAGAGAGAATCACGGCGTACCAGACTATACTTTGCACGTACAGCGCAGCAGGATGAACTTCGGGACGGTGAAGAGGAGGCTAAGAGAGGCCGGCCACCGTTATATGTTACTCTACCCGGCCAAATTGAAAGTGTTCTACAAGAACAAAACTCTGTTTTTTGAGACGCCGGAGGACGCCATGGAATGGTTGGACATGCAGGGTCGCCCTCAAGAACCGGATGTCCAGACGGGAGCCACAGTAGATAAGTAGCATGCAGCTGGGTCGCCTTTGGTGACATAGCTAAGACATTGGGACTTGAATATAGTATTAAATAATGCTTGTGGGGAATGTGTTGCAGCAAATACATGCTGGCAGGATCTGTTATATGCAACAATCTTAATCAGATGAGTGGGAGCTCCTGGGAGACATTCCTTGAACCCCTTCATATTATATCTAGTTAGGTCACTGTTAGATCGGTGATGCCCCGCGGGGTCCTAGTCCTCGGTTCACGAGATAGGACCAGACGCAGGTGGGCCTGAGATCCAGGGATGGAGCTGGGCATTTGTTGGGATTGGTTAGGGTGGGGGGAGGGGAAGGGTTGTGTGCAGTGGGGCAAAGTTGGGGGAAGGGGGGGGAGTTTGTTGAGGTTGGGAGGGTTAAGAGTCGCAAAACGGGTCTTCGAGGTGAACATCAGAGGGAGTGGAGAGGGGAAGAATACCGATTCAATGGCATCGGGTAATCTCAGAGTCGTGACCTGGAATGTGCGGGGTCTTCAATAGTTATCTAAAACGTAATAAGGTGATGATGTACCTAAAGAGGATGCGGATTGACATAGCTCTGCTACAGGAGACCCACCTCACCAAGGATAAGTTGGAGGTGGTCAGGAGAAAATGGAGGGGTAATGTTATAGGGGCCACATACTCGGCATATGCAAGAGGGGTGATTACATGGGTGGCACCGCATGTGCCGTTCCAGCTGCTTAGCTCGACAACAGACCCGGAAGGTAGAATGGTGGTGGTGGCGGGACTCCTGGAGAACCGAGAAGTGCACATCATAAACCTGTACGCCCCTAACCATGCTACAGCGACCTATTTTAGGTCCCTCTATAGCAAAATTAGCCCCCTGGTGGGTGGCGCAATGGTGTGGGGGGGCAGACTTCAACTGTACCCTGAACCCCAGGATAGACAGGTCAGATGACAAATCTGGGAAGCCAGCACCGGCAGCCAAAGCGCTGAGGACACTGTTGACAGACCTCGGCCTAGAGGATGTGTGGAGACGACAGCACCCAGTGGATAGGGAATACTCTCATTACGCAGCACCACAAGACCTGCATACGAGGCTAGATTACGTGTTTGCTGCTGCCGAGAAAGTGGGAGAAATGGTGGGCGCGGAATACAAGGCCCGGTTGCTGTCCGACCATTCGCCCCTGGTCGTGGAGTGGTGACAACCCCCCAGAGCGCAAATCCTGACGTGGAGGCTCAGAACTGAGGCCCTACAGGATGCAGGATTTCGAGAGGATTTGAGGGAGGCCATTGAGGAATATTTTGAAATGAACACGGGCAGTGTACGCTCTGTGGGAACAGTATGGGAGGCATTTAAGGTGGTGGTGCGTGGGGTAGCTATATCAAAATCCAAAATATGTGGCCAATTGGCTCTCCGACGAAGTGACCCCTGAACATAGGTTGTTTGGGCAGGTTTGTATCCCATTTTACTTAAGGGAAATTATATGGTTACCTGAGACAGACCTGAAGGAGCGCCCTAGGATGATGATGTTGGGGTGGAAAATGTGGCGTCGAGCGTGTCAGATGATGGAGGACCCATTCCCGTGCTCCCCGCAAGTACCGCTGGTCACTTTAGCAGGAGGGGACAAGCAGCTGAGGGTGTTTATTAGAGCCTACTGGGAATCGGTGGGGCTGGTAACGTTAGGGGACATCTGGCAAGAGGGGACCATTAGAGATTTTGAAGAACTTGGGGAGGAGGTGGGATTACATACTGGCCAATATGTTACATACCATAGGATGGTTCAGGAAATTCGGAAAACGTGGCCTGAAACAGTGTTGGCAGAGGAACCAGATGCTACTGTGGGGGCAATATATGACATATCGGAAGGGGGGCATGAGATTTCTAGATTGTATGAGATGGTGATGACCAAGGTGGGGGAGGAATTGACACATTTGAGATTTGATTGGGAGGAGGTGGTGGGGGCCCCAATGGGAGATGGGATGTGGGAACGCGCCCTGGGATATCACAAGAAAGTGTCAAGAAACGCCAGACTTAAACAAATACAGCTGTACATAACGCATAGAGCATACATGACCCCTCTGAGGATATCCAAGTTCCGAAACGCTGGGCGACAGGCGTGCCCTAAGTGCGACATGGAAAACGCTGACATGACACACATGTTTTGGTCATGCCCAGTAATCGAATGTTTCTGGGGTGAAGTGGCACAAAAATTAGCGACAAAAGGGGTCACGCTCGTCATAGATACGGCCTGGGCTTGCTTGCTGGGAGGGTTCCCCAGACCACGGAAACTTAAACATGTTGAGGAACTGAGAAACTTGGCATACGTGCTAGCAAAACAGAGGATCGCCATGGGATGGAAGAAGTGCCACAAGCCACGGGTGGAGGTATGGTGGAAGGAGTTACAGAAATGGGCGGAAGCCGAAACGGTAGTATGGCAGGAGGCGAGCAGCATGAGTGGGGAGGAAGAAGTGGGTAGCTTGATGGCATGGAAATTATTAATAGCGGAACTGTTCGGATCTATATCGGAGAAAGAGCAAACAGAGAAGTTAGTGGGCACCACTGATTGAAAAAATATTCTTAAATTCAAAATATAAATGAAAAATAATGTTGATTGAAGTTCAACAGGAGCTGGCTGCGACAAGTCTGGAGACACCCGGACTTAAAAATACAACAAAGGCAAGAGACCATGTATGAATGACCCAAGAGTACAGTTCACCAGAGAAATATCACGAGACACGATCACCTTTCTTGATGTACAGATAACAATGAAAGATACGGGTTACAATACCACCATATTTCGTAAATCTGCCGATCGCAACAACCTGTTGCATCGTCTTAGCTTCCACCAGCCTAGCTTACTTAGGAACCTGCCATTTAGTCAACTTCTACGAGTCAAGAGGATCGTGAGTGACCCAGTAGACTGCATGACACAACAACTGTTGTTGAAAGAAAAATTCCTCCAACGGGGTTACCATCAGGAGGAATTGGATCTGGCTGCCAGCAGAATCAATATCCTTGATCGTGACACCTTACTCTCTGCTCCCAAGAAACCAGTCAGAGAATTGAAATCACCTGTGTACGTTTCTAAATTCATCTTTAAGCGTACTGCGGAAGAACCATCCTATTTCAAATTACCCTTGATAATACAGTTTCTAAAGGGGTTAACCAATGTTTATCCCCCAAGACCATTCCAAGTTCCCCTATGGGATTTAAACTTAGTACTAACTTTCCTGATGGGTACACCTTTCGAACCTCTCCATTCTTGTTCGTTAAGATTCCTTACCCTTAAAACTGTTTTATTAATAGCACTTACATCTGCTAGAAGGGTGAGCGAATTACAAGCTCTTTCTTGTAAACCTCCTCATACAATCTTTCACAAAGACAAAGTTGTCCTGCAAGTGAAGCCTAATTTCCTCCCAAAGGTGGTTTCTGAATTCCATATCACTCAGAAGATTACCCTACCATCTTTCTATCCTCCTCCTCACCCGGGGAAAGAGGAAGAGAGGTTACACAGACTAGACCCTAGGAGGGCTTTAAGTTTTTACATTAGTAGACTAGCCAGGATAAGACAGGCAGACCAGCTGTTTGTAGGTTACACAGGTCACAACCTGGGGTTACCAATAACTAAGCAGACCATTTCCAGATGGATCATTCTAGCCATTCTGGAATGTTATAAACTGGCAGGGAAAGAGCCCCCTCAAAACCTTAGGGCTCATTCGACCAGAGGTATTGCAGCTTCATCGGCCCTCAAAAGAGGCGTGCCGGTTAAAGACATATGTGCGGCCGCTACATGGTCGTCTGTCCATACCTTTACACGTTTTTACAATCTGGATTCCTCCTCCAGTCAAGAGACTAGGTTTGGAAGGGCTGTACTGCATTCTATTCATCAATAGAAGACAGCGTGAAGTCAGTACTCCCTCCTCCGAATATAGAATACTGCTATGGGAGCCTATCTAAGATGAGGAATACGTCGGAGGACACAATCCCTTCGAAGAACAAGTTACTTCTTACCTTGTAACGTTCTTTCGACGGGATGTTCCTCCGACGTATTCCTCATCGACCCTCCCATCCATCCCCGCAGTTCTACTTCCCTTGTTGTTGCAGCTTACGCTCCTTCAGGGTGATTAGTCTAGTCCAGACAGTAATACTGTGGGCTACAAAACGGAACTGAGCAACGGACGCTGCGCACGGCCTTTATAGGCAGGATGATGTCGAACGTCGATACGGCGGCTGTCGAGGGACATCGACTCGAAGGACGTCGACGCGCAGCGCCCTCTAGAGAAAAAATTTTCCGAGGCCAGCAGAGCTGGAAGGAGATATCTAAGATGAGGAATACGTCGGAGGAACATCCCGTCGAAAGAACGTTACAAGGTAAGAAGTAACTTGTTCATTTTTTCCATCTCTATGCTTTACACTCAATATTTTTTGATTTTTTGCTAAATTGCTTTTTTAGGGAGTATATAGTGTGTACATGCCCCATAATTTAATATTACTCTTTAATTTGCAGGCTTACCCCTGCTTGTCATCCTTGTTACTTGACCATCGGCCACTCGAGGGCGCGGCGATGGTCACGTGCACATTAAACATGTGGTTACCAGGGCGACCGCCTAACTCGGCATTTCGCTGTCGGTAACCGGCTACTCTTTGTAGAAGCATCCACTCGCTCCGTGCGAATCCAGGTAAGAGACACGCTTGCGTCCCGTTACATTGAATAGAGGTTTTCACCTCTCTACACCGTACTTACCCTGATACTTACCCTGATCCTTATCTCCTTACCAGATCACGGGATCGTTTACAATTGCATCGCGGCTGTATGCATGCTATAACGTTGCGCCCCGTTTTTCCTGTGGGCTATTCAACGCTTGTTTGTATCTATGCAACACAATTAAGGTAACCTTACCTTTGGTCTCCCTTTCATTCTTTCTGCGTTGCTTTTTCAATCCACTCATTATTTCCTTTTTTACCCTTTTTTTCTATATTCTGCTCTGTCCATTGGATTGTCCACCAACTGGTATGTGTATGTTTTTGTTACTCTTCATGATGTACATGTAATGGCAATACTATTATTGGTGCATTTTGTTTCTTTACATGTTTTTTTACTTGCTTTTTTGTCTGTAACCACATAGACTTGCCCTGAAGAAGGAAATCTTTCCGAAATGGATTGGCTATAGTCTTTGTATATATATTTCTGAGGCTTGTGGAATCTGCTTAGATCACATGCTGTGCATAGGCCGACATCTAGTGGAAGCTGTGGAGTATTACAGTTTGTTTTTCGAAACTCGAAAATGGGCGTCGACACAGGCGTGCCAGTAATACTATCCCTAGTGTGACGTCCACTGTACCCAAGATCCCTCACGCGTCTAGGATCCTCAGATTGTTTTTTTCCGCCATACTGGTCGGAAGCATCTTGCGGAGTCCCCTGACCTTAGCCATACTTTTGCTAATTATTGAAGTTTAAAATTATTTATTGACATCCTTCCCCACCCCAACGTCGACCCTCGACACTCGACGACGGCTGGAGAAGACATCGACCGTCGGCTGCTGCACGACGGATCTGGGCCTCGGAAGGCCGCTGGCCTCGGCCCGGGCCTAGTAGGCCGCTGGCCTCGGCCCTGCAAGTAGGGAGAGTGGGGGGTGGTACATACTCTTCACTCTTGGTATATAGGTACACCTTATATATTTCCTACACTTACCAGCCCGCTGCCTCAAGGTGCGTATGGAGGGTACCCCTTTCCAATTCTGCCCCAAGTGCAACCGCAAATACCCTTGGGTCGACAGGCACGCCACGTGCAATCTCTGCTTGCCGAGGGACCACCCTGAAGCGAACTGCAGAGCGTGTAGTAGGTTTAAGCCTAAGACACTTAAGGACCGTTCGACAAAGCGTTGGGCCCACCACGCCAGGCAGGCGGCCATGGCAGCGGAGGGCGCCTTCAGCGATGGCAGCGACGCCGTACTTTCGGACGGCGAGGGCATTACGGCGTCGAAAGACGGCCGAGCGCAGGTCCCCGACCTCGGAAGGTTGTCCGGCAGGGCGGCTATGGGGAAGACCCCCGGCGACGCAAGCGCTACACACCCTACACACACTAAGCACACTAAGTCCAACCGAACCTCGACGACGTCGACTTTTCGGAAAGAGGCACAAATAGAAAGGTCCGACTCGGTGTCCTCTGGGCGCTCTCGATCGAGATCGCCTCATGACGCAAGGCAATCATCCACTCTTGCCAAGAGTGCCTCGCTCCCTAGATTAACGGAAGTTCGATCGTCGGAAGACGAAGACGACTTCCACCCCCAGGCCGCGCTCCAGGAGACCGAGGCCGCAGTTAACACCAGCGAGGCCCCACGCTCAAAACAAGATACCTCTCCAGACCCTCGACGCCAGGCGTCGAAAGTCTCTGGGGCCTCCAAGGGGCAGGGAAAACATTTTTCCACGCACGGGGAGGGGGGGAAACAGCGGAAAGCACAGCCTTCCACTCCTATAAGACCATCCTTCCACCCTAAGCAGACAGACAAACATAAATCTACTGGGACATCAACATCCAGCAAGGGTACCCTTGATAAGTCCTCTAAGTTGCCTACTAAAGTCATACCCTGTTCCAAAGAATGGTCCAGTGAAGACATAGACAGGGTCATGTCAAGGATGTCTTCCTTAGCTGATTTTTTTGACAAAAACCCAGAACATTTCCTTTCGTATGACCCTCAAGGGGCCACACCCTCAGGCTCCTCTGATCCTATCCCCCTAAGTAAAAAGGCCCGGTTCGAAAGACCTGAACCCTTCGAGGTGCAGCCTTTCTCTACTCCATACTCTACTCCACACCCCAGATACCAAGGACAGCCTTTCCCTGAAGGGGACCAGGAGTTTACAATTATGGAGGAACAGACCGGGACTGAATACTATGCGGATGATGAGGACCTGGAGGAGGTAGAGGATGAACAGGAAATTTACAGAGTAGATTCCCCGGTAGAGAGCGAAGCCCCAGTTACCGACTCGCCAGTTGATAACCAGCCCCTCCTTAATGAAGTTCTCGCTCGCGCAGCAGAACATTTTCACATCGACACCCACGGTGTACAAGAGGAAAGGGACTTCGCAGAAGAGTTGGTGGGAGAGAGGAGGCCGGTCGCTCAGACCATCCCTATCCTTAAATCCATCCAACGTAGAATAGATCCATCCCTGGTGAATCCTAACCTCACCAGAGCCGTCAACCCCAGAGTCGAAAAACATTTTCGGGCAGCCCACTCTGACCCTCTTTATATAAGAGGACATCTTAAACCAGACTCCCTAGTGGTTACCAACACTCGGAAGAGGGCTGGGACACCCTTATCGTCGTCAGAAGCTCCTCCCGACAAGGAGAGCAAAAGACTGTACGGGTTTGGCAGGAAGGTAGCCTCAACGTCCGCCTACCAAGCAAGGATTGCAAACTCCACCACCCTGTTGGCTAGTTACAACTGCCATCAATGGGAAGAGGTCGCGGCGCTCATAGCCTCTGCTCCTGAACCGTTAAAGGGCCAGTTGGCTCGGATCTCGGCAGAAGGGAGAGCCGTGTCTGGTTGCATATTAAAAGCAACTTTCGACACCGCGGACAACGCAGGAAGATTGATAGCAGAAGGTACTGTTATCAAAAGACATGCGTGGTTACGGCAGTCGGGGTTCAAAACAGAAACCCAGGCTTCATTAATAGACAAGCCGGTGGAACCCGATCTATTGTTTGGGAAAGCGGTCGAAGACGCACTTAAAAATGCCAAGGACGAGTACGAGACTCTCAAATCCCTTGGCCAGCTTACCAACAAACCCCCTAACCAGAGGGGGAACAGTAATTTTCGTCACCCACGCGACCAAAATTCACAAAGAGGCAACTATGCCCAAGGACAGGGTACACAATGGAACAACAACCAGCAGTCTACCCAAAGTTACGGCAGGGGTAACAAGAGAGGTCGTGGAAGAGGCAGAGGCAGTCCCAACAAGGGAGGTGGCACGCCTCCACCAAAGCAGTGACGCTCAGTTCAGGGTCCCTTCTCACGCAACCCCAGTAGGGGGGACGCATTTCCAACTTCACCCAGGCTTGGGAAGGGATCACCTCAGACAGATGGGTGCTGTCAACAGTGTCCATAGGATATTGTATAGAATTACTGCAGCGTCCCCGGAACCACCCTCCACGACAAAGAATACACTCCTTAGAACATCAGAAGATCCTTCTCGAGGAGATCGCCATTCTGCTAGAAAAGGACGCGATAGAACTCGTCCCAGGACACCAGGTAAACAAGGGTATCTATTCAACTTACTTCCTTGTGCCAAAGAAAGATTTGACAATGCGCCCAGTATTGGACTTACGGCCTGCCAACAAGTATGTCAAGCCCCAAAAATTCCGTATGACCACGCTACAAGAGGTAATCCCCCTCCTAAAAAGGGGGGATTACATGGCAACCTTGGATATGAAAGATGCTTATTTTCATATTTCCATGCTCCCAGCGCACAGAAAATACTTGCGCTTCAAAGTGGACAGTCGCCACTACCAATTCAAGGTACTACCCTTCGGGATAGCTTCAGCACCAAGGGTATTCACCAAGGTACTGGCGGTGGCAGCTGCACACCTACGCAGGGAGGCAATCCCAGTGTACCCTTATCTGGACGACTGGCTCATAACGGGGGAAACCCCAGGAATTTGCAGGTCAAACATTCAGAGGACTATCGACCTCCTCCACGAATTAGGCTTCTCTATCAACGAGAAGAAGTCAAGTCTGGTGCCAAGCACCTCAAAACAGTTCCTAGGAGCAATCCTAGATACTCAAAAAGGGTTGACCTTCCCTTCGGAAGAGAGAATTCGGAATATACTACTGCAAATTCCACATTATCAGTCAGGTCAACAAATAACGGTACGCAAAGCAATGCGGTTACTGGGCATGATGGCGTCATGCATTTACCTGGTCCCCCACGCGCGTCTGCGCATGCGTCCCATGCAGGAATGGTTGGCGAAACAGTGGTCTCAGGCAAGTGGTCAGTGGGACCATCTAGTGGTCGTTTCGCCAACACTCGTACAGAGCTTACACTGGTGGACAAGAGAGAATCTCGCAAGGGGAAAACCCTTTTACGATCCCGAAGTACAAGCAGTGGTGACTACAGATGCATGCCTAACTGGGTGGGGAGCTCACCATCTCCACCACACAGCTCAGGGTCTCTGGTCTCACTCAGTAGCCAAGAACCACATCAACCTGCTAGAGCTTCTGGCAGTATTCCGAGCTCTTCGGGCGTTCGAGCCCCATCTGCTAAACTTGTCGGTGCAGATCCGGACGGACAGCATGACAGCCATGTTCTATCTGAACAAACAAGGAGGGACTCGTTCGCCAAATCTGTCCAAGCTTGCCCAGAAAATCTGGATATGGGCACTCAGACGGAACATCTTCCTGTCATCACAACATGTTCCAGGGGAGCTCAATTCCCTAGCGGATGCCCTAAGCAGAGACTCCCTCCCAGAAGAACACGAATGGGTCCTTCACAGAGATATCGTAGAAGATCTCTTCTCTCAGTGGGGTGTCCCCACTATAGACCTATTCGCCACAAGCGAAAACAAACAATGCCCAGGATTTGCATCCAGGTTCCCCCAGCCAGACTCCCAAGGGAACGCCCTGTGGATGAACTGGTCAGGGATGTTTGCGTACGCTTTTCCACCAACTCCTCTCATCAGGAAGGTGGTGTACAAGATGAACAAGGAATCGATGACGCTCATCCTAGTTGCTCCCATGTGGGCGAGACAACCATGGTTTCCACACCTACGCAGGATGGCGGTGTGCGAACCCATCAAACTCCCAGCCTGGTACAACCTACTGTCCCAGCAACAAGGTCAAACAGTGCACCAGGAACCCAACTCAATGAACCTGGCAGCATGGCTCCTGAGGTCATAGAATTTGGCCATCTCAATTTACCACAGAGGTGTATGGACATCCTAAAAGAATCCAGGAAACCAAACACAAGGCACTGTTACTTTGACAAGTGGAAGAGATTCGTTATTTGGTGCCAGAATAAACATATCAACTCAGTTGATTGCACTCCTTCCAACGTTGTAACATACATGCTCCACCTGCTGGACGCAGGTTTGGTTTTTAACTCTCTGAAAGTACACCTGGCAGCCCTCTCGGCTTACACCACATCCCATAACAAAGTATCGTGGTGGAAAGTACCAGTAGTTAAAGCCTTCATGGAAGGAGTAAAGAGACTTCACCCTCCTATTTCGAACCCACCGCCAGGATGGGACCTCAATGTGGTGCTTGCTAAGCTCATGGGCCCCCCTTTCGAACCCATGCATAAAAGTAGTCTCAAACACCTGATTTATAAAACGGCCTTCTTAGTAGCCATTACCTCTATAAGAAGGGTCAGTGAAATTCAGGCTCTGTCAGTGCAGGATCCTTTCTTTACTATCCACAAAGACAAACTGGTTTTACGCACACACCCTAGGTTCTCACCTAAATTTATATCTAAATTCCATGTAAACCAGTCCATCGAGCTTCCGGCTTTCTTCCAGAACCCGCAAAGCTCAGCTGAGGTGAAACTACACACCCTTGATGTGCGTAGGGCGGTCCTCTACTATGTAAATAAAACCAGACCGCTAAGGAAAACAGATCAACTGTTTGTCTCCGTAGCTACAGGCAGAGAGGGGGATCGCGTCTCTAAAGGCGCGATCTCGAAGTGGATTATCAACTGTATACAGCTGTGTTACTCTCTTTCTGAAAAAACTCTGCCTTTTACGCCAAGGGCCCATTCTACTAGAGGCATTGGGGCCACTCTGGCTTTCATTGCAAATGTTCCCCTCGACACTATTTGCAAAGCAGCTACTTGGAGCTCTATTCACACTTTTACTCAGCATTACTGCATTGACACTCATTCCAAGACAGATACACAAGTGGGACAAGCGGTTCTAAGACACCTGTTTGCTCATGACCCTTCTCACATCCCACCTCCTTCTTCGGGTACTGCTCGCTAATCTATGCACAGCATGTGATCTAAGCAGATTCCACAAGCCTCAGAAGGGATACATTACTCACCGTAATCGTATTTCTGATGCTTGTATCTGCTTAGATTCACATGCGACCCACCCTTCCTCCCCTCCGAGAGAAGGCGCATGATTGCTTGTAGTCTTACCTTTCTGTCTATCTGCTTGGATTATCTGTACTCACGCTACTCCTCATGCTTCCTCATGTCAGAAAAAATACAATCTGAGGATCCTAGACGCGTGAGGGATCTTGGGTACAGTGGACGTCACACTAGGGATAGTATTACTGGCACGCCTGTGTCGACGCCCATTTTCGAGTTTCGAAAAACAAACTAATACTCCGCAGCTTCCACTAGATGTCGGCCTATGCACAGCATGTGAATCTAAGCAGATACAAGCATCAGAAATACGATTACGGTGAGTAATGTATCCCATATATGTGTGTGTTGCGGCAACCTTCCTCTCACTAAACTTTTTATTAGTGACAGTTTGATTTTGTGGATAAACTTATATTTTGGAAAACCAACAGAATTACTCCATGCAGTCATCATTTCTTTGACTTTTTTAAACTTTGAAATACCTGTGGATACAAGAAGGTTTTTGAACTTAATAACCTGATACCCCAATCGGGGCCATTTTGGGAGCGGCTGTGTGACCCTGTGTTCATACATGGTCTCTTGCCTTTGTCGGATCTATATCGGACCCAACGGAATCCGAGGATAGTGAGACCCGGCCACATGTAGCAGATACTGAATGCGAAGTACAAATAGGCTCATAATGGAGGGTGGGACTTGGGGAGCAGTGGCAAAATGGAAATACAAATGGTGTTTAATGGAATTGTTGTAAACTGCACTCCGTGTTGGGTTTGTTTGTATTGTTGTTTGGTTTGAATAAAATTAATAACATTTTTTTAAAAAAGGCTCCAAGGAGGTATTGAACGGGAATTACAAGAAACAGAAAGAGAGCTAGAGGGCCTGATACGAAGCAAGGGGACCACCCGAGAGGTCAGTGCCAAGATAAAGGGCTTACAGATGGCTTGTAGTGAACTCTGGGACAGATTATGTAGGCTAAATTATAAAAAATACACAGATAGGCTACATGCAGGGGGGATAAGCCGGGTAGATTACTGGCCTGGTTGTACAAAAATGAGACCCCCCCGCCCGGTGATCAGGGAGGTCAGGGACGCGGAAGGTCAAATCTATAATCCCCAGGAGGGGGTGAACGAGGAGTTCCTCAGGTATTACAGGCGACTATATGAGGACAAAGGGGAAGAAATGAGTCAAGAAATACAGGAAACAATAGAAGACATAGGGCTGCCCGCCTTGGATGACATAGAAAGCGCAGATCTAGACGCCCCCATCACCGCGGACGAACTGGAGGTGGTGATCCAACACCTGCCCACATGTAAAGCGCCTGGGTTACCCAGTGAGTTTTATAAAATGTATAAGCAGGAGCTACTCCAGCTGCTGCTTGCCATGTTTAATGAAGCTTATGAGCAGGGGGAACTACCGGCGTCTCTCTGTGAGGCAGTGATCATTCCGCTCCTGAAACCAGACAAGCCAGACGTGGAGTGTGGGTCTTATAGGCCCTTGTCTATGCTCAATCAGGGCAGCAAAATACTCACGGCTGTGCTGGCCAACAGACTAAAGAGGGTGATTGGCAAGTTGATACACCCGGACCAAACAGGCTATGTCCCCGGTAGAAATATTACAGACAACCGCAGAAGGCTGCATCATATCATTGATCACGCCGAGGGAGACTCGGACGAGCTGGCTATCGTGTCGTTCGACGCGGTCAAAGCCTTTGATTCGGTGCGGTGGCCATGGTTGAAGGCGACCCTGAAAGGATACGGGATGGGGTCAGGATATATCAGATGGGTCCAGATGTTATATAGCTCCCGACTGCGAGAGTTAAAACAGGAACCATGATCTCAGATAAATGGCAGTTTAGCAGGGGGACCAGACAGGGATGCCCCTGGTCGCCCATGCTATGTATTTTGGCATTAGAGCCGCTGGCAATTTGAGGGAATCAAGAATAGAATGGCATTCTGGTCTAGATTACCCCTAGCGATGATGGGAAGAGCAGCTCTGCTCAAAATGGTGGTTCTGCCCAGACTCTTGCATTTTTTTGTGAATGTCCCGTACCTGATCCCCAGGCGCTTTTTCGTGAGACTTCATGGCATGTGCAGGGGCTTCATATGGGGCAACTCCGGGAACAGGGTGGCCCTGTGGAAACTACAGAATACATGTGATAAGGGGGGGCAATAACCTGCCGAATTTCGAACTGTATTACTTGGCTGGACAGCTGTTGTATGTGGCTAGGTGGTTGTCCGCAGAGGACTCGGCAGAAGTCAGGCTTTTACAAGGTGATTCAGCTCCATACTTTCTAAGAGAGACAGTGTGGCTGCGTAAAACCAAAATGGCGGGGACGTGGAGTCTGCTGGTGCTGGGTTGGGAAGTCTGGCGCAGAGCATGGAGAACTGTGGCCGACCCAGATCCGCTTTCTCAGCAGGTCCCGCTGGTGGCGTTATGCGGGGACGATTCCCAACTGTTCAAAGGGGTCCGCAGATACTGGGAACCAGTGGGCCTAGCTACCCTCAGAGATATATGGCAGGAAGGGGCGGCATTGGAATTTCAGAGGCTACAGGAGGAGACCGGGGTGCATAGAGGCCAATATATTACTTATACCAGGCTCATGAAACGGGTGAGGGAGAGGTGGCCTGAGACGGTGCTAACGGAAGAACCTGATGCCACCATGGAAATGATGTATGATGTCTCGGAGGGTGGGCATGAAATATCCAGGATATATGAGCTCCTGAGGGCGAAGGCGGGGAAGGAACTGCTCCAACTGAGGAATGACTGGGAGGAGGAGGTAGGAGAACCCATGACAGAGGGACAGTGGGATAGAGCGCAAAGGTACCCCAAAAAGGTGTCCCGGAATGCGAGACTCCAGCAGATCCAATTGTATGTCAACCACAGAGCCTATTTGACCCCCGGAAGAATAGCCAGGTTTGGGGGCTCGGCTATACAGAAATGCCCCAGGTGTGGGGAGAAGGAGGCGGGGCTGCTACATATATTCTGGGCTTGCCCTGAGGTGCAGAGGTTCTGGGAAGAAATAAGGACGAGAATGGCCAGTGGGGGAGTGGTGCTTGACGTGAGGTCTGCTTGGGCATGCATGCTTGGGAGTTTCCCCAGGCCACGTAATTCAAAGCATATCAGTAAGATGAAGGACCTGGCCTGCATCTTGGCCAAGCGTAGAATTGCAATGTGTTGGAAAGCGGCCCATAGGCCCAGAGTGGAGACATGGTGGGCGGACCTCTTGAAATGGGCCGAAGCAGAAACTGTGGTATGGTTTGAAGCTGTTACCAGGGGGGGAGAGGAGGAAGTGGCTCCCCTGATAGCCTGGAGGCAGCTGGTGACCTCAATGGCAAACCCCCACCAGGTCAATCACGAAACAGAAGACTCAGATGAGTCGACGAGCACTGAGCTTCCTGAAAATGCTCACGCATAGGGCACGGATGAGGAGACTCGAGTTTGTGGGGAGGAAGGGGGGAGGACTGAGAATAATATTATATAACATGATGTGTTGATATTGATTATGAACGTCCAAAAAAGGTTGTAATGTTTTGGTTGTTTTTTTAAAAATAATAAAAATTGATTTAACAAAAAACAGTTTAACTGTTTTCTTTAGTTGCTGTTTTTTATTATGAGCAACTTTCTTTTTGCGTGTTTAGAACCTTTTGGTTGTTCACTAATTAATGACACCGTTATCTCCACAGACTCTCGCTTGACGTGCCGGGCACGCTTTGCCAGTCGCTTTTGTCTTCTGGAGTAAAATGGATCAAGTTCTTCGACTGGGATGTTTGCCACCACTTGATTATTGGTGTATTCATTTTAGTTGGTGCTGTCTGGGATCTTATTGACTCACTCAATCTGGCTGTTCACTAGTGTCGTAGGGATCCCCAATTCATTTTGCAAACCAGCATCCTTCGTGTCTGGAACAATGTTTGGCAGAATTACTTGCGGCTGCATACAATCAAATATTTTGCCAGCGTTTCAGAAGGATCTTCAAGGCAAACTGTACTGATGCGAGCGAGGACTGTATTTCAGTATACGCTGACTGGCTTTGAGCTGATTCCTCTTTCAGGTTGTGTGGTGAGCAATGCAGTAACAGGTTAGGTGATGTGGATAATCGATTTGTACGATTCAAAACTGATGTCTGCTCGGATTACTTGTGCCCCCACCACTTTTGTTAAACCATTGTCAAAGTTCACTGTATCAACAGGTACAGCCATACTCTGCTTGAAAGAATAGCAAAGATTTAATAAAGAATTGTCGATATCATCAAAGGAGAGAAGATCATTCCTTGGTAACCCTTCGGTCATATTGCTCGATTGGCCCAAAACTTTGTGCATCATATTTACAGTAGGTATGGCAGCCGTGCATTCCGCGTGAAAAAATTATGTAATTTTTCCCCTTTTCTTACTCACTTTGGTTGAAACAGTTTCAGATTGTACAGGCAACGTTTTGTTCAAGCTTCAACACTAATTCAGGGATTAGAGTAGTGTTCGTAGTCTCCTGTCCTTCCCTAAAGTTATTTCTGATAGACTTTGTCCTTTGTTTAGACAGCATTTTCAACTTTATTTTGACTGGATATTTCAAATGTCACTTACTCAAAATATCCATTACGCCTCCACTCCGACACACAGACATGCCAACAGCACTCAAGTACTCTGCTCAATGCACGCTGCAATTATACTAATTCCTGGTCCTGGGGCGAGACAAAGTACATACTGTTCAATGGATTGAGTCCGTCCCGTTGCTCTGGCCAATGAGGATTCAGTAATGGCATCCCAGCACTATTCCCAACGCAAGGATCGTGCCAAATGCAGAAAAGTTTTCCAGCTTGCTGGTAAGTTCATGGTGAATATAGATAGCAGGTAAGCAGGAGCAGCAGCTGACAGCACTCAACCCAATGCGTGCATGCCCATGCGCGCGAGTGCTGCAATTGTACTACTTCCTGGTCCAGGGCAGGACAAAGTACATACTGTTCAATGAATTGAGTCAGTTCCGTTGCTGTGGCCAATGAGGATTCAGTAATGGTGTCCCAGCACTATTCCCAACGCGAGGATAGTGCCAAATGCAGAAATGTGTTTGAACTTGCTCGTAAGTTCATGGTGAATATAGATAGCAGGTAAGTAGGAGCAGCAGCCGACAGCACTCATCAAGTACTCGACCCAATGTGGGCCAGTCTATTCAGCAAGTCCCACTTATGACCCTGCTGCAGCATACTCACTGGCCATCTAAGCCGCCAGAACACTATTTTAATAACAAGATTGAATCGTCTTTATGCCAACCTCAGGCCCTCTTCTCAGCAGTAAAATCTCTCTTCAACTGCCAGACTTATTGCTAATGTTACGCCA
This sequence comes from Ambystoma mexicanum, assembly GCF_040938575.1. NCBI lineage: Eukaryota > Metazoa > Chordata > Amphibia > Caudata > Ambystomatidae > Ambystoma > Ambystoma mexicanum. The sequence continues at coordinate 547,291,470 of NC_090932.1, forward strand.
ACCTAGGAACTGTGTGACGCTCTAACTATTTTGTCACTAAGATTGATACCATCCGTGCTAATATATTTATGTTGACTAACTCCTCTTCTATTAGTGATAATAACGCACTTGAATCTCTAGACCTTGCTGATCAGAGAATCTAGGGAAAGATGACCATCTCCTCGGAAGAGGCGGTGCTGGCTGCTATTCATAGGATTAAGTCCTGCTCTCGGTCGGACGCAATCCCCCTGAATATTATGAAAAAGTTCTCTCCTGATCTACTCACTGTGATCACATTCGCCATTAATGATCCTTGTCAATCCGGACTAGTCCCGCCGAAGCTCAAAGCCGCTAGGGTCATCCCTCTTTTGAAAAAGCCTCCACTGTACCCTTCCTTTCTGTCTAATTTTCACCCTATTTCCCTTCTCCCTTTTCTCACAAAATTCCTTGAATCCTTTGTGTCCCCTCTGCTCTCTTCTTTTCTCGAATCCTCCCATCTTTTTCATCCCGCTCAATCTGGTTTCAGGCCTGGCAGGGGTAGGGAGTGTGTCCTGGTCTCCGTCCAAGATGACATGACCAGGCTAGTGGACTCAGGTGGCATGGGTGCCCTGATTTTATTAGACCTGTCAGCGGCATTCGACACTGTTGACCACCCCATTCTGTTGTCCCGCCTTGCCCAGATGGGTATATCTGGTCAAGTACTGGCTCACTTTGTTCCTGGTCGACCGCACTCAAACCCTTGCCATGCCCCCTTTTCTCTCTGCCCTGTGTCATCTCAGCTGTGGGGTGCCAGGGGCTCTTCCTTGTCTCCGATTCTATTTAATATTTACATCTGGGCACTTGTGTGTCTTATCCGCTCCTTCTGCGTCAGGTGCTACCCCTATGCAGACGACACCCATATCCTGATCCGTTTAGATCGGAGGTGTTGTCGTGCTTACGGGAGTGCCCGGCTGCCGTGGTGGACTGGATGAACCACAACTGGCTAAAATTGAACAATTAAGACAAGACTGAGGTTTTGGTGGTTGGTTATCCTCCTGACCCCTCACTCTGGGTGTTCTCTTTCTGGCCCACTTCTCTAGGCCCCCTTCCGGGGCCGGCGGTGAAGGTGAAAAACCTTGGTGTGGTTCTTTCCGCATCCTTGTCTATGGACAATCAAGTTGCAGCTGTTTGTCAATTAGGGCACTTCCAGCTGAACGTGCTTCCCACTGCTTCTCTTCGCCCGCCGGTGGTGGCAGCCATGGTGCTATCCCGGCTGGACTACTGTAATTCCCTATACTTGGCACAGCCAAAGGGGCTGATACAGCAGATTCAGCGCTGACAAAAGCTTGCAGCCCTTGTGACAACGGGCACGCCCTATGGGGCCCACATTTCCCCAGTGCTCCGTTCCCTTCACTGGCTCCCGTTTGCTCAACGTATCAGATTCAAAGCGCTATGCATTGTTAATTGGGCGCTGCATGACCAGGGGGCAGAATTTCTTAAAGTTTACTTGCTACTGTCCTGCACGCTGCCTATGCTCAGCCTCTGCTGATGGACTGTGTGTGCCCTCCTACTGCCGTGTGCGGATTGGACGTGTTGCTTTTTCTATTGCAGCAGCTCTGCAATTAACTTCTGACAGCTATAAAAAAAAGATTTCTAACCATCTGGCCTTTAGGAAGGCCGTTAAGACCTATTTGTTTTAAACTGAGTTTCTTTGTTATGGCTGGCCTCGTCTTCTAGCGCCAAGATACCTTAGAGTGACTGTGCGCTGTAGAAGTTTCTTTAACATAATATAACTTATGCCTGTTTATAGTAACTAGTGGCTTTGAACCTTGTGGTTGCTTTCTCTATACTGCTCACAGCATCCTATGATGTACTAGTGCACCTTTTATCCAGTATTCATGCATGGTTTATGTTTATTTCCTTACTTACATCCAGCTCCACACCCCAGTAATTCATATGACCTTTTGTCCCCCTCTCTCTCTCTCAATACCTCTACACCTTCCTTGTTACCTTTATATGGCGTTCGGTCATTATTTCGAATTCAAAAGGATCGAATGCAATACATTCGAATCAAAAGGACCGAAAAAAAAGATCGAATGTCTTTTTTTTAATGTATTTTTTATTTTTGATTTTGGTATAGGTAAAATTAGTGTTTTTGGCCAAAATACGGGGGTTTGGGAGGGGACCCCCCATTAAAAAAAATGAAAAAAAATAAAAGTGCATTCGATTTATTTTATTTTTTTTGGGTACTTTTGTTTCGAAAGTATTGTATTTCGAAACTTTGTATTCGAATCTTTGACCCTAAACAACTTTATATACCCAAGATGGCCACTAGCAGTTAAACAACTTTCTATTTCCATTGCTTTGAAACACCTATGGGAAGTCATGCATTTGGCTGGCTCTTTCAATGCCCTAGTATCTACTAGTCATGATTTCCACTCCTGAGTGAAGCCCATTGAGCCCTCCTTAACCTGAGTTTCCTGGTACCACGGTCATCCAGCCACTTTCTCTCCTTGGTCTGCAAACTTTACTCTCGTGACACCTGACAGCAGTGAGAGACTGGCACACCAGGACTCTTCCAGCCTAGGGAGGACCCTTTCTGATAATTTCTGATCTGTTCATAGGGGTGCATTGGGGCAGCCCAGATATAGCGCTTTTCACAGCAGAGGTTGTGAGCTAGGTCCCAGCACTGTGCTTCTCAGCCTATCCTCTTGTATCTGCGTGATGCTGCCGCCTTCAACCTGGGGTAGGCACCACGCTCCTGCTCTCTTGTCTCTCTCCTCTGCACTTTACACATGATGTATTATCTCTGCAAGCTCATTTATGACTGTGTACATTATGCGCTTTCCTTCTGTAACCCGAAACTAAGCTCAAGCGCCTAGATACCCCTCGGGTTTGCACGCTATACAAATAAACGAATCAATTCAAATTCTATTATGTGAAGTCGATTTTTACAGCGCATGCAGGTTTATTCTGATAATCGGCCTGTACGGCAATCATCTACAACTATGCTTCCTTTAGATGACCCATTTAGATAACACTTTCAGATCGGACTAAATTAAGCTACTGGTCAAGACCACAGTTGTTTTCTGTGCCTGACTACACCGCAAGCAAGTCCTGTCTTTCAAGGTACTATTGATGCTCACAGAGTATATCCCAGAAAATCGTTTTTACTTAAAACAATGTGGTTGTTGAGAAATATCTTGAAGTCCTCCGTTGGTTTCTGCCAGTGTAGAGGCCACACTGTACTTGGACGTGAACATTGTGCTTTCTATTGTACCACAAATCGTTTCAACCCATGATCCTATTAGATATTCAATGAAACAAGAATGAAATTCTGTTTTTGGTGGAAGCTGCTTCAGTCGTCTGCATATGTAAACTTCAGGGGTTTTCAAATTGATAACACCACAGTGTTTGACACAGACGAGGTGGTGGGGGTCAGAATGCATGACATTTTGTCAAAGCTGAGTTTTGCTCTTATTTCAATGAAGACATTGTGTTGTTTCTATTTGGTCATATGCAATGAAGTATTTTCCTCATACTCTGGATTTTAGGAGGTCTGAAAAGTTTTACTGTAAACACAAAGCAATTCTGTGCTTTGGGCAAACATTTTATGACATACCAGTGTTTCTCCTCAGGAAAAGAAGCAGCAAACGTTTCCATTGCTTGTTGGGTGTCCTCTGAATTTTAGAATGCTAGTTGGCGAGTGTCGTTACCCGTTCACCTGGCACGCATTCCCAATAGCTGTACATTGGCATCTTTGGTATTTCAAAGCTACATGCTTCTGAAGGTCACCTGCAACGTATGAGCCTTTCCTTCCTCTGTGTAGCTCAACACACTAGAGACACTACAAATTAAAGGACTGATGCATGATTTGACCACACAAAGCTAAAACACTTATCTGATTTTAGGTGTTTAGAGCCACCTCCTCCCTGTTTTCAGCAATTCTTACAAAATATGTCCCATATATATAAATGGCGGTGGAATGGACGATGAAGTAACAGGTCGCTGCAGTGCCTTTAATACTCCTAATCTACTTCCTTTAGGCAATATAAAGTAATACCCCAGGGCATTGGAAGAAAGCAAAAGAACTAGGGAACGGAAGTCTGTGGATGCAGTGGTCTGCAGGGTCTAGTTGCTGACGGTATCAGGTAATATCTCCACCAATAATATTGCCATATATAAGATCGTGGGGTAAGGCCATTGGCGATATTATTGGTGGGGATAATTTATGGGGTAAATGGGACTGGGGTAGCGGGGGTGTCCCCCGCTCCCTTTAAAAAAATATGGCGGTTGCGGGGGTATCCCCCGCAGGTTCCATGGCTTATTATCTCTGCAAAAATATGTCGATATTTTTGTATGGCGATATTTTAGCGGGGATATTAACACATTGAACTGTTGCTGACCGCGTTGCTTAAACATTCGTCTAGGCATCTCGTTGACTTTCTTGGTGTTTTTCAGACTGCTGCAAGAAGGACTGATCAAAGACTAATCCCAGTGGATGCAGAGAATGCAACGCACAGTACTGCGCTACTTTTAAAAGATGCCAGCCCAAACATTGACTACCCACACATTGTACAGCGCTCTGCTTCTCTCGAGCTAGGTCTGCGCTTTAAACAGTAAAATAAATAGCATGCTGCTGCCCCTATTCTGTGGTATGGACCACTAGTCTGGAGGAAAGGGAACCTGTACTTGGGGTCAAAAATGTACAACTGTGAGCAACTTGTTCCGATTTTGTTAGCCCAAATAATATTGTCCCCAAATACATCTCGTCTTCCCGAATGTGCTGCTAAAAAAACAGCTGTTGTATTTTGGTGTGCTATGCACAATTCGGATCAAATACCACGTTATTAACATAAGTAAACAAGTCTTCTTGAGTGATGTATGTATTATCCCATGTATATGAGGAATGTGGACCTAGTATGCCGCACCAAGACCAATATTTTCATGTGGCCTACATTCTGTGCATTGTTTGACTTAGACCACTGGGGGTCAAAGTTTAAATACGCATGGGCATGCCAAGGTAAACGGTGTGGGGGGAAAATCCGGGTTTTGAGATTTTTAATGCACACCTTGATGATTCTGCTGCCTTATAATAATGCTCAGCCAATGCTAACTGCCTTGTTGCCATTGTTGTGTGAGCCCTATGTTCTAATGTGTATGTCCTAACTTTGACTGCTTTACTTCTACAGTTCTCGCCTCGGACGTATTTCCCTTTTGGCATATAGAACCATGTTTTAGAGACCATGTTTTAGAGTGCCACTTTCCTAGGAAAAAAATCTTTGGAAGTTGTCATATAGTAAGCAGGCTTGCTTGCTCTGAGCCGTGTGCGAACTGTAGAAGTAGCCTGCACAGTAAAACTAGACATTTATCACTGTTTGTCTTCCATCCTGATTATACTTTCCTGCGCTTGAGAACGCAGCCTCTACCTAAGACTTGCATGCTGAGGCACTGTTCATTCACCTGAAACATTGTTGCTTGATGATATCGTGCTATGTCTGAAACCTCCCTCTCCATTGAAATGCATGTGTGCTCCCCTGTATAAAACAGTATTTGGAGGTGAGGAGGGTTGCTGCGCCGAGTCTCGTACTGTCAGTGGGTTGCTTTTATCTTGTATATGCTAGCTTTGCAATTGCCATTAAGTCTTTCACCCATCCACTGAAAGAGTCTGGTTAATTTTCCATGACAAGATTGGTGCTGTGACTTGGTTTACTGCTGCCGTGTGGCCAAACACTGGTGTTGCCTGATGCGACTCCCAGTGATCCCTGTGGGCCCAGGTAAGATGATTATGTCGATGGGGAGAGCTGGCAGGCGTGACCTGGGAGTTGGGGAGGGTGTAGACCGAGCAGACGCGGAGGAAGAGCCGATTGAAAATCGTGGCTTGGTGAGCGCAGTTAATTGCAATGTTATTTGTCATGTTTTGTGTATTGTTGTCTAAACGGATCAGGGTAACGTTTGTCTCTAGTTTAAAGAAATCTGAAAATTGTCTTGGGATATATAGGAGGGAAGGTGCCCTGCCTATGAACGAGTTTGATCTGATTGGAACCAAAAAAGTTAAAAGTGATTGGCCAGTGTAATTAAGGGTAATTGTGAAGCAGCCCACCCATGCTCCATAATGACTTAAGATGACATAAATCAGAAGCTGGAATAAATGCGTCTTTTGCGAGTGCGAAGAAAAGATTTCGGATGAGTGCCCTGTGCTTGTCTTGTTTAACCCTTTCCACGATACTTGAAACCCTGTATCTGCAACTTATTTGCAACCCCAACTTTGTATCCACTCTCTTCATCCTAGTACAGGAGCCGTTAATAGGCTTTGATTCATCAGGTTATGTGTCTTGTCTTCGACTCTTCCTGAAACCCTGTGGTCTAGTAAGCTAAATACCGCTCTGCATTGTGGTTTCGCGTAACTGGGCATATAGGCTGTGAAGTAGCAGTCCTCTGAATTCGACCAACGCCCGAGGGTATAACTGAAATGTTTGTAATTGGAAAGGAGCAGAAGTAATGTGTCACCATTCGAACCTCTGGATAGATGCTATAAAGCGGTCGGCTGTGAGCCGAACCAACCCCGCCAGCCTCGCCACACATCGAAGTGCCCCAGAGCGGACTAAATTGGGTATGGACTTGTATCCGCAATACCTTGTCTTCCCCAGTGCTCCAGATCCTATTTTGAGATTTGAAGAGTAAATCCAAATTCAAGAGTAAAAATGAGTATTCACCTTTGCAAGAGAGCAAAAGGTGTTGGACATCCATCTAATGTGTGCATAAAGGTAAACGTTTGGAAAATACTAGAAACAGTATAGTCCTATTTCATGTTATTTGGCTTCAAATAATTGATTACACTTGGAAAATGCTCTCTCACGCAATAACTTGTAGATGTGTGCTTTCCAAATGCATCTTCATGACATTAGGACCTCTTAAGCATTTACTATAGGTACAGAACCATATACCGACTATTTGGGTACTCATAAATAAAGTCCCTTTCTCTACTAGCATCACTTCTGTTCTTTCCCCTCTGACTGTTGCTGCCGCTTTATCTAAGTTTCATGGCCTCTTTCTCGTGCTTTGGCTCTGCCCTTACTATTGCTACTTTTTTTTTCCCTGTCTCCTACTTTGGTGCTCTACCTCTCACTATCGTGTGTTTCCATGCTTATTGCTGTGGTCACTTGATCTATATCCTGTCTCAGAATACTATTATTGCTGTTTATCTCCTCTGTCTTGCTGCCTCCATTGCTGTAACTCCTGTGCCTCTTTCTTGTATTAATTCCTCCACTTTCTCTCCCATTGTATTACTCTGGCTCTCCCTCCTTTCCATTGTGTTCTATGTTCTGTCTGCCCCTCCTTCACCCCTTAGTTGTACTGTGTCTCCTAGGTTCGAAACAGCTCTTAGGCTCCTTTTTATTTGGAATTTGGCATATCAATAATAGGTAATACATGCTGAAAATACATTTTCCATCTATAAATATAGTTTAGTTTAAACATTAAGGTGTTGTTCCTTTTAAATCTATGCAAACTTGCTTTTGGAAGTTAGGCTGGAAATTGCAGATTTAGAGTTTCCTATCAGCAGATGCTGAATTTGTTTCCATGCCAATGCTTTAACTGCCATGAATGCGAAGTTTGGCAGCACTGATGAGCTTTGTGAGTTCTGAACATCTAACATTTACCCTCTGGAAAGCTAAGTCAGTTCTACTACAATTCAAACCTTTTATCTCCATCTTAAACACATCATTGCATATAGATGCATGAGCTCACTGAGCTATTGACAGGTTTGTAACTGGAGGTGAAACATTGATCTGTGTGGCAGGTTTATTAAACCACTGAACTAAGTTTCCTGACTGGCTTAGTCGGGGAACTAACTTGTCTGAATGGCTTGATAGGGTTGGGGCATCGGCAGTCCCATGCGTGGCTTACCTGATATAACTGGGTCGTCCCAACCTCCATGTCTCTTTCAATGAACTATCCTACACATGAAGCAGGAGATTTATAGAGGTAATCAGAGGTGTTGCTACGGTGGGGGAAGGCATTGTAACCCCAGTCCTTTGGTTGTAGGGCCGGATAGAAGCTCAGGGGTTACAACCAAAAAAGCTAGCTAGCCCCCAGTCCCGACATTTCCAAAATTAGCATACCCCCGGATCTTTTACAGACCTAGCCACACCCCTGGAAGTAATGGAGATTTGGCAGTGTTCCACAATAGTCGGACATGGGAGAATCAGAAAAGCGCAATACTGAGAGCAGGATGGCTTGAACCCTACCAAAGCAATGCCATTTTTCCTCACTGTCCTCACTGTCCACCCGTGTGTATACTATCATCGCAGAAGAATGGAGGAGAGAGCTAGAGACAGGTTCTCTTCAATGCTTTAACTACATACTGAAACTGCAAACATGTGTTGGTACTGCGTCATTACAATGCCACTGTTGAAAAATTGAGGTACTGTCAGGGCTCCAGATAAGATCTGGCAGTGGGAGTATTTTACTCCCTGTTTTTAAGTTGGGAGTAAAATTATTTTGTAGGGAGCAAACATGTAAGTCCAGTTCCTAATGAGGGTATTGTATAAGCAAGTTAGGTTTTAACTGAAAAAACGTAAATGTTTTTGAATATTTTCATTTTTTTGCACCTAGTTTAGTTATTCATGCACATTAAAAGATGCTATTTTACTTCTTCAGAGCAGGCAGTTATAATAGTTTCTACCTGTGGTACTAGCTGTGAGGGTGAAAAGCAGGAGCGGTGCAAGATTCTACATTTCATTTTCCTATTTTTTGTTTTGAGTATTTTTACTGCCTATTTTCTTTCTGAGTATATGCCAATTTTTAGGGAGTAAAAATTGCTGATAAACCCCTTATATGCAGGGCTGGCTACTTGCCTCGCCCATGCTGGCCATGATGGATCACTGTGAGATCCGGCCCATCACTATTTCAAACCATGGCCCGGTAGTGCTCCAGCTTGCGTTTCTGGCAGAACGGCCCCAATCCCCCCTTGGAGGCTGAACCTAGCCACCCTGCAATAGATCAACTTCTTCGCCCATTTTGAACAACACATAGACTACTTCTGGGAGGTGAATTTGACGGAGGGCTTCAGGGCGTTGAGGTGCTGGGACGCCTTTAAAGCCTCTCTCCGAGGGCAATACATTGCCGAATGGGCCTTTAAACTGAAGGGCTGGCAACAGCGAGAGTAGCAGCTCCAGGCCGATCTTCAACGGCTGGAGCAAGCTCTCAAGGCCACACGGGATTGCTCTCTGCAAAGCAAACATATGACCTGCAAGAAGGAACTAAAAGAATGTACTAGGCGTTGCGCTCAGAAGTTCTTTTCTAAATGTCTCCAGTCCTCCTTTGAAAACCACCATCGACCCCTTCAACCTATCGCGGTCCTTTTGAAGGGTCGACAGAGAGCACAGCTCATTGACGCGATTAAGTCCAAGACCGATACGCACCTCACTGACGCAAAACCGATCAATGATCGCTTTGTGGAGTTTTATCAAGAGTTGTATGCAGAGCCTGCACCAAAAGAACTTGGTGTAGATCTGGCTATTCTTGAGAACCTAGGAATCCCAGTTTTATCGAGGGAGGACTTAGAGTTGCTGAATGCCCTCATCGAACAAGGGGAGGTGGAGGCCACGGTAGCAGGGCTGGCAGGTGGCAAGGCCACCGGCCTGGATAGCCTTCCAATCGACCTATATAAAACCCTGGTGATTACGTTGGCCCCCAAGCTGACCACTGTATTCAATGAAACTAGGGCTGCGGGTTCCCTGTCAGACTTGCTTTTATGGGCCAATATCATTGTCTTCCCCAAGGCAGGTAAAGATCCGACTGAGTGTAGTGCCTACAGGCCAATATCCATCATCAACATTGATGCCAAAGTCTTGGCCAAATGTTTGCCGCACCATTTGGATCAATTTCTCCCTAAACTGGTACACTCAGACCAGACCGGCTTTATTCACAGTCATCATTCATGCGATAATATGAGACACCTCTTGAATGTGATGGTGACAGAGGCGGTCCGAGGGGACATTGTGCTATCCCTTGATGCCGAAAAGGCATTCAACAGGGTCAAATTGAACTATATGTTCACTGTTTTGTGAACGTCCAGCATCGAGGGCGATTTCCTGGATATGGATGTTCGCCCACAGGCTTCCATTGTCAATAGCCAACTCACCTCGGCTCCTTTTCGATTGCACACGGGCACGAGGCAGGGTTGCTCCCCGTCACCGCTTAGCTACGTCTTGACCATAGATCCTTATGGCAGGCAGGATCCGACAGGACACGTAATTGAAGGGCTTCACAGAGTAGTATGGGCCGAGCATTGCATTCCCTGTACTCTGATGATGTCCTGCTGTATGTAGAACATTGTCAAGCTAACCTCCCCACATCCAGGCCATCCAGAACGCTTTTGGCCAGTGGTTTTTGCTATAAGTTCAACTATGATAAATTAGAGATATTGCCGCTCTGGCGGGACATCCCGTGGGATGTAGGTTGCATCTGACCACTATCAAATACTTACAATATACATGGGTGCCGCAGTGGGAAAATTGGTTTGTGACAATTACCCGGGGCTGATTGCTAAAATGCAGACTTACCTAAGTTTTGCCTCTGTCACTGCAGTGTCGGGTCAGTGTGATTAAGATGAAAACCCTTCCTAAATTGCTCTATTTGGCCCAGATGATACCAATCCGGGGTGGAACACAAGTCAGTGCCGCACTGGCTCAGTCTAGGGGCATTGCTTATGACAAGCCCAATGGGTAGAAAGAGATGGAAGCGGTACAAACTCTGACACCAGGTGTGCATAATGGATCTGTTCGAGGAGGTCAGGACAAAGCTGGGGCCGGAGCAGACGGAGTGCCTGGAGCACACAGCGCTGTGATTTCGGTGGTCCAATCCCAGGTGACTGCAGCCGAGTTAGCACACAGCCCTTCGCAATGCGAATTGGAGCTTGAGGTTAATACATTTGAATATCCTAAACTGAAGTCCTTCTACCTGCCAAACAATGTAGGGAGGAACACGATCTTGGTTCAGCAATGGCCTGCAGAATTGGAAGTCCTGCTTGATGGTGGGGACATATACATCTTCTACCGGGTCTCATTTAGCATGGGCAATAGTGAAATCCAGTATATAATTGTGCAAAGATGCTACTATACAGTGGCGAAACTGGCGGCAATGAAATTGTCATCATTGGCTGATTGCTGGAGGGGCTGGTGTCCAGAGAGGGAAGCTGGGACACCCGTTTTGGGGCTGTCGGGTGATTCAAACTTTCTGGGGCTCAATATGAGATACAGTGGGTCAAATCCGTGGGGTGGTGGTGGAGCTCGGGTTATAGCCAAGGGCTATGCTGCTTGGGGTTTGGGTGGAAGACTGGCATGACGATGACAACGTCTCCAGGCTCCTGCACATGTTGCTGTTTGTGGCCTGAAAGGCTATCCTTATCAAATGGAAGTCCCCTGAGGGACCATCTCTGTGTGTATGGGAAGGAATTGTTTCAGGCTTGTGTGTGCACGAGAGGCAGGCCCTGGTGAACCGGCAGGGAATGGAGAGTTCACGACAACTGTGTGAACTTTATGATCAATACATCTGACTGCTATGTAGAATTGCGCTGGGTCAGGGCTCTCGGGAGAAATTGTGGAGGGCAGTGGGGCTGGATGGGCAAAGGGGGTGGGGAGGGGAGGTTCCAGGAACCGGGCCCCTAGGGAAGAGTGTTGGTATTATTTATTTTATTCAGGGGTGTTGCCAGGTCTGGAAAAGATCAGGGGCTAAGCTAATGTTGGCACTGGTGGGACTCGGGGCTAGGTAGCATTTTAGTTGTAGCACCTGAGCTTCTATCCGAGGCTACAACCAAAAGACACGGGGCTATAACATCTCAGCCCCCACCCTCTAGCAACGCCTCTGCTTTCATTGTCTCCCACCCCTCGTTGGGGGCTTCTGTTCATTGGTGTATTCCCAGGTGTGTGGTATGGGTGCGGTACTATGTATGTGCAATTTTCCCTGTATCTCCCCTTTGCTTTGAATCTTCCACATGTGTATCCCGCGACCTGGACTCTACCGCCTTGATATTGCATTGGCTGGTACTCTGTGTTTATATGGTTTATTTTTCCGATAATAAAAAGATTTTAAAAAACACTTATTATTTAAAGTTCATAAATGTAAGTCCCTCCGCCCACTGAGGCATGACAGTCCTCTTACCTTGATCGTAACATTCGAGTTGTGGAGCTGACAAGCTGGAAAAACCAGCCGTGGCTCCACACTCATTCTTAAATCCAACTGCTCTGTCAGGTGACTGAACCATCTTGTGTTTGGCACTGTACGTCAGACCTTATTGTGCCAACCTTCGCCATCTTGTGGTTGACACCAGTTGGCAAACCCATGTAAATGCTCTAACTTAAAACTAATGCTAATACTTCAAATTCACAGCAGTGGATAATGCCAAGATGACATCCAGTGCTCCATGTGCAAAGGTACGTCTCTGAGCAAGTCATTGCAGTTTCTAATATGTCAATTAAAATAACGTTCTTTGTATCATTTCATATTTTATGTAAAGAGGATATGTATGGCACAAGCTTTAATGAAAGAAAGTGGGGCGTTAAAAAAAATGAAAAATATATTTTTTTAAAAAGTACTCCATCTAACACATTATTTAAACTTTACAATGACACATTCATGGTACATCTCAGGGCCACATCTTCAGCTGGCCAACTGCCATCTTGTGGCTGTCACCATACCCCAGACCTCATTTAGCAACCGACACCATCATGGGGTGGCGCCAGTTGGCAAACCAATGTTAATAGTCTAACTTAAAACAGATAATGTTGCTGTTAGCTAGAAAGTCAATCATCTAAATTCACTACAATGAATAATGTCCAAATGACTTTGTGTACCTCATTATTTTACGATGACACATTCAAGGTGCATCTTAGGGCTGCATCCTCAGCTGGCCAATCGGATGTAAAATGCTTATAATGGACACAATTGTTACTAGTACACCCCTTTAATAAAGCTAAAATGCTATGCAGTCCTCAGTCAAGTCTTGTGTACTTAATACCCTTACCTAAATCTTAAATCACCACTGGCCTCCATGGTTAATGTGAAATTGCATGGTTACATTAATCTCAAAGAATGCATAACATGGTTACATGTTGCTGGGATCTACACTGCAAATATAGATACCAATACAAAAGTTGAAACAAATGTAAACATCAGTCTTCATAGAAAACATGTAAGGTCCCACCCACTCCATGTTCATCCCCCTAGGAGACATAGCATCCAACCTCTTAAACGAGTATATTTCTGTCTGCAATAGGATTGTGTTGAGAATCTCCTCCCCGCTTCTGCATTTTTACCACTTCCAAAACATCTACTTTCACTTGTGCTATAGTATGACCAACTTTCATGAAATGTATGGCTAAGGGTGAGTTCTCAGTTTTTGTACAGATATTAAACATGTTTTCCCTCCACCTGGTCCTAACCTTCCTAGTAGTCATGCCTACATGATAAATGCTGCAAGGACATTTCAATCCATATATCAAATTCATGGAATCGCGCGTTGCAGAATGACGCAGAAATATGCGCTTTCCTGTGTAAGGGTGGTTGATCGAATTACACCTGATATTAGCACAATGTTGGCAATTCTCACAAGGGATTGTCCCAAGATATGTTATACCTTTCTATGCTTGAGATGTGTGATCTGCTTGAACCAACATGTTTCGCAATGTTTGCGTTATGCAAATGTTGGAGGACTCAGAAATAAACCACCCAATGCAGGATCCAATTTGACATTCCACTGTTTTTTGATAATACTTTTTTATCTCCTCATACTGTGCTGAAAATGTCGTCACATAAACCAACCCAGGATCCTTATTCTTAAGAGCAGATACCAATAAGGACTCACGTGAAACGTATTCAACCTTCTGTACTGCTTGTCAGTCCCCTCCTCATTATATTTTCTCTGCAGAAATGTTTATTTAAGCTCACTGGATTTCTTCTGATATTCCACATCACTAGAAATGATTCTTCTGTACCTTAGTAATTGGCCAAACGGAATACTTGCTACAGTTGTCTGTGGATGGAAACTTGTAGCTACCAAAAGGCTGTTCCTATCTGTTTGCTTAGAATACACAGTGGTGCTAAGATCTCTCTTTTTACAACAGATCTCCATATCGAGGAATTGAATATTAGTGTAGCTAAAATAAGTTGTCAATTTGATACGTGATTGAATTTTGCTCATATATTTTAAAAAACAGCTGTTCCACTGTATCCCCAGACTAAAAATATCATATCTAAAATAAGATTTTAGTTACCCCCTTCATTTAGGATGTTTCAGAACATTCTTTACTTAAAAAAATGACATGCAGGGACTGGTGTATCTTTGAGCCATTGCTGTTCCCATCGTAGTGCTGATATTTGCTGATCGAGCCAATACTCCCTTGCTACAACAGGGAGTGTTGGACCGAGTGATAGCTAAATTGTGGTCTACTCATGCAAATGAAGCTGGTTATATGCTCAATGCAGAGACGGTCAAGATCACCCAGAACCCAACCAAATCTTTGCATGTGTGCCTCACTATCTAGACAGGCAGAAGAAGGGATCAGCCCCAAAATAGTCTCTACTTAAACAGGGCATTATTGTGCCTACACAAAGTCCCTATAATACTCTGATTTTTTTTGTTTTGTTTGCCTACCACGAAGCCAGTTAAGAGGTCTCCCATTTCATAGAAGACCTTCAGGTAGTCCATGCTGCTGTCCTGCCAGCCTTCCCAGTGGTTCCCAATCCAGCCACCCTCCTGTCCTGTATCTCATGGATACGATGCAAGGACATCTAATGTGATCCCCCTCCTTAACAGAACCACTCGTCCTGAGAGACACCCTCCTGACTATGCCCTGCTAACCTGTTCCCTAGAGACCCCGACCTCCACTGCTAGTATCCAGCTACAAACTGTGGCTGACTGCCACTCAGCTCTTTCTTGCTTCCGACACCTGACAATCAACTGCACAAGTTTCATTCAAACTGTAAACCTCATTGAACTGTACCACCCTCTATCTCTTTCTGCTCCCAACACCTGGCATTAACTGTATAAGCACATGCAATCTATAATGTTGTTGAACTGTTCCTACCGCTTACTTTTGTGTGTGTCACTGTAACCAAGTTTTCGAGTATTCTTGTAATGTTTGCGCCCGGCTACCTTCGGGTTTGGTTTGCGCTATATCAAACAAACAAACAAACAAAACAACAAACCAGCGTCAGCACCCTATTTCACGGTTATAGATTTGTGCTCCACTTTTTTCCCCATTCCGATCCACCCTCACAGTCTGCATCTGTTTGTCTTTACTTATAAATGAAGTACATGCTCACACGTCTTCTCAAACACTGAAACCAAAATGACTTTGCATGGGCGTTTGCAGTATAAAGCTAGACATGAGACAAATGTACAATGTACAAATGTACCCCATCTAACTTAAACATGTCTGGTAAAAGACATGGTGTGTTGACCAAAAGTAATGTATATTATGCTTCACATGCAAAATTCCGGCAAACACTTGAAAAGAAAAGTCCACTTTGTTTCCATGCGTTACATGACAATTTCCTGTAGGCCCGAGGCAGACCCTTTTGCTTGTTATGGGGCAATTTTCACCACTCCCCCACTGAAAGCCTGGCTTGCATTCCCAGCTGTTTTCAACTGCAATAAAGTGTGGCAGCTAAAGGTGTTGAAAACAAACTTGCCCCAGAATTGGAGTCTTTGAAAGCTCATTTTTGTGCAGGGCAGGTGGCTGAGCCAGTGCATGACCGGAATGTAGGGAGGGGGTTATAAATTGGCTGCAATCAAGGCTGAATTATCGAAAAAAATACAGGAAAATAGCTTTTCAGGTTGAAATGGTGGTCCCCTTCACATAAGAGGATAGGATGCCAAATGTCTGCAGGGCCTTGTGATATCACAGGGATGGCCTAGCTCATTCTCTGCAGTGGGGGACCTCTGTGCTGGCTGGTGCATCCCAAGTATTTACGACCAGCAGCCACCAACTTCAAACAACAAAGAGGCAAATAAAAACACAGTCCAAGAAGCTTTGGTCACATGCTTGCCAGGGTTGGCAAATGGCCTGGTGGAAGGGAAGCTCATATTTGCACATATGACAATTCCTCCTTTTGTTTAAATAGACTGTCACAATTGTTGCATTTTCTCAGAAACCGCAAGCCGCACTGCATTCATGTATGTTTAATTTTTTAGATAATTTCAAGGCGATTTATTGAAATAAAATGTGTCTTCCTGCGACTTCTTAGGGAAATGTAATGGCAAGGTAAAAGGTGTCCCTGGCTGCTCTCAACATGTTGGTGAACTGGTGGAGGGCAAAATTAGGTATGTGGAGAGTAAATTGCATGTTAATAATTATTATGCTTTTTGTAAAAACAGTGGAAAATTGCCCAGTAACCGTGCAAAATGGTGTGGACCCTGCTGTCATTTTATTTAATTTCCCATGATTAGCTGAATCGGAAATATATATATTATGGCAGTTACTAGTAAATTCAGAAGTTTTGCCACATAATTAATTTTTGCAAATAGTTGACATGGAAACAAAAGGGGATTTCAAATGAGAGTTGTCATATGCCTGTTCCAGACTCCTAAACCGATCCATAGAGAGAGGCTGGACTTGGGAGGAGAGAGATGGGATAACTGTCCAATCCTGACTAAGGGAACTCTTGCAGGCCACTGCCCAATTTTGAGATCTTGATGGTGTCATCACTGGCATATAAAGGGGATGCACAGTGAGAGAAGGGAAAGATTACCATCTGACAGCCGCAAGCAAACACCAAAAGAGATTTGCTGAAATTGCATCTGGGTGGAGCTGTACATTGCAGGAGGGGCCTCAAAGCTGATTGGGCCCTATGGTGAAGGGCTGGAGACCATCCCTGAGACTGGAGTGACCAGATCCCTGCCCTGTCCTCCAAGAGGGTCCTGAAATGCAGCTGGCTTTCCTTTAAACAGAGGCTATCAATGTGAGTAGAATTGAACCAATTGAAACCAAAGGTGGGAGAATATGCTGCCATAAATCCTTTCCCCTCATAGTGGGCAAGGGGGACTGTGTAGATCCTTAGCCTATTTAACTAAAAATATGTATTTAATGAATTCCCCTTGCCAGTGAACAGCTTTTGCCTCTCCCTGCAAGGACTTATCTTCCAGGAGAGCAGTCTTGATTGCCCGATAGGTTTCCTCCTCGATAGCCAAGAATCTGCATCTCGGACATAACCCGCATCACAGCAAATTCAGCCCATGACCGCTAATCACATCAGTGGTGGTAGTAGAAAAAAGGAACTAGTGGTCCTCTGGTTGCATCAAAAAAGGAGGGCGGAGTCTGCAGAGTCTCTTGGAGTGACAAGTGACCAGTGGCTCTTCTCTTTCCCTTACTGAAGTCGGAACTACTCTATAAATACCCAGACTCACTGCGGAGCGGCCCCGGTGTCTGCAGAGTCTCTTGGAGTCTGTGGAGACCTGGGGAGAAATGGGGCCTGGTGCCACACAACAGACCAACAAACCCAGTGTGGGGTGGTCTAGGAGCAAATCTTCTGACTCCCATACTGGCCCCCCTGCTGGCCCTCACCCACTCAGCAGACTGCAACTGCGCAAGGGAGCCTTCTGCCTGGAGGAAAACAGCTCCCTTACTGCGCCCCTAATGGACTCCAAGCTACAAGTGAGTAATCAAATGACATCTAATTTGACAATCTCTGCAGCTAGTAGAGTGCCGTGTTCAGAGTTACAGTATCAAGCCCATAGTAATTGTGATAATTTAAATATACAGGGCTGTGCGTACTGCCATGTGAAAGGATGCAACAACTATGCAACAGTTGGATTGTGACACAATAGAATTGGTGGACCCAGTGATCTCACTTGAAACAACACATGCAACACACGAAATCCAGCAGCTTGCCATGACTGCTAAAAAGAACAGCCTAAACACTAGTCTGGGTAGTTCATCGCCATATGAAAAAACGAAAGCAGAACTCACAATGGAATTCAGGGACAAACAGAAACCTACCGGTTTGGTAGACGGCGGATGTGTGGCGGGGTGTGGTCCTCCGGCTGAGGAGCCGGCGGGAGGTGTGGGGGGCGGAGGGGCCGCTGGGGCATGCTCCATGGCTGCGGCTTCCCTGCCCGCAGTCTCGCCGGCTGGTGTGGCTGGTGCGGCGGCTCTCGCGGCTCGGCCATGTGGGCCTGCGGGCTCTCCTTCCCCAGTTTCGGTGCCCCGCCCGTTCTCGTCTGTGGCTGCTGCTGCTTTGCCGGCCCCCTCGCTTGCCCCCCCCAGACCGAGTGGTCGCCGGTGCGGGAGGGGACGTGCCTGAGGCAGTGGATGCCTGCGAGAGTGTCCCCCGGGTCCGCGTATCTTCGCGAGACATACCAGGAGGGGCGGAGCCTATGCCCGCGAGGAGAAATGAAAAGTTAGAAATAAAGAACGGACTTTGGGCTCTCTGGACATCTTTCATACCGAAAAGCAGAACAGCATTACAGATTCAAATGAAACATGCTCTGATGATCCTGGTGCCTATGTCTTTTTCTCTGCCAATCTAGAACCAGACCCCCTGTTTGGAATTATTCCTGAGTTGTCGGATAATATCTCCCCCTTCATTGCCCAATTACAACATAAGGACCAGATAGAAAGAAGACATTCACTGGAATTAATAAATAAACTATTAATGGATCTAACCCACATTAATCAAGAACGAAAAAATAAAAATCAAACTGTCTCTATGCTGAATACAAGTGAGATCAATAAGAGCATTAATACACACACAAATAGGTGTGAAGATGATGAACCCCAGGCAGGTTTACAACTTGATGACAATAATACAGACCAAAACATAAGCAATGAGGATGAGTATCCTAGACAGCGTGCCATTCTGACAAACACCAAACCCATATGGCCGAGTGGAACATTTAAACGAAGAAGAATAATGGATAGTGAGTCTCCGAAGATTTTTGACTCACAAAAAAGGTTGAGACAAGCACAGACCGAATTGGATCCATATAAAAAGGCGAATACAATCGAATGAATAAACAGCAACAAAACTGTTAAGCAACAAGCTGCAAACAATGTTAAGAGTGCAGAGACTCCATCGAAAACTTTATCAGATGAAACCAGTACGGAGTCTTCAATAATGGATCGTGAGTACCCGAAGATCAGAAGAACTTATTACAAAACTAAGTGTAGAATGCATGACGTGAAGAGGGACACATCAGATCATTTGGAGGACACAATCAAAAAATACATCCAAGAACTACAACCTGCCCTGACTTCAGTAATGTCAATGACCATCTCGCCATTCTTGAAAATGTATGAGCATTTAAACGAGACAATAAAGGATCAAACTACTTTGATTGCTTTGATGAATTCTAAGCTAATTAGCATTGAATACGAAACTACACACGACAAACAGTGTTTTAAAGAACTCGCTAATAAAATTGAAGGAATGGTAGCCACACTAGCTGCACAAAAAAACAGAATAATAGTGAAGATAAAAAACTATTGGCTGAAATTGCAAAAGAAGCGCTTTCCGCGCTAAAACAGGAAAGAATTAGCGAAGGTACCAAACCTATATTAAAGACGTGTGTAAACATCAATCTGAGTAATGACGCATCTGTTCCACAAAAAGAAGCAACAAATGAACAACCTTATGTGGAACAAACTACTGCGGGACCAATTACTAAACAAACTAGTACTCCTGAACTTAAAATAATCGATCTGACAACACAAGAATCACTAAGTGCGACAAGAAATAAGCCGGAGTCAGTTACAGAGAATACATCGGCCAATAATGCAAAGCAGCAACAAACTAGAAGCCAGCCTCAGGAGCAAAGTCTAAGCCTTTCTTTTAAGGACATACTTGCCTTATCTACTAGAGCAGAAAATGGATCCAACACAGACAATCAAATACCTTCCTAATCTGCAAAGGACAAATCTGAAATAATGGATGAGAATGTAACAAATCAGGCACCTAAAAATTTGACGACAAATCCACCGAAACAGATCCTGTTTGATATTTTCAATGCATTAAAACAACCGGCAAGACCGAAGTGTGCAAAGATAGCACAAATCAAAAAGACTAACAAATCAAACTATGAAAAAACACAACATCACTAATAGCTCAAGAAAGTTTTTACGAAATCGTAAAACAGTGAGCTTCTCAATAAATCAAGGCTAACAAAAAATATTAGAAAAGGTAAAGGATTCCCATAGTAAAATTAAGGAAAACACAAAGCAACTTGAAAGTTGTAAATATATATCTACTGATGTAGAAAACTCAACTGATTTAAAGGAGCTATTGATATATGAAGATGAAAGAAGAAAAAAGCACAGAGAATACCGCACTTGGCGATCAGTCTAAATTGTATGACAAATCTTCTCTGGAGAACGTGCAAGAAGATAAAGGAAAAACAAAGGAAACGGCCTGTGCTTTGACCACGCTGGAAGGTCAGGACAAAACAGAAGTTTGTGTATGCGTGCTGGCCAGCAATGAACTCTAAAAAAAAAACGAGAATATAAATAAAATCAGTCCAGTGTTTCGAACAATGGAGGAAAAAAACGAAAACATCTGGCCTGTAAAGAGTCGCATAAGTGATCAGACCGAGAGATCCAGACGAGCAATAAGTCCATATATGCATAAGAAATTTGAGACTCAAACCAGAGCTGCTGCTGATAACCTATGCGCCTCTAAAAACAATTCCAATGGCCCAGCGTGGATCCCTGCCTGTCAAAGAACTCAGTGATCATTTTTATAAAAATAATAGTCGGCAGAGTGACAAACAGGAACCTGAAAGAAAACCGCAATTTAAATACTGCCTTGGTTTAGAACAGACATTTCCAAGAAAGACGGTCTGACTGTCATGATGCATACCCCTGGGCATCCAGACCACGTCCATCAGCCCCGGGAGCAGGCATCATGTTGCCTTGAGAAAACCCAGCAACCCCTGCTAGGGGCTGTCTGGGTTCAGTCCTGGCGCCAATGGTGCCAGGCTCATATGGGACATCAGTCCTGGCGCCATAGGCGCCCGGCTCATAAGTGCACACTTACCTGATGCAGACCATGCTGCAAGAAGATCCAAGCCCATGTGAGGCCTGGAAGGGACTACTTTACCTTAGGGACTATTTTGTTACTCGGGGTGTCGTCGGGGAGGAATACCTACCTGGGACTACTTTGGAGGCTATTGAAACCACGCCCGAAGAGCAGCACACGCTTCGCGTTATTCTGCATCCAGCAGCGTAACGTTCACCGTGCCAGCAGCAGCATCCAGCCTTCTGCCACGCCCGCCTCAAACCTGGAGCACATAGAAAGAAGGAAAGAAGCAAAGGTTAGAACAAGAGTATTACCTGATTTCTTACCTGATCCCGGATTCATCGCATCTTCAATCCTGAGGAAAGACTTTGTTTTAAACGCGTCGCTTCGCCAGCAGCAGCGCAGCACCATACTCACTGTTCCACGCAGCATCTCTTCTATCCGGCGCTGTCCATCTTTACATCGCCGCATTCCGGCACCTAACGGGGACAAGAAAAAACAAGGTGAGCAGAGAGAACAGACAGAGACAATCTCTTTAGCCGCCATATGCTTACATGATTTTACCGCCGGAGGTATTATTCATCAGCACACCACATCTTCTTATGCCGCACCTGTGAGAAAAGGAGAAAGCAACAAGTTTAACCCCTTGGCATTATTTACCAGACAGTGTTGGGTAACACAGACTTTTACTGGAGCGCTTTCAGCTGTCAATCTTCTTATTGGGTCAAAGCTGCAAGATGAGAGGAATTGGACAGGAGTGAATTCCAGACATTTTGAACTCTTACGAACTATATACTTACGGCTCTTTGCCAGGACCTTTTGGAGTTAGGATTCGTCTACAACTCTTCCAATATCTTCAGGCCAGTGAAGTAACTGGTCATCAACGCACCCCTGTGTACTTCGCAGGATGGAGGGCTCATCCTTCAAGAATATAAGGTGAGATTGCTGAGAGGGCACTTCAGTAGTGATTAGAGGGGAGGACAGTGGGGGTGCCATCACTTGAATCCACAAGTGGCTAAATCCATCTCTCCACTTGTAGGAGAATATTTCTACGGGTCAAGCAGACAAGAATTGGAGGGCAGGTCCAGTCAGTCATTGCTGCACTACGCATCACGTGGGTGAAGGCCGCAGCAGTCCGGGTCCGACCGACGCCCATGTGGGAGCCAGGTGAGCGTAGCACTGACGCTGAACCATACAAATGTTTTACAACTTTTTCATTACGTTCTAGCGCTCAGGACCATTGAATCCGGAGACATCAAATGTGTCGAATTTTTTAAAGAACCTTGAAGACGACAAAGTAAAGCTCCATCTTGACTCTAGGATAGTATGTGACATCCTTCTAGACGCAAAGGCAGTCCTACTCTCATTAGGATTTGACATCTTTGAAGTGAACAAGAAGGAAGATCGAAATAACATTAGAGCACAAAACTTAAACATAAATACTCCATCTCCGATAAGAGAAAAATTAAAAGCAAATCATGAAGATAAAGACAATGAGAAGATAACAAGAACTTATACCACAACTGACAATTCAAAGTTAAGTGAAACAGTTTACAACGAAGAAATAGAAACGCAATCAGAGAAGGAACAAATCCAAATTACATTTTCATGTAATAGTAATAACCAAAGAAAGGATACTGATGCAAGACCCCTACTGCATGAGAGCGATGATGATCTAAAAAACTGGAACTGGATCCTGTTGCACTGACAAAACACAATAGAAAAAATTAACGCCAGGCCGCCCCAGCTAAATCAACAATCCGCTGTGGATCCTGGAACACCCGAGGATATAAACATCTTTCCCAACAGGAGTGGATGAAAGGACTAGACATTATATGTCTCCAGGAAACTTGGATGATTGATCCACCCATTTCTGACGTATATGACATCTGCTTCAACCCAGCCATTAAAAATGAGAAAGGAAGACCGATGGCTGTTTTAATCATGTTGGTCAAGAAAGGTCTAGGATACAAGATAATTGAATCTATAAATGTGAATGCGTATATACAAGTGATCCATATGTCCGAACAAGATGAACATCAAAGGACACTAGATTCAATATATCTTATTAATATCTATTGGCAACACAAAATAATGAAACCAACGTGTTTTATTGACATAACCCAATTGCTCGATAAAATCAATGAGCAAGTTGATTCGTCTAACATTGTACTCTGTGGTGACCTAAACATCAGGTGCATAGAAGATAATACATCAGCGTATATGAGCGACTCTACCATAGCTAAGCAATGGTGTATAGAGATGGAAGAACGAAAGATGCACGTGTTAAATGGAAACACGCCAGGTGATATACCAGCTAACATGACCTGGAGAAGAGACAATCAGAAATCCATTTTAGATTACTTTTTTGTATCTGAGACTCTGCATTGGCGAATAAAGACCTTGCAAATCCATGAAAAGCAAGAAAGTGATCACAATTTGTTGGAAATAAGTCTGACTAATATAACCTCAGAACCCCAAGCTTACTGGAAGCATGATGTTGTTATTGATTCCACAAGACTATGCTTGAGACTTGCGGATTCCGATGTCAAACATATTACAGGGATGTATAAGCACGAAAAAAGGCTGTGTTGGAATATGATCATATCCTCACTCAATTTAAGGAAAAAAACTACGGCCTTAAAAGACCAGGCTTTGTACCAAAACATACATTTGATTTAGAAATTCTAAAACAAAAACGTAAAATGAGAACTCAAATACGAGCTATACAAACAACGAATACTCATGAAGCACAAAGTAAAAAAAACATATTATGCAAACGTACAAAAATTGGTTAAAGTCCCATAAATCGATAATGTTGCTATCAAAGCTTGCTAAAACAAACACCGAGACTTCTGGAGTGTCATCAACCAACATGGAACTTTGCAACAAGCCATCATGACAAATGCATTAAAATAAAGACTGGATAACACATTATACCACTGTATACAGTAAAAAAGAAAATGTGAAAGAGCAAAAATTTCCAATTGTAACATCATGGGATCTAACCTTTGATCATGATGAGATTTTAACAACCATCAAAAATCTAAATCTCTCAAGAGCTCCAGGCCCAGACGGGCTGCGCAATTACATCTTAAAACAGAACCCCGATGAATGGGCCAGTTTCTGTCATGTTCTTTTCAATAGAATTGCGACTTCATACTGTACACCGAAGTCCTGGAAAAGTGCTCTTGTAGTCCCTATCTTCAAAAAGGGAGATGGACGTAATACGAAGGACTACCGTCCAACAGCTTTTTTAGACGTCTTGGGAAAGGTGTATGCAACAATGCTAACACGTAAATTAAATCAATGGATCCACACTGTAAACCAAATGGACCCAAGACAGGCTTTGTGAAAGGAGTTGGATGTGCCTTGAATTTGCTAATTGTAAACATTCTAAAAATGGAAACGATAAGAAAGGCAATAAAATATACATCGCTGTCATAGACTGTGCTCATGCTTTTTATAGCATTCCTCGAGAAAAGTTATGGGCTAAGCTATACACTTGGAATTGCCCTATAAGTCTCCTATTAGAAATACGAGAATTGCACACTGAAACTAATATACAGATTAGACTTGACAGAGCTGGTAAATTATCGGATGCTATACCTACCCTTTGTGGAGTTAAGCAGGGGTGCCCACTGGCATCCATAATTTTTAATCTATTTCTCTCTGACATATATGTCACTCTTGATCAGATTCAGTCATTTCCACCAAAAATAAATGGTCATCAAATAAGCCGTCTTCTCTATGCGGATGATTTAATTCTACTAGATTGTACGCCTATAGGCCTCCAAAGAAAACTAAATGCCCTAGAGAGATACGTTCAAACCAACGGATTTACCATCAACACGACAAAATCTGAAATCCTCATGCTAGAAAACCTTAGAGGCAAAAATAAAGGCAGAGTAAGTAAATTCCGCTGGTCACTAGAAAAGACGTTCCTTCAAAGTACATCATCAACAAGATACTTGGGAATGATCATCAATTCAAGCGTTAACGACGCATCCTGGGTTGCTAGTGTTAAATCTAAATGTCAACAACTGACAAATCAAGCATGTATCATCCATAAAAAATATGGACAATATTCACTCCTCCCAGCCTTGGCGTTTTGCAAACAAAAAGCAGTTCCAGCACTCATATATGGAGCTGAATGCGCATTTGGTGCCCCGTATCAGCTGTGGAATTCTATTGAAAATATCTTTTGGACTAAGGTCCTACACTTACCCCAAGGAACCCAGACGGCGTGCATTAGATATGAACTTCGTCTAATATCAATTCACGCCAGAATCTGTTGGAACATGCTAAATCTCTACTAAAAAATGACTACTACAAACACCCTTATCCAATTTGAGATTTTACAAAACATAGAAAACTCCAAGGAACAAAATGTGCTAACATCCTGGGTAGAGAGTTGCAAGATGATCTTGAAGAATCTTGACATTGACATCGAAACCCTACATACTAACCCAAATTTGGTGAAAAAACGCCTATGGAGAAGTGACTGGATCGTAACAGAAGATAAAAGAAGAACTCACAAATTGATGGAAAATGTACCCCATGAAAAACGAGCATACAACGAAATTCCAAACTATTTAAAATTATTTCCAGAGGGTCGGCGGCAAGATTTTTATTTTAAATTTAAATTGAATCTACTTAAGACACAAGAGCGAAAAAGCTTATGGCAGAAAAATAAAAACATGACAAAGATCTGTAGATTCTGTGGACTATATGAGGCGACCTTAAAACATCTTACCCTGCTATGTACAGCCCTCAGAAAGGAAAGAACAAGATGTCTTGGAGACTTGATTACAAAAAGACCTTTTTTAAATGCTAATGATTGGTGGCAAATTATGTATGAGACGGAAAGAAAAGACATTTTTGCCCTTACCTTTTTTTATATAGACACTTTAGAAGTGAAACTAAATAACCTTGAAAAGGAAATTGTCTAAAGGGACTAAAATCTGTTGAGCAAAAATGTAACAATCTGCTGAATGGAAATGTTATGTTATGTTGATTGGATTATGATGATGTAATCACATTTTAAAGGTTTGTAATAAACTATATAAAATGTAAAAAAGAAAAATTCCCCTTGCCAGAACACCACAGGGTAATTTTTTTTAATTCGAATTTAACAAATCTCATTCCCAGTGTGCGCTGAAAACTATACACTGTAATTTAATTGGGTAATCCTATGGGTCCAGCATCCCCAACACATGCCTTTAAGTGGAGGTCGGGGGCTGAAAATCCAAAATTCTTAAATCAGCCCAATTTTGACTGTGAAACTTCCCCAACACAGATCATTAAGTGAGGGGGTCGGGAAACAAACCGCTAAATCACCCTGTGTTTATTTTAAAGCAAAAGTGTGGATGAAATCAGAATTGCCATATGCATTTATACCAATCTGTAAACTAAACTGCTAGCCTTTTAAGGAAAATCGAAATTGCACAGCACTACATATGTAAATTGCTTTTGTTCATTGACCAGCGTTGATTATTTCTGAAGGGAAATCTGTGTAAAGTGAAGTATTGTTATTTGTGTGTTTCTCAACCAACTTGTGTGATTTATTTGCATAACAAGAAGTTTAATTGTGAGCCACAAAGAATCTTGAATGTGTTTTATTGTGATCTGTATTACCAATATTCCAAATAAATACAAATATATTTCGTATAGCCCGGTCTGGTTCTTGGTTTGTTGTGGGGATAGGGGTGGGAGATTTGTGTGACTCTAGTCTTTAGTAAGGCGAGCTCTAAAACACAGGTCTCCTTGGTTGGCGATGGGAAGGAACTCCCCAGGTTAAGGGTTTTATTGATAGTTCATTTATGCGCTTACACAGCAAGTTTTTCAAAGGCCAACCAAAAAATGGGAGGGGAGACACAAGGGAGAACTAGACAAACAAGCTTACCAGGCATGGTATATTTAGGTCGTAGGCCATAGACCGGAACTGCGAGGGGGTGCGGGGTAATGGAGATCAAGTGCACCCAGTCCAGCCTGAACATGGTTTAAGTGCTAAGAGGTAACCATTCTCATTGGTCGTAACTGAGAGTGCAGAAGTGCTGTGGTAGAGCAGGGCCTGGAGGCATGTGCAGTAGACTGGCGAGGGAGCTTGGGACCTGTGAGGCTCTGAAGGTGCACCAAGCAGCCAGTCGGCAAGCTGAGTTGAAATAGCGGCTAGAGGGAAAGAAAGCAGGGGGAGGTGGATAGCAGGGGAGAGGCAGGTCTTGTGGAGTTTCCGGAACTTTAGGTGATCCGGTTCAAGGCAGAGAGAGGCAAGGAGCCTGTTGCAGAGGGAGGCACCTGCGGAGGATAAAGATCTCACCCCAAATCTCTGCTTTGAAAAACGACTGACTCAGAGTGTTGGAGGAAGACGAGCGGAGGGCTTGGGAGGGAGTATTTAGGAAGAGAGCGTTGTAGGTAGAGTGGGCCTAGGCCTGAGAAAGCCTTGTGGACAATGTAAAGGGTCTTCAACTTAATCCTTGCAGCCACGGGGAGCCAGGGAAGAGATTTCAGCGCTGGAGAGATGCGGTTTCTGGTCTGGAGGCCAAGGATAAGTCTTGCGATTCTGTTTGGGATGAGTTGAAGAGGATGGAGGCTAGAAGAGGGCAGGTTGAGAAAGAGGCTGGTGAGACGGTGAGAAAAGGTAGAATACCTCTGAGGAGCTGCAGTTGGTAGTGGGACTTTTTTGGAGAGTTAGGTGATGTGAGATGAGAATGATAGAGTGGAGTCGAAGATGCCCGCCAGATTTTTCTTTTGAGTATTTTTATTGGCATTTGATAAACATTTCCCAACAGAAAAACGTCCCTCTCCTCCTCCCTTTCTCCCTGCCCCCCAAAAGGAACCGCTTCCCAATTTCCACATCTTCTGACGTGTTTAAGTCCTTTCTCCATTGCTCTCCTATATATATTTCCATATTTCAGCTCATGTCCAGCACCCAAATGTTTAGTGGGCACCATTGTTGCACATAATCGCTTTTCAGGTAATTTAGCATTTCTCCCCATTCCTTCTGGAACCTGTCCGCATCCCCTTGGGCCCTGTACGTCATCCATTCCTATGCCACTATGTCCCAAAGCTTACGATACCAACTAATCATCAACCAAGGGGAGCTTTATTTGCAGTCCTTAGCAATGACCATGCATGCGGCTAGTAGAGCCGTTGTCAGGGCTCTTTTCTGCGACTTCCAGATTATATTTAGCTCTGGGTTCAGAACCCCTACCAGGGTCTCTGCTGAAGTCCGGGGTAGAGCTTCCGGGACTATTTCCTGTAGGCTTTTTATCATCTCCTCCCAGAATCCTTTGATCTTGGTGCTGCCCCACCATATGTGCATCCAATCCCCCCCTCCCTTGCATCCCCTCCATAATTCTCGGACGTAGATCGAAACCTCTTGTGCAGTTTGCTGAGGGGTGTAATGCCACTGGAGCATCATTTTATAGCACTCCTCACGCAATTACAGTGACCTGGTCCATTTTGTAATGTTCCTCCACAGTTCTTCCCAGTGTCTCATGGATATTGCTTCCTCTAGCGCATCTTCCCATGCTACATGATATGGCCAGGGTCTTAGGTCTGGACATTCTTGTAACAGTGTGTGTGTGTGTGTATATATATATATATATATATATCTGCCACTAGGTGCTTGTCCCCAGAGTGTGAAGTGACGAATGTCTCAAATTTTGTTAGTGGCTTCAGTGCAGCTTGCTGAGTCTCCTTCTGCCTCACCCAATGTCTGAGCTGGGTATATTCGAATAGATCTTCTCTCACTCCCACTTGTGTTTTGCAGTCTACAAATTACATTACTTTCCCTTCCCGTATCATGTCTCCAATCTTTTCACCCACCCTTTCCCTCCACCTTTTAAATGCTCCTTTTGTCATACCCGGGGTAAAGTTGGGGTTGGCGAATATTGGAGTAAAGGGAGATGGCATTGACGATAGATGCCCTTTCTTGATTCTTCTATCCCAAATATCCCACGTCGTGCGAAGGACCCTGCTTTGTGGGACATTCAGAGGTCTCTCCCTCCCCTGCAAACAGAGCAGACAGGTCGGGGACTTTCCGGCTACCGGCCTGTTCATGCGAGCCCATATTTTGTCAGTACATCCTGGGAACCACTCAATGACCACCCTGAGTTGGGCTGCTTCATTGTACTGATCTATAATGGGGAGCCCTATTCCACCCCTATGTCTGGGGAACTTCAGTACGTCCATAGCCACTCTCGGGTGTTTATTCTGCCAAATGAATCTAGAGATTAATGTATTCGGAGTTTTAAAAAAGGTGTTCGCAATAGCTATTGGCAGTGTGTGGAACCTATACAGAACCCTCGGGAGGGTCACCATCTTCAGTGTTTATACATCCCATACAGGAGATCCGCATTGGGGACCACTTTGCAAAATCAGTTTATTTCTGTTTGATTAGGTCATCCAGGTTTGCTTTGTATAGTGCTGCCACCCTGCTTGTCAGTTTAATGCCTAGATATGCTAAGCTTCCATCCGCTACCCCGGAATGGGGAGCTCTTCTGTATCAGACTGGCCATTTCCTTTGAGAGTCCTATTTCTAACATCTCAGACTTCCCCATATTTATTTTTAACCCCGACAGTCCCTCTTGTTCTTTAAGGGTGGTTACTAGGGCAGGTATAAACCTCTCTGGCTCTACTAGTGTTATTAGAGGAATAATGCGCTCAAAAATGTTATTGTCCCGAGCGTTCGGGCATGTGGTTTAAAGCAAACTGTGATCGATCGTAATAACATTTCCGATGCACCTTACCTTAGTTGTCTGCACTTTTACACATGCAAAATCAACAAGCGGGGCGCAGCCATCTTCTGCTAATTTTATCTGTGGATCGATCGCCCTAAGCTCAAGTGCCCCAGCAGCACTAAATCTGATCACCCGTCCATGGAGCTGACATCACTAGATGCGTACGGCCCATTTCACAACGCAAATGAATGTCTTGTGTCAACGTTCTCTGTGCGCCAGCTAATGACGTGTCTCCATGGAAATGGCAGGACGCCTCTTTCCTCAATAAGTATGAACAGACTGCTTCTAATCAGACAACATCAGAGTTGCTTTTTCAATTGTTTCAGCCTGTGACTCGTTTCTGCTCTGTTCAGCTATCTTCGCTGCTCATAGCCCGTGTTAATTTCGTCGTATAATGGCAACAATACAGCCCTACCAGTACGAGCCAGAGTATTGTGAGGCGGAATTAGTTGGAGAAAGATGCGGAAACGATGGTGCATCGGACAGTTGGGAAGTTGAATCACTGGATCCAGAACCAGATCCTAGTCGCATGGAAGACGTTTCCACCTGGTGTACCTGCAATCGGTGCAAGGTCATGCCAACCAAGGAGAACTGCTGCTGCAGAGAAAACTCTGGATGCTTGGCCTACATATCGGAAGAAGACACACTGCCGTTATGCGTTACCGAGCTGCATAACTTCAGGGCAGCCTGCCTCACAAGGTCCGTGTTGACGATGGTGCTTATGCACGAACTTCGCACAACAGTTCACCCTCACAATCCAAGTAACAAGTAAGTGTACTCTAGATTCAATGTCACTTTGACCACTGAGGCCACTAACATTTCTTGATTGTCTCCTATATTGTCGTAACTTTGATCTATCACTGCCAAATGAATGTAGTCTGCAATTCAATACATCTCTCGCGCTTTGGGGAAATCATAGTGGTCATTTTGTGTCTTTCAATTTCAACTAAGAAACAATATTTCTCTGTGCCCCAAATGTTATGGATTCCATGGGTTTTCTCTTTTGTAATGTGTCTACACTTTAAAGCCCAAGCTGATTGATCCATGAAGTAACATTTGTACGGGCAACTATGCCAGAGGATACAGGATGCATTTTCAACGAGGTTTTGTAGACTTAACAGGTTCATTTAAATACAGTATGTATGTTTCTCTTCCACAGGTGGTACAGGTTCGTAGCCTATCGTTTGTATACATGTTGGCTTCATGGGAGGCTTGGATACTGTGTTCGACGAGTAATACCTGCCTGTGGCGTTGGAGCCATTCGCGCCAAATTCCCCTGTGACAACGGACAGTACAGGGGATTTTCCCACACTGTGCTACTCCCAAAGTATATCATGTGCAGTATATTTGTGCCATCAACATCAGCAACAAAATAAAATACAAATGCTTTTATGAATAGTTTTTTTTGTTGAATATTTTTATTTAGATTTATGAATACAAAAATAAACAACCACACAGAGCAACAGGCTCTAATACAACATGTATCATCAGTTAAAACGCATATTTCATCGTCTTGTTCTATTACTACTCCAACTCTCCCCAATAGCCTACCTATTTCTGATCTCACAGTCATGACTCATGCATCAACAGCCTCTGTTTGCTGCCCATTCTCATGCTCTACTTCCGTAGCAAACCGTGTCGTCGTTGGCGATATCCATCTATGTATATCTAGACCCAGCTCTGCGTTTTGCACCCTTAGGGACTTCTCCCACACACCAGTTTATGCCGTGTACCACTTTTCCAATTCTCTCCACCATCTGGCCACACTTGGCTCTCTCGTGTCCTTCCATCCCATAGCTATTATGTATGTCAGGTCTTTGAGTTTATTTAGTGGTCTATCTTTTCCTTTTTTCCTATAGCGGCATGCAGGCTTCTGGAGTCTCAATGTCTAAATCGATGCCACCTCTGGCTACCTTGTCCGCAACCTTCTTCCAGAACCCCTGTATTACTGGGCACCCCCAGAACATGTGCGTGAGCCCAGCTCCTTCCTCTCTGCATTTGGGATATTCTTACCTCCTGGCTCCTTTAAAGGTGGAGATGACTGCAGTTGTATGCTCTCTGTACTATGTACATCTGTAACCTAGCATTTCTAGATACTTCCTTATGGTACCGTTTTATTTCTCCCATTCTTTCTCGTGAAATGTCTTCTCCAGTTCCCATCTCCCTCTGCATTTCAATTCTGCCTGTGAGGTACAGCCTATCAAGGTCTCATAGATCCTGGAGACGGCATGTCCGCCTTCCGCCACTGTGAGCAGCGTCTCAATATCTTCATTTCCTTTGTCCCCCTTCGCGATGTTCGGCCATCTCCAGTGTAGTACCCCCAGAACTGTGTTATACAGCAGGAACTGTCACATCGGTATTCCGGTTTCCGCATTCAATTCTTCAAACGTTTTCCACCCTTTCTCATTTCTCAAGACCCCTACCGTGGCCACTCCGTGCATTTCCCACTTTGATTCAATCATGGCCCTTTCTCCTTTCCTACTCTTCAGGAATGCCACAATCGGCGTCTGCGGTGAGAGGGGGTCGGCTATCCCTATGACCTCGCAGGCCCTGTGCCAAACGCAGTTTCCTAGTTTAACCAGGTAGGGGCTCTTCTGCTATTCCTTAGCGGGAACCTATAGAAGGTCTCTTAGGGGTTTGCGCTGCAACGCGGGCTTCAGCAGTGTAGTTTCTATTGTAGGATCACCAGCCATCCATTTCACCACGTGCTGGAGTTGACATGCTAGAAAATACAACTCAAAGTTTGGCACCCTTAATCCTCCCTGGTCATATGGCTTTTGTAATGTGTTCAGTGCTACTCTGTTTCGCCCTTCTGACCCCAGAAACCCTCTACACAGCTTCTCTAGTTCCCGAAAGAATCGTCTCGGGATGTCCAATGAGACGTTCCCAAAGCAATGCATAAGTCGTGGCAGCACCACCATTTTCAATAATGCTGCTCTCCCCATCATTGACAGTGGTAGTTTGCTCGAGAATCCCATGGACGC
The DNA here is from genome assembly GCF_040938575.1 of Ambystoma mexicanum. Classification (NCBI taxonomy): domain Eukaryota; kingdom Metazoa; phylum Chordata; class Amphibia; order Caudata; family Ambystomatidae; genus Ambystoma; species Ambystoma mexicanum. The sequence goes on from NC_090932.1 coordinate 547,324,171, forward strand.
GGCTAGCCCAGCCTTGGCACACACTGTTGTCTTCGTGCTCACAAGCGAGGTCCTGATGTATATTGTCCCCAGGTACAGAAAGGAGGTCCTGCTCCAGGGCAGGGGGAAGTCTGGTAAGTCCTCTTCCGCCTTCTTTGCGGTAGCTGCCAGCAGGAACAAACAGGATTTTTTCTTATTTATTGTGATACCTGTGAGCGTGCTGGAGTTGTCTAGCACCTCCAATATGAATGGTAGATTCACTTCGGGGACTCTCACATACAACAGGACATCATCCGCATACATGGAAATCACGTGTCTCGCCCCATCTAAGTCCATACCCACATCTCAGTATTCCTGCCTCAGGTATGCCGCCATAGGCTCTGCTGCCAGGATGTATAACATCGGGGACAATTGGCATCTCTATCTAGTGCCTCTATATAACTGCCATGCTTCTGAATACATGCGCCCCGTCTTGACTCTAGCCATCGGCTTCATATATACCAGGCACACCCACCTCCTAAATTCTGGGCCAATCCCCATCTTGATATACAACCAGTCCCAGGCACCGAGTCAAATGCCTTAATGGCCTCTAAGGTGGCGACCACACCTTGCTCGACGTTATCTGCTGTGCTGTAAATCACGTGGTGAAGTCGTCTCAGGTTCTCCAAGATGTTTCTTCCCGGCACATATCCTGTCTGATCTGGGTGGATTAGCATTTGTATTACCCGCCGGAGTCTATTTACCAAGATGGCTGTAAGGATCTTGCTGTAAGGACAAGGGTCTATAGAATGCACAGTCTGTGCTAACTTTATCTGTCTTCAGTAACGGCACTATCAAGGCCTCTCGTGCTCACAGGTAGAAGATTGACTTCAAATGACTCATTGTACACTTTGGCCATCAACCGCGCCAATATATCCCCATAAACTTTGCAGAACTCGCTAGGAAGTCCATCTGACCCCAGCGCCTTCCCCATTGGCAGGGATCTGATAGTGGCTTCTACCTCATACCCCTCTAGCATATGTTGAATACGTTGAACCTACTACCATTCCACCCCACGCCCTCTCCAAAATCTTTTGTTTCGGTCCATCTAAATGAGTCTCCTGCAACAGCGCTATCCCAACCTTGTTTTTCCTAATATACATGTTCACTCTCTTGCATTTCACGTAGTTAAGACCCCTGACATTTCAGGTCATAATTCTAATCGTGCCTACCATCATAGTCCATGTCTAGGATGCTAAGGGGGTGGCCAGCCCTTGGCCAGTCGTAACAGGAGGTGGATGCAATCCACTATTAACATTGGCAGGCTCCCTTTTATTGTCCCGCCCCCCCTTCCTCCTCACCCCCACAACACACATTCCAAACATAACTCGTCCCGCTATGCCATGCATGCTGGGATAATCCCGTTTCTGCTCCATTCAACCTGGTTGCTAGACTAGTTTCCTGGCGCCCTACAGGTGGGCCTTGTATAATGGTCCTTAACTACCTAAGAGGGGATACAGGTTCTGCATTTGAGTTCCCTGCACCTGGTTTCTATGATACTCTGTTCCGCTCCCATCAATTAAGCTTCACATGTCCAGCTGTTGCATACATTTGTCCGCTTAAATGGCAGTATTGTGCTCTTCTTTATTTACATGCTGTTCAGGTCTATTGTTATAACGCCGTCCTGCTTCACTTCTACTGGTGTTATTTGGCTCCTTGGTTGGGCTCTGGCTCATCTGGCGCCTGTACCCTGTCCATCCATTCTTGCGTCTCCTCTGGAGATTCGTAGAAGAGGGACTTGCCGTTATGTAGTACTTTCAATCTCGCTGGGTATATTAGCATATACCTAAGTCCCGCTTTTCGGAGTCTGGCTTTCGTGGCAATGAACTATGCCCTACCCTTTTGGACTTGAAATGTATAGTCAGGATAGACTGCTGTTTTTGCTGAATCCCTCTGTATCGTTCCGCTTGTACTGGAGAACGCTAGTATCTTCTTGCGATCTCTGTAGTTGAGCACCTTGGCTATCACTGGTCTGGGCGGAGTGCCCGGGGGTGGTTTTCTAGTTAAGGAGCGATGCCCTCGTTCTATTGAGAACCCCTGTGAGAGTTCCCCTGCCCCAATTTCCTGTAGCAGTAGATTTTCCACATAATTAGTGGGGTTCGCGCATTCGATCCCTTCCAGCAGGCCTATGATGCGTATGTTATTCCTGCTGGCTCGACCTTCTCTGTCTTCTTCTGCTCTGTCTTCCAGTAGCTTGATCTTTTGCATGAGAACGTCAACATCTTTAGTTCTCTGTGTCCTGATGTCTGTATTCTCCTTTACTTGTTCTTCCAGCTTAGTTGTGCAATCCGCAATTGCACGAACATCTTGGTGCAGTAAGGCCAGGTCGATCGCCACAGCGTCTATCTTGCACACAATTTCGCTATCGCCTCCATTATCTGCTGGTTGCTTGGTTCAGATATGTCTGGGCCCAGTGGTTGCTTTTTCATCATATCACCGTCTTTCTTGGCACAGTGTTTGGCCTGACGTAAACGTTTCCAGCGTAGCTTGCTTACCCTTTGATTTGCCCCCTTTGGTAGCCATTTCCCACTGGAGTCTGTAGGGTTCGCATAATTCTGGAGCGATTGTGGAGCGTCTTACTGCAGGTGTCAGCAGAGTAGGATCTATGGATGCCTCGTCAAGTGCTTGGGGTGGTGTGGCTTAATGTCTTTCTCCGGGAGACCTTCTAGTCCCGTTATCTTTCCGTGCTTGTGGCTTTCATGCCTCTTGCTGGGGTGGGTGTCTCTCGACGACTCTTATACTGCACCCTGTGTGATGTCTGCTGCTTATTCCGCGTCAGTTAAGTGGGGATCAGATCTACCAGACCTTGTGCGCTATGTTGCGCTTTACCGGTTCAGCTTTTGCCTTTGGGTACGCCCTGTGTCTCGGCCCAGGATATGTGGTGTTTTGCAACACTCCTATCGTGTGCGCACTCCCTGGTCCTTTACTTAGGGGATCTCTGCTTAGTATCTTGGGTGATGACCAGGTCTGTTAGGCCAGGTGCTTAGTCTTGGTGTCTTGGTCGTCTTGAAAGCGGGCGCTCCAGTGGTTTGTGTGTCCAATTATGCCTCCCAGCCTCCATCGCACCCTGGCTATGTCATGTATTGCATTGGCCCAATTATCTTGTTGGATTTTGGTCCGGTTGTTTGCAGAGGAGTGGGTCAAGGGATCTTGTATTGTCTTGGGGACTGGTGGGGGGGCCCCTCTGCTTCAGTGGGCACTCCATTGTGTGTCCAGGGCCTCTCACCCTTTCCCTCCACTCCTTACCTCTTCGCTGCGGTCCCCACATCGCTCTCTTCGCATCAGCAGTACAGCGCCTTCTAGTCCGCGAATGGCAGCTTGCAGTCTACACTGGGATGGTTACACTGGTCACGGCTGGCTGTGGCGGTTGTGCGTCTGCTCAGTGTTTGCCCGTGGTCCAGTACCTGGACTCGTGCAGGGCGTGAAGGGCAAGGGTCCCTGCGCAGTCATAGCGGGTAGTTAAAGTGAGGGGAGGGGCCTTTTGTCCAATGGCGTGCCTCCGGTTATCCAGGACTCCCGCTCTCCTGACAATCTCTTTCAGCTCTCCCCCTGCCGTGATTTCCACTTCGTGTCTCGGGTCGGCCTAGGTCCCAGCACTTTTCCGACTGCAGCTCCTACTCTGCTCCAGGTCGCCGGGGGCAGTCAATCCAATGGCACCCCTCTGCAGTGTGTCTGTTTAGCATAGATTCACTTCTGCGCCGAGCTGCGTCTCTGTCTCCCGGCGTCGGGGGGGGGGTGCCCCGTCACAGGCAGTACTTCCTTTGTTCTCCTCAATGCCGACCAGTGCCCCCCATGCATACATTCCGGGCACTCTCAATGTTGTGCACACGCTGTCTCCATATTAGTTCCCCTGCCTTCCAGCAATCACGGGCGGTCCCGTCTCATCACCACAGCCCTCGCTGCTGCAGCATTCCACACTTCCTTCAATGCTTTCGCCTTCTCATTCTGCAGTCGCCATGTTTGGCTCCAGCCCCGTCTTCACTGCTCTCGGCGGTTCGTTATCAGCACGGCTCTCTCCTTGCACTTGAGGCAGCACAGTCGTTTTGGACACCCAATCCTTAGTTTCTGAACAATTTAGTCAGCTTCCTGCATATATTTTCAGCTTTTCATATGTCGGATCACAGGAGCTTGAATATTTTGCGCCCGCCTCTCATGGCCTTAAGCCACACCCCCGCTTTTATGAATAGTTTTCAATTTTTCAGTGAATCAAGGACACGCTCACTTGTCTATGAGGGACATGAAATAATGGTTGGTGCCCTTTTACTCTCACCTCCTCTGCAACAATCCATCCCCCTCCATTATAAACGACCAAGGTGCATTGTACACACAGGGTCTCCCCAAACACCATGTCTGCAGGCTCTTCTCTTGCAGACCCCAGCCCTGCAATCCACATAAGTGTCTCTTTTCAGCAGTGTTCCTGCCCTTTTATGCACGCCCCTTGCCCATCCACGATCAATGGCAGTTCTTACCTGTGGCCGTGCGCTCCCAAAGGGGGCTGGCACGGTGGGAACGGCTAAGGTGCCAAACACCATGTACACTTCAAAGGTATCTTCTGCACAGGGGCCATTGTACACATGGCCTCCCCAGACCCAGTGTCTCCAGGCTCCCCTGAAGCAGACCGGGCACATTCACATACACACCCACTTTTCTAATCCTTTATAAATCCTTTGATATTTATCCGGAGAACATCTCTGAGCACTGGAAGTCTACTCTTGATCGTGCCACAAAAGTGATGGGTGGAAGGTTTCGAATGAATCTAAACCACTGGCAATTGCTCTGGGCAACCTTCCACACCACCGTTTTTTAGCCCGTCTGCGCCATTGCAAAAGGGGACCAGCCATGTGCAAATCAGTCAGCAGCTGCCGCCACCTTAGGTAGCAGCCCAGCCCGAACTGCTAGGCCAGGTCACCTCTGCACAGAAAACCAAGCAACCCCAGACATGTTTCGGCCTTGTTGGACCTCAGTGAGGTGCAGCCTGGTTCCCTGTGGCGCAGCGAGCAAGGGACCCACGTCTGGGCATACCCTCTCTCACAAGGAGAAACAAACTGACCACAAAAGTGATGGGTGGAAGGTTTCGAATGAATCTAAACCACTGGCAATTGCTCTAGGCAACCTTCCACACCACCGTTTTTTTAGCCCATCTGCGCCATTGCAAAAGGGGACCAGCCATGTCTGGCAGAGGGACTCCCAGGACCCCCCCTTGTTAATTTGCATATTTAAGTAACTTTGGGTCTCCCCCTAAGTTACTAGGGAATCCAGACGTGGACCCCTTGCTCACTATTCTTAGAGAGGCAAAGATCCACCCTACTGATGAGGTCCAACCAGACCGAAACACGTGTCTGGGGTTTCTGTTGGTACTCTTGTTCAGAGGAGAATTGCCTAGCATTTCGGTGCTGGACTGCCCCAGGGCAGTACAAAGACTGATATGTTCGGGATATTTCTTCTCTGTGAAAGATAGTGAGCTAAAGACTCTGGGTAAGTCTCTCGTAACCAGGACTAATGTCTGGCAGAGGGACTCCCAGGACCCCACCTTGTTAATTTGCATACTCTTGATCGTGCTACCTGTTCTCCTGCTACTGACTACCCAGCTTGCTGAATCTAATTGTTAGTCAAGGTAAGGGCAGGTCACCTTTTAACTTCACTATATTCATCTCTTTCTGATCTCAACATTTCTATCTATTTTGAACGAATGTACCCAGTAGTCTAATGTTCATTCATCTCAATGACTTTACCATTGTCTAATTGTTTCAAGTGTTCTGATCTCGATGTATAGTAAATGTTATCATTGTTAATTGTAATAGAATCGCATCTTTCTCGGACCATGTCTATAAGCATGTTTCCTTTTTATGCATGAAAGTACATTCAACAGACGAGTAACACAGTACGATTAGCATCATATCTATCAATTCTGTATGTATCTCAATTCTGTATGTATGTAGTATTCGACTACGCTACACAGGTTTTGCTTCTTTGAACAAAACAAACGTGGAATAGAAAACTGTGATATAATTCCATCCATCTCATGCATTCAGCAAAAAAAAATTGTAATTGTTTATACTTTTTTTTATACTGATCTTATCGATTTTTCAAGAATGCCTGCTTGTATGGTTTTGGGTTGCAATTCTAGGAGCCATGTCAAAAGTCAGGGCACAATCCTGCATACATTCCCAAAGGATATTCATTTAATAAGAAGATGGGTTCGACATTGTGGTTTTGC